>NC_134471.1:74618315-74836335 GCF_964194025.1 Convolutriloba macropyga | reverse complement strand
TTTAATGTTTGTTTTTTGAATCAAACAATAATTTTTATGTTATTTAAACTTTTTAAATAACAGAAAAATTATTGTTTGATTCAAAAAAAACATTAAAAAATGCTCTAAATAATGAGGCTGATTTTCGAAAATGATACAACGTTGTAAAATACGAAAAAAAAAACGCAAACCAGAACAAAAAGGGATAAGTTGAAGAATACTATTACTCTTTTATTAAGAAATTTAATTCGAAAGTCAAAACAACCAATAGTTTTTTTACCGATATCAGTTATTTAAGTTCCTTTGTTTATCTGTGGTTGGCCACTGAGACCTGTAATTACACAATATTTAGCATATGACAACAAACAAAGTTTAACAACAAATAAAGGGCAAAAAAAAGAAAACTCTACCAATTTCTGCAGGAGAACGGTGTCGCAGCCCTTCAAACCACATGTTATGAAAACAAAAAATCATGTTCAGTTTCAAATGTTGTAAAGCTTTTTTCCGTTAGATTGTTAAATAATATGACAAATTACAAAAGAAACAAAAACAGGAGCAAAAATTGGCAATCATGCACAAATATCAGAAAATTTTGTATGAAAACTCGTACTACCAAAAGCAAGAAAACCTTTTGTTAAAACAATCGGCCAGAAAAATAGTTTTTATTCTATAAGGAGGAAAGGTTGAGCTTTACTTACTGAGAATAAGCAAAACGTTGACTAAAATAATATAAAAACAAATTGACAAGTTCAAAAAATCACAGAAATTATCTTAAAAGAAGTACATTCAATAACATAAGAGACATTAGGTAACAATCGAATGAATTGAAAAGGTTCACTTGCACCTCTTGAGGAAGAATTTTAGATCATTGAGTGGTTAAACTTAAAAATCAGACTGCCAAAAGAATAACAATTAAAGGCAAAAGACCAGAATTGATTTAAATTTTACTAAAAAATCTTCCTCAAAGCCATAAAAACCCTTTGGTTCTCTGAAAACAAACTGTATCTCCATTCGGCTTCAATTTTACGTAAATTCGAGCTGTTATTAACAGAGCCGTGAATAAAAATTTGTGTCAGTAATTAAAATTAAAAAACAAAAACAAAACATTTTGAAGAAGGGCAGCATCGAAATAAAAACCAAAAAGTCTCTGATTCTAAGAGTCCATGATATTATCGGACCTCTCCCTGATTTTGTCGCGCACCCAGCGATCTGAACAAGTGTTCCATATATTTGCGATCAATTGTTGAGTGGAATTCTTCAATTATTGAAAAAAAAGATGAATTTTTATAATTATCGAGTTAAATCTGCAAAAAAGGGCAAAGTTTTAATTCCAGAAGACTTTCATACGGCACTTAGCTGCAACTAGCGCTGTTTTAGACTGAGATTAAGGAGTCTGTGTTATGGTTTCTAGGTCACTAATTCTGGCAAACTTTAACAGAGTGGACCAAAAATGCATATTTTGTGCCATTTCTGATGAAAAAAGTCTGAATTTTTAAAATTTTACCAAAAAAATTTTAGCCAAAAAAAACTTCAATCAAACAATTCAGCAACGCTTTTCTATCTCTAACGGTAACAACAACACTCTGCTGTTGAAAATTTGAACTTATTTTGGCGAAATTTTAACTTATATTAGGGAAATTGTGCCAAATTTTAGCAAAAATTACTGAAAATGTGAACAAAAACAGTCAAATGTTCACAAAACTTTAAACCTCCAAAACTCCCTGTAATACATGAAAATCGCAAAAATCTTTTTTATTCCGTATTCTACGCTGGACGGGCTTTTTAATGATACCACTCACAATTCTCTACGATGAATATATCGGTCGGCCAAAATTGACTGAACAAAAAAAACCCAGTTGAGTATATAGTTCCTCCATCCCCACTAAAGTGGGGGTCGGAACAATAATAAGTAATGACGCGTGCTCCGTAACTGGGGGCGCATAACGTACTGACGGGAGCACATAAACGGAAAGGTCCCATCACCCATTTAAGCTGATGAAATTGTTATTTTCACTTACGAGTTTTGCGAACTTAACCGCCAAAACATTGCTTTTCCCATTCAACGTTTTGTCTATTTTAGGTGAACACTTAAAAACTTCATGTTGATGAAGTGTTTTTAACTGACGCTTCAGAATTTCCATATTCATTCTTAAACATCTTTCCGAGGGCTTTTATTTCGTGTACTCTTGTTTTTATAGTTTTTTTAATGTTAACGTTATGTTCAACTATTTTTTGACAGAATGTCGAAACAATTGGCAAAATTCAGTTTTTTGCTCAAATTTTTTTGGAAGGAAAGTCTATAAGTTCTGGCAGAATTAAAACACGAGAAAGTTTTTGATCGATAGCTCAATTTTTGCTCAGAATCTCACGACAATAGACAACAATATTTCCAAGGGAATGGAAGAGTATTGAACAACAGAAATTTAGTTTGTATTTAGGCTGGAAATTGTTGAAGCTGTAAAATCAACGTTTTGGAAAATTTGGTTTTGATATTTCATATTGTGGTTGAAATTTCACACTCAAAAATACAAATCTTTCAAAGGTTCCTTGTAAATTTTGCTTTGTTGTTCGTAGATTTCTTGTTTGCCTGAGAAATTTGTTTTTCGTGTTTTTTCGGAGGATAATATATGAAAGATATGCCGTTATTATAACTTGCAAAGAGTTTATGACTGTTTTCACGTTGTTTCCCTTAACATAATAATAATAATAATAATAATAATAATAAATTGTTTATGGTTGGTACAGGATAATTATCATTAATTTTACAATGATTGCAAAAACAGAACACTATTTGCAAATTCAATACAAATCGCACCAACCAAGAGCACAATATTAGGTCTCACTGACCTGTTTTCAAGTGCCTCTTGCGGAAAATAACTCACTGTCAATACCTATTCACTAAGGGTAAATCAAATTGTTTGTTTTTAGTAAATTGAAAACAAAAGAGACAAAAAATAAATAACATAATCCGTAGTTTTGTTTTTTTGTTAACTAAAAATTGCTTCCGTTAGTTGTTCATTTTCCAGTATGAAATTGTCTAAAGAATTATGTGAAAGTTTACGTATTTCGTTTTCTTTCAGGTTTTCTAATTTGTCTACAAACATTGGTTCGATTATTAAAACTAGGTTTAATAACCTTCATAACCTTGTATACAAACAATTTTTCACGCATGAGATCTTACTAGTTGAGATCCTTTTGACCGACTGCCTGAAAGGTTTTCTAGGTCCTGACCACTCAACAAATTTGACAAGGATGCAATTTTGCATTCGCCCCGAAGGATAATAATCAGAGTTTTGAAAAGTTCAAATATGTGAAGTTCCCTAACAGTGAAGAGTTTATGTTCTTCTCTCAATGAGCCCAGCGATTCGAAACTCTTTTTGTAGAAGATAATTTTAATTAACCGTTTTGTAAGTTTTTCCACATTTTTTAACACATTTTTAGAAGTTGAGCCATAGATGAGAACTCCATATTGCAATATTGGCTTGATGTATGTTCTAAAAACTTGGATCATTTGACGAGATGTTAAGACTTTTCTGAGCCTGTAGAAAATGCCACAAAACTTGACAAGCCGTTTTTTTTATGTAGGATACATGATGTTGGAAACTTAATTGACAATCAATAATCACACCTAAATATTTGTACTGCTTTACTGACTCAATCGTTTCATTACCGAAAGAAAATTCTTTTTCAAACTGAATTTTCCGCCGACCATTAAAGAGCACGTTTTTTGTTTTATTTGCGTTGAGGACCAGCTTGTTTTCTTTTATCCAATCATTTGTGTCATTTAGTTCTAACTGATGACTGTTCAGTAGTTCAATGTTCCTACTTCCTGTTATAATTGCTGTGTCATCAGCATAGAGTATTAGATCTGTTTCTTTCTGCATTGATTTGATGTCATTAATATAAATAAGGAACAGAATTGGTCCCAGTATAGACCCTTGGGGGACACCTGTTTCTACAAGTTTCAACGAAGATTTCTTTGATCCAATTTGAATGTATTGCTCTCGGTTCTTCAGGAACGATTCAATAAGCTTATATGTTTCCTTACGAAAACCATAACAAAAACATTTTTGTAACAAAAGTTTGTGATCAGGACGATACTTAATCAATTGCATACAGAGAGCTACGTGGCATTGAAGCTTATTGTTCCGACCCACTTTAGTGGGGGGAGGAACTAATAACTCAAATGGGTTTTTTTGTTCAGTCAATTTTGGCCGATCGATATTTTAATCGCAGAGAGTTGTGGTTGATATCATTAGAAAGCCCGTACAGCGTAGAATAGAGAAATTTAAAAAATCTTCTGAATTTTGACTTTTTCTCTCCAGTTATCGGAGTTCAAAGGTTTGTTAACATTTGAATATTATGCGTTGTTTTTGTTCTTATTTTGGGGAATTTGTGCTCAATTTTTCGTTATTTTTGGTAGCATTTGTTAATTAGGTTGACAATAGTGCTCTTTGTTTAGCCTAAATACATTGAGGAGGGTTTTTGTCTCTTCTGATCCGACAATTTTACCTTACAAACAGGTAATTTTTTTTCCAAAATTTAGCATTTTTTTCATCAAAATTGGCCCCAAGTGTTTTATCGGCCCAATTTTGTCAAATTCGCCGGAAATAGGAACCTCAAACTGCTGACAAACGTATGATTCAACTCAAAAGAGCGCTTACTCTACTACCCTTTCTTTTAAGACTTATCTGGAATGAAATTTTGCGGGTTTTGCTAACTTAAAATAATCTTTTTTAAAATGGACCTTTCAATTTTGATATATTTAGACATTTTGGCGCCAAAGTTTCTAATTTGGCTACCGATTGAAAAATTAGCTCTTGTTTTATTTTGCAAACCTTTGGAATAATAAGATGTTTTGTTGGACACGAAGCAAAATAAGGGTTGGTTTGGACTGATCTTGTTTTCCCTACAATCAATAAATATTTGGATTATACTGGGGCGTTTTCTCTTTCAAAAGATAGTCATCAGAAAAATGCTCATCATTTTACGGCTTTGACAAAGTGTTTTCGCAATCTTTTCCTGTTTTTTGTTTTACCTTCTTTTTTTAATTCTCTATGCAGCTTCATGTCTACGTCTTCTCAAAGATCCTGTTAGGTTCTTGAGGAGTTATTAATGAACCTATTTAACTAGAAACCCGTGGACTGTAAATGTTTTTTTTTATTTTCATCTAAAGGCTCCTATGACTTTGAATATATTTTTTCAAGAAAAAGTCAGTGATGTTTCGAATTTTGCCAATTTTTTATCTTATTTTTGTTCTTTTGTAGATTTGTCTGAAAAACAGACGTCAAAATTTATTCCAAAGAAAGTTTCAGTTATTGCATTAATTACCAGTCCAATTGCAAAATCGTTTCTTCGCAAAATTTGACAAAACTTTTTTTTACTTACCTACCATTCTCGTTCTTTTTTGTGGTTCGGCATATTCCTGATTATCAGAGGACTTAATCAGTTCGTGTGGCTGTTTATGTGAATTTATTTATTTATTTCATTTTAAAGCTAACGGTTTTAAAGACTTTCAAAGAAATTTTTCACGAAAGAAATAATTTTAAGCCTCCGATTTTTTGTTCTTTGTCGTCAGTGACTTTTTCCAGTTTTTGACAGGACTCATCAACCTTCTGTTGCTTCAGATGAAATATTTATTGTTGGTTATAATAGGAGTGATGACTTTAGGGCTTAGGAAAGTGTTTGTATAGGATTTTCATGAATTTTTTGTACTATTCAATATTTGCGTTTTTATTGTCGTTTTCACAAAGACCTTTTGCGGGGAACCCCCATTAAAATCAAAGCCGACGCAATTCAGTAATACATGTCGTTTCAGCAAATAAGTAGTTTGGAAATGCTTTCAATGTCTTATTGTTTTTGGCTTCAAATAAGTAGTTTGGAAATGCTTTCAATGTCTTATTGTTTTTGGCTTCAACACTGTGGTTTCGATAAATTGTTTGTGAAGTTTTGTTTTCTGACAGTATTTTGTGTTTTTCTTCGTCTTGCGATTCGGTTTCACAAAGAATAGGCACAACTGGAGAAAAAATTAGTGGATTTTTGAGTTTTGACATTTTATCTTATTCCTATCAATTTTGTATCATGGTCTCTTCTAGCTTGGTTAACAGATCGCATCTCCACTCTAGCAAACCAAATCGTAAATTTTTTCAACGGGTTTTATTTTCGGTTAATGGTTTCTTGGCTTTGATACTACGCGTTTTCATAAGAAAAACGTGATTTTTGGATGTGTGCCTATTTGTAATTTTTTTCTTGACACAATATCACACTTATGGGGTGACCCAATTGGCATTGAAAAATGCGTGCTCGAAAGTTTTTAAAGTTCTTCTTAAACAGTTTTTGGTTTTATTATTTTTTTTTTGTTTTTGCAATTCTTTTTTTATTCTTCTCACATATTATAGATAACGACAGATCTCAAATTGAAGTTGCCTGTTTTCTGAAACAGATGTGTATTTCTAAACCTGGCCATTTTTGCTCTTTTTTGTCGTGCTGTTACCGAGTCGCGTTATGAACAGGTCTCATATTTTATCTAAAAAACTAAGAGTTCAATTGTTTAGTTCAGGTCTTATCTTGTTTCATTTTCATTTTTTATTAAGTGTTTATATTTAGATAGACATCGAGTTTTGGTCTTACATAATGTTTCGTATTGTTTCTCATTTTTTCATTTTTGTGTTCAACCTCTCCGCTACTCTGATCAAAGGCAGGTATCATTGGCCCTCTAATTCAGCATTTTTTAATTTCACTTAGTTTTTTGTTGAATTATATGATTTTTAAAAAGTTTTTCTATCTCTTCCTCAATTGATAAACAACTAAATCAAAATGCGGATAAGTCGGATCAGAACTTTATATGCGAATGCACATTACCGACTCTGCTTGTTTTTTATATTCTTTGAGAGTTCACAGAATTCGATTGAGACAATGCCATCTTACTAAATTTTCTTTTGTCGATCTAAATAGTTATGCCTGATTTGTGACTAGTTTTGTTAACATAATTGTTAATCACAATTGTTAACACTTGTAACAAGGTATTGTTAACACTTGTAACACTTGCTAACAAGATATTGAAGCTATTAAAAAATCTGTTCGGGCATTTTTACATAACAATTTCTTCCAGTGCTTGAATGAGAATCGTTTTGTGAAACAATTTTCAGAGAGATTTGATTCTTTTTAAATTCTTCATCATTGGAACTTAGCGTATTGTTGCTTCAGGCTCTGGCGTCTTTGAGTAGTTTGTTTTTCCACAAAATCATAAAATCATCTCTCAGTCTTCTCTTAAACTCATTGCACTCTATTGTCTTTAACGGAACAACTAATGCTTTAAAAAATATGAGATTCAGATAACTTGCTTAGCTGATTTTTTTAAGCCGAATGTTTTTTTTTTTGGAACTGACATTTAAACATTTGAAAGAAATTGAAATCCTTGAACATTTGAAGTCTGATTGTATTCCGTGGGAATGTGTTACAATCTTTGGACAAATATAACTGAGTCGAAGCTCTCTACGTCATGAATTCATCAAACGTAAAACTTTTTCGTTTTTCAAATTTTTTAAAATAATTTTTGTTAGGCAAAACAAAAGCAATTATAAATTAATTATAGATGACATATAGCTTTCTGCAAATTTAACTTCTTTTGTGTTGACTACAGAGGTAAGATTTTTTCAATTTTTTTTTCAACTTAAAAAATCATTCTTTTACTTAATCAAGCCACATTTCGTTCACTTGAGTCTCAGTTTCAGTTACTTTAGACTCAGGTTTTTTTTTGCGGAGATCAACCGTTCATTTGTGATACATACAGCTAAGTATTGTTGGAAATTAAAAGTTCAAAATTTAACCACTTTAACCACTCACATATTGAACTCCTTAAAGTAGACTCTAAAAGCGTGTTACGTTGTTCTCTTGGAAAATTCAAAATAAAAGACCATGGAAAACTCGGAAAACATTTCTAAGACTGACATTATATATTCAGAATATTTATTTATTCATAGAAACTTGCTGGCTGCGATTTATTTTCCCTTCATTTGTTGAGATTTTACTCGCAAACCAATCAATGTGTGGATGGATAATGACGCTACTAAACCAAATTGGATACGTAGTAAAAGATGTGCAAACTGTTGCCTATTTTGTACCGACGCCTCTTGTGGGGGGGGGGGGGGGGGGGTGAAGAAACTTATACACTCAACTGTTTTTTTGTTCAGACAATTTTGACCGATCGATGTATCCACCCGGGTCGAGAAAAAATTCGAAAAATATGTAAGATAAGCGGTGAAAAGTTGTTTTTTTCACCGCAAATTTCGTGCAAAATTTTGCGGTGAAATGCGGTGAAATTATGTAAGTTATTTGTAAGCTAGAGTAAGCGGTGAACTTACAAAAATTCAACACATTTCACAGCTTACTACAAGTTACCGTCCTTGCACGGAGTCGAACCTCTCACCTGCATGTCTGCAACTTCTTCTTCCACTGCGCAACTTCTCACTAAAATCTAGCGCATTTGATTTGAATTTAAATCAAATTTACTCTACTTTTTGTAAAACATACGCGTTGATCTTAATTACAAATTTTAGCGGTGAAATCTGGTGATTTTTTTTAAGTCATCGCTGATTCTAGGGGTAAAATTACATGAATTCAGCGCCTAAAAATGTTTTTCAAAAATGTGTGATTATTCGTGGGTATATTTTCCGTGGGTATATTTTTAATAAATGTATCTTAACTTCGTTGAACCAAATACAACTAAGTTGTTTCACCACTAAGTTAAGCGGTGAATCTGTCTAATTTCATCGGATTCACTGCTGATCTCAAAATTTTAAAACATTCTTCTGATCTGTCAGTTTACGTAATTTTACCACTAAATTAAGCGGTGAATTTTTGTAATTTCACTGCATTCACTGCTGTTCTCGCACAATTTTAACCTTTTTCTCTAAGTGGTGAATTTATCTAAATTCACCACTACGTTAAGCGCTGAATTTATATAATTTCATTGCATTCACCGCTTATCTTGCAGAATTTGAACACTTTTTTTCAAAGCGGTGAATTTATGTAATTTTACCGATAAATTCAGCGGTGAAATGATGTAATCTCACCGCTACTAAATGGTAAACGTCTTTTCACCGCATTCACCACCTGATTTATGTAAATTCACCGCGTTCACCGCTTATCTAACAAAAATTTTCCGCATTCACCGCTTATCTTACATGATTTTGCGTTGAATGGTGGTAACACTTCGACCCGAGCATCGTACATAGTCGCGAGTGGTACCATTAAAAGCCCATTCAGCGTAGAATATGGATTTAAAAAGGTTTTCTGGCATTTCGTTTTCTAGAGCGAGTTATCGTGGTTTAAATTTTTGTGAATATTAGACCGATTTGCGATATTTTTATTCAATTTTTTGCGGAATATTTGCCTAAAATTTAATCAACTTTGCTAATATTTGTAAAAATTGTTAACAATAACACCGTTGATTTTATTTATATAGACAACAATCCGTTTCGACCAATTTGCTTACAATTATTTAGATAAAAATTTGGTCAATTATTTCAAAATTCAGCCTTTATCATCAAAAAATGCCCGAAATAAGATTCTTTAGCCCACGTTGATTAAATTGGCTGAAAATACACAGCCCAAAAAACTAACAAAATCTTTGTAAACTACATGGGAAACTAGTCTTATTTTCACTTTCATTGAGAATAGTCGGAAATTAAAATTTTGCCGTTTTCTGCTAACTTTTCTCTATGATTATCAAACACACCACTTGTTTTTGACCTTTTACGTACAAGTTATCTAAGTCTAAAAAATTCAAAACAATTGCGTGATCTTATTGGACCAACAGCAATAGCAGGGCTGGTTTTGGTCCAATCTTGGACTGTTACAATCCTACGTTGATTCAGATTGCAGTCAGTTGATCTTTTGTGAAAAAAATTTGATCTTTTTTATGTTAATCAAAGGACAGAACAATTCAAATCAAAGCTCACTGTTGATAGGTTCTAATGGCTTCTTCAACAGTTTCAAATTTTTAAATTTAGTTTCTTTACTTGAAAAGTTTTGGTCGTTTTGACTTTAAAAAATGTTTGATTCTTAAATAAACATTGGCTTATTGAACCTTACCACTATTTTTTTTAATTTGGTTAATTTGTAGCTTAGTGTCAGCGAAGAAGCAATGCTTCCTATTCCAATCTTCTTATTGAATTAACAGCAAAACGGTTTTACGCGTTAAGCTCTGGTCTTCTGGCTTTCATAGTATTCGATTTCACATTTTTTTTTATTTCGGGCCAATTTTCACGTTTTTTTCTCATTTTGTAACATTATCACAGTTTTGACAGTTCGTTAAGTTCGTTTATTAAGTTAATGACGTTAAAAATAAGAAACAATTGAACATATAAAAGTCTTTAAAGGCATACGTTATGGATTTAACGGCTTCAACACCTTTTCTCGAAGAATTCGATTGAATTTTTCATATTTGTCGATAGATGTAGTTTTTACTTTGTCTTTTTAATCGTATGAAATTTCCTGGATAATGAAAGGCCATTTATGGAGAAATAATGGAGCCAATATTGTAATTTGAGTAGATAGCGGATGGCTTTTTGACTTTGAAAGTAATTGTTTTCAAAAATTAAAAAAAAAGACTTTTTAACTTCGAATTTTTGTTCTTGTTTTGTCCTTGTGTTACCTAATCTTGTTAATTAGAGATCACTTTTGATATTATTATCCACAAGGAAAGGTGCAAGTGTACAAAGTCTAATATTTAAAATATTCGTTATAGATTCACTGGCTTCAACACGGGTTTTTCTTAATAAATGTAAACTAAGTTTCTTTTTTGTCAATATTTGACGTCTTTTCTTGACGTAAGACATATTCTGAATAATTACAGGTCTCAATTGCTTCCTTCAGGCGAACGATCAAACCTATTTCTTTATTTGTTTTTGTAGCTAATGGCTTTCATGGCTATGAAAATTATCGTTTTCGAATAAAGAAAAAACAAAAATATTACTCAATTTTGCTGTTTTCCTCCTGTTTTTTTACATGTATCCCATTCTCACTGATGAAAGGACTCATAACACATTTTTGGCAATCGAGGAAAACTCAATTGAAAAGATCTTGTTGCGCAAAATCTGGAAAATCAGGCTTTAGAGCTTCGACAGCGTTTTGTCGCAAGTTTTAATGGAGTTTTTGTTTGTTGTCTCTATTTGTTGTTCTTTTTGTAACCACTTACAAAAAAAATAATATCGGGTCCTAATGCTCTCATATAGAGGCAAATGTGATCATAAGCATGATAGATGTTTTCAATCGCTATCTAATGGTTTTCATTACTGCGAAATTAATTGTTTTTAAAAAAATAAGCCAATTTTTAATTGCTGTTTTTCTTTGTTTTTTGTCTATTTGTTACCGGGCCTTATTATGGAGTTGTCTCAAATCTCTTTTTGTAAAATGAAAAGTATTTTGTTTAGTTTCAGGTTTATCTGACATTATTTCGACTTCTTATTAAGTCTTTATTTTTAAACTGGAAATAAAGTTTTGGATGTAATTATTACTTGTTGTTATTGTTGTTTGATTTTGTTCTTTTTGACTTCCTTTCTTAATAGGGGTTGATCTCATCAATCTAATGCGGCTTTTTTTACTCCACTGAGTTATTTGCGTTGCAGGCGATCTTTTTGTTCATACAAATCTGTTTGAAACATACTGTTCCTCATTTGGTAGACATCTGGGCCAAAAATGTGGATGAGCGGGGTCGGATCTTTATGTGCGAACGCTCATTAAGTAGCCTCCTTGTTTACTTTATGATACCACTATTTTATTTTATTTAATAGATTAACCTGGGTGTTAATTCGAAAGATTGAAATACTTTCATTGGTGATATTAATGACAGTAGAAAAAAACTAGTGCCATCGAAGTCCGTTTTTTTTCCTCATACTAACCTGCACGTTCAGCCATACACAAGGTTGGAAAGTTCGAGGCATTTTTCCCGTCGACTCCGAATTGTTGCCTCGGAGTTTGGAAGACGCACCTTGTTCAAGTCCATGTCCTCAATTGTATCAAGCGTCCAGGGATAAACTGCCTGAGAGTTTTAATAACTTTTTGATTATAAGAGATTGTTTCTTATTTCGAGTTCGTATGCTGAATTAGAAATGCATTCATGGTCGCAAAAAACAGTATAATTTCAAAATGTAGCTTGAAAACTTGAAAATTAACGCTGGTAAAAACTCTTAGGGCCTTAACCCTTCTACTGTTAAATGTTTGTTTCAAAAAAACACCAGTCAAATTTAATTCTTCTTGGAAAAATTTCAATTATTTAATCAGCAGCAACAAATAGCTATAGCTTTATAATCTTCCGCGTTCTCTTTCAGAAAATATTTAAACTGATTCTAGAGACCTGCAATGAATGACCTTCAATCTAATTTGAACTTAAATTTTTTGAAGCCTTTTTTCACTTGATATCATTGACAATAAAAATTATCCAAATTTCGATTAATCCATATATGTTCCTGAAAATGTTATAATTCGAACGATTCTGCAGAAGACACCTGCAATGATCATTAAATCTTAGAGAAGTTTCAAATACGATTGACAATCTATCTACGATTTCAATCTATCTAATCTAAAACTTAAGGCTCATTTCAAGTAGCGTCTTAAATTTTTTTTGCAGCGTTTGGCATTTGGCCAATAAGAAATCCGGATGACAGAAGCTAAAAGTTATACTGATAATAAACAACTTTTGATTGAAGTCAATTTAGCATCAGAGTTGAAAAAAATATGCACATTTGTCTTGATGGAAAAAAATTTTGGTTCATTTCTGGAGCCAGAATTGCTGATGTGGTCATTCCGATTAGACAGTTTTACTATAATGAAACCAAAGTATCGATGTTTTTGTGAATGTTAAAACGTTATCTTTATAGCGTGGTTTTACAAGATCACTGTCCGCAAAAAATATTTTTATTTTAGAGTGATTCGGGAAATTTTGTTTTACCATGACCACATGACCAAAAAAGAGTAAAGAGTTTTGTTTTACTCTCCTGTTGAGTTGAAAAATTGAAAAATTAAGGATGTTAAACTTTTATTTTGTTAGATATATCTCATTTTGACAGTTTCTAAACACTTTAAACGTCAATTTTGTGCACAGCAAAAGAAAAGAAGTTTGAATGAAAACAAAACATCACTAAAAAGGAACAGCTGTTTTTTTTTTAAAAAAAAACAGTTAACAATTTTTCTAAGGTCTTGCTCGATTAATTTTTTCCCGCGCTCTGGTGAAATAATGTCCCACATATAACTGCTTACACAAACTGTAAGTAAAACTAAAAATTGCCCAACTGGAAAAATTGTCAGTCTGATTTTTTGCTGAGTGTTAGGAAAGTAAGATACATACTTTGTATAAAATTTAGACATCTGGTTTTGTCAATCGAAGACAATGATGACTTAATTAGTTTTCCCTTATAGTTGACAAGCGCGCATTGCCACAGAATTTAGATCAATTCAAGTTTGAAACTATCTCAGGGAAGGGTTTTCAGACTGATCATATAGAGGAGGAGGAAGAAGAATAAATTTGTTCAAGGCTTTGATCAAGAGAAGCAAAGAGACGCAAATTGATAAAAGGAAAAACTTTAAAAAGGACTTCCACCCATGAAAACAAACTTTTGCAAGGATGGGCCTGATCACTAGATAGTTTAAAGAGAAGACAGTATATTATATGAATAGAAAATTATTCTCAAGGCGAACGCGCTTTGTTGAACAGGACTCCAGGATTTCAGGCTCACAGAAGTTTATGAATACAATATTTTTGTCCTTAAAAAATCTTTCGATTTCTGTCTTCCTTACTTCAAATGATATATAATAGTTTTCAGTACCGTTTCCGTTAGATTAAACAGTTCGTTTCGTAACCAGTTGTTCTCATTATTTAGCGTCTCCAGGAATTTGGCGAAGCCAACAAAATGCTAAGCATATGACAGGTTTGCTGTTTTCTCGTTCCGAAAAATTGTTTTCAATATCTTTTTTGTATCTTTGTATCATATTCAATTTTATTTCCGTTTTTGCTTTACTTTGAAATACTGAAAAAAACCTATATAAGGCGTTGCTAGGGAGAAAATCAGCAGAAGACAAAAGTGATTTTTGTATTTTTTTGTCTTTTCTTAATTCTTGCCGTTTATAAAGTTGTAAAAATATTTTTTGCTGTTCTTCTGACAAAGTTGTAACATCCATGACTTTTGTGAAAAATATAATTTTTGATAACAAAATGGGTGGGCGTTGTTAGTTAGAAATATATTTTTCGCTCTGCGAACTTTTGACATTATAAATATTGCCTGCCATTTTTTTCGACTTTGAGTTCTCTGATCAGACGAAAATTTGCAGGTCCGTTCACGCTATGTTCGCAAATGTTCCCGGTACAATATCATAAGTGCAGTTGGATTTGGAGACCGAGTTGGATCTGGGATTATTCGGGAAGTGATCGAGGACAACGGGGTCAACGGTGACAACTTCTTTCTTCGACCCAGCATGCGATATTTCATTAGACGACCTCTTTTACAGTCTCATCTCAATTTCAACTACTTCAGACGCATGTTCATTTGCGAAGATCAACCATGGATTTGCGATACATACAGCTAGTTATGGGAACTTATTTTTTTAAAATTGTACCGTTAATACATTGAACACTCAGAAGAACAGTTAAACAAGGATTATACCTTTTTCTAATCAACAACTCGCAATTGAAAAAAAATACATTAAACTATATTTTTTTCACGCATAATTTTGATTATTCAATATATTATTCTGATTATTCTGAAGGCATGTAAATAAACTTTAACTTTTTTTGATTATACTATTAACATACATGTTTGGAAAAATTCAATTACTTTTTTTATTTTGTTTATTAATAGAAAATTCTTTGTTTGGGTAAATTTTTATTTTCTATTACAGTTTCGCTCAAAGACTAATCAATGTGGGGATGCCCACAATACAACAGTTTGGTATGAGAACTTTAGCAATGTGCGCAATATAGATTAAGGCGATTATTACCACACTGTAAGCTATTTAAAGATTCAGAGAGACCAGCACTACTTATGTTAGCCATTAAAAAAAAACTTTCATTTCTTAAAATAATAGCGAGGCTTGATGTTATCCAATTGTTTTTCCATATAATATTGTAATGAAAATACAAACGATTTATTCAAACCTCTTGTCACACAACTTGCTGTCGCGTCAAATTGATGCTGAAGTCTTAGGCTCCTTCAATCAGTCATTCCGTATATTCATAATTAAGTATTTAATTTTTTGTTGTATCAATTTTCCTTTCATTTTTCTGTTTTTTTAATAAAAAATACAGTGACTGACCAGACTTGTGTTAATAAATTTCACTAGATTTCCGTGTTCTGATTTCCAATATAGTTCGTTATGTCGGGCAAGTCGTTACTCAAAAATTAAATTTGTTTTCGTTGATTTCCCCCAAATAGACAGACATTATAAACGTTTCATTTTTAGCCCCATAATCTGACGTTAATTGCGCCGTAAAATACAAAAATAACAGTTCCATCAAATATAACATGAGCAAAAAATTATTTTGACTTGTCAAGTGACTTGCTTGGCACTGCAGGTATTGTTCCATAAACAGAGTTTGCGGAAAAAAACTTTAAATCTTACTACCGACTGTGTTATACTCGATAACTATTGCACAAGTCAACCGAGTTGCGAATGCTTTCTGAACTAGTTAGCCAAGGCTATTGCGCCGCGTTTGCCAAGTATCTTTAGGTTATTTGAATTCTCAATTCGTGAAACGGGTCTTCGCGGCGCAATTGGCTCAATACCAATTGAGCAAGCGTATTTGAAAAGCGATTTACTAATGTTAAATTAGAACTGAATCTTAGCAGTGCATATGGAAGAATGAGAATTAAAATTAAGCAAATTGAAATCAAAAAGGAAGGAACAAAATTTCACAAGTTAATCACATAACAGTAAATGCTCAAGAAATTTTTACCAGCGTGATCAGACAGTTTCCTGTCTCAGATATGAACAAACATTAGAATACGTAGTATGAACTGGAATAAGAACTAAATTGAAGCACCTGTCCTTCAATTGACTAACTTGATCAAGAATACGGTGATGGATATTCTGAGGGTAATATCCATCCCGTATGACATTTCCCCCTGTTGGAGAAAAAAATTAGCAGATAAAATAAGAAAATTAGTACTTATTCACCGTTTAAATACATAATAAAATATTAAATAATAAATAGACATAAAGTGCAAGTTTTGAGTTTTGAGTTTAATCCGACTCAGATTGTGCCTCCGCTTCTAAGACTGTCATTTCTCTAGGTAGTTTTGGGTTAGGACCGATGGACCATCTCTCATTAAGATTCCGTGGTGACACCTCCCCAATAAATGTTGTGTCTGAGATAGGTATCTCAGCTGAATAACCTTCCGTGCTCTGTATAGTCTCAACGATTGATGACGATGTTGTTGACTTTTTTTGTTTCTTTCGTAATCGTTTGCTTCTTTTGAGCGATGATGTGTCGGAATTTGACGTATCGCTCACCGTAATTTTTCGCCTCTCTTTGCGCAGAATAGGTGTTAGCTGTTTTGATGAAGCCACTTGCGGTGCGGATGGTCCAGCTGTAATAGGTTGGATAGGCGGTGCGGTAAGTGGTACAGGTGGACTGAAATGGAGGATTTGAGTTAAAACCGGTCTATCAATAAAAGCATCATCGTGTTTTGGTTACGTTTGTGAATTCGCATTCTGAGTGCGCGTGCATTTTTGCTTGAGGTCGATATACGAGATCTTTCTGACGAAATGACACCAGCATCATCCGATTGTCGTTTATTTCACTTGATCTTTTTGCTACCCAGGTTTTTTGCGGACTAAATCCTTTCGATGATTTGTATTTTTCTGCTCGAGTGCTTTCTCATGAATTTTCTTAGGCTTTCGTTCGATGTACTGTCCCAACTCAGTGTCTCGTTCATTTCTTGTTCCGAGTTTTGCTCTATGAGAATTTCTGGCTCGAACTTCTGTCTATTCGGCTCTTTATTTATGCTTGTCGTTGGGCTTATCTTTCTTTCCAACTGTGCTGTCTGGGGCAAGAATTTCGTACAACCCATCCAAGTTCTTTTTCTGACTTTGCCTTGCGTGGATTTTTCGTTTCGTGCGATTTTCACGTGAACACTCCTTTTGCTACGAGGGATTGGTCTCGCTATTCCTTCCGTCCACTTGAGCCGTGATTCACCATCCTTCATTTTTTTTCCTGTTCATCGTGGCTCGACAGTTCGCTGCACAAATCACTTTCTCTATTTCTGTGTCAGAACACAAGGCCGTGTCTGCCCATTGTTCTTCTGTCAAGTATGACCTGCCCGGAATTTTATCTTCATCGCTTTCGGGTTGTTGTTGGACAATTGCGAGGCCAAGACTAGTGAACAAGTCTCTTCCGATGATGATTTTATGTCCGTCTTCCAAAACTGTTAGACGGGCTTCTTTGCATGTCCAGTTATTGTATGTCACCATTGTTGCGAGTTGTCCAAGCACTTTGATTGGTTCGTTTGAAAAAGTTTTTAAGACCCTGTTTTGCTTTGTAGTGATCCATTTTGCAGATGGTGTAGTTCGGAGTATGCTGTTTGCTAGTGTTTTAGTGATGAGGAGAACTACACTTCCAGAATCAATCTTTGCGTTTGCTTGTACTTTCCCAAACTGTATTTTAGCATTTAAAGGTTCCAGTTGGTTTGCCGAATCACAAGAGATGGCAGCCACATAATCCTCTGAATCACTATCGTAGTTGGAGTCATAGACTTGATCATATAGATGTTGATAGCTAATTATATAATTGACGGATTCTTCATCATCCCTTTTTTCAGCCGTTTTGTCGATTTGATGGACTTTCGTTTGTGGAGATTTACATGATTGTCTTTGTGTTTTTTTCGGGTTTCTGCATTTTTTCGCAAAATGTCCGGTTATGCCACATTCATTGCACTTGTTCCCAAGTGCGGGGCAAATTTGACGGTGGTTGGCTCCATCGTTGGCCACAATTGGTGCAAATGCTAATGTACTGATAGTTTTGGGGTACGGATGGGTACCGAGTGAAGTCCTTACGAGTTTTTGGTAATTCGCGTTGCGATTGCGGTTTTGAGAATTGTTGACAGCATTAACCGAATTGGTGGCGATATTCAAATTTTGATTTACTTTCTGCTGGTTTTGTGCCCCCATTTCCATTTGTTTTGCGACCTTGAGTGCCTTTGTATGTGAATCGGTTTCTTTCAACAATTGTTTTTGAGTATCATGGTCCAACATGTTAAGTATGAATGTGTCTCTGATGAGAGTAGTTTCCTCATCCCCAAGACTGCAGTTTTCCGCCTGTTCGATTAAGTGACCGTGAAAACTTTCAACGGATTCGCCCTTTTCTTGCTTAGATGACCAGAATACGAAACGATCATACTTGATATTCCTAACTTTGGTGAAGGAATCATCATAGCCTGCCAAAGTTCCTTGAATGGTTTTTTCTCGATTTGAAACTGGGGGTGTTTTCTTTTAAAGATACGACGTCCTTCTGTTCCGATGCCTAAGTAAAGTAGTGATGCAGATTTCTGCTCGCAATTTCCCCAGGGTTTATCCCAGCACAAAATGCCAATTCATCAATCTTTTTACATCGATTTTGCCAATTTACTGTTAATTGCTGGTTGCGAACTTTTCGGTACCTTTCTGTTGCTTGTGTATGGTTCTCCACAGGCTAATCGTATGTCGGTTCGGGCGGGTATGTTACTGTAGAGGGTGGTCCATTCAACAAGAGTTCAAGCTGAATCCCTTCTTTCGCCAACAATGCCAATTTCCATTGTTGCGTCCATTTGTCCCACGAAAGTGGTGGAGTGACGGTTGGTTTCTCCCAGAATGCGGCAACGTGAAGGGGCGTCTTTCTAGACTCAGCTGCTGACTGCGCCATGTTATAATCGATTACTTTTGCACAAGTCAACCGAGTTGCGAATGCTTTCTGAACTAGTTAGCCAAGACAATTGCGCCGCGTTTGCCAAGTATCTTTAGGTTATTTGAATTCTCAATTTGTGAAACAGCTTTTTGCGGCGCGAGTGGCTCAATACCAATTGAGCAAGCGTATTTGAAAAGCGATTTACTAATGATAAATTAGAACTGAATCTTAGCGGTGCAAATGGGAGAATGAGAATTAAAATTAAGCAAATTGAAATCAAAAAGAAGTAAAATTATTTCACAAGTTAATCACATAACAGAAAATGCTCAAGAAATGTTCACAAGCGTGATCAGACAGTTACCTGTCTAAGATATGAACAAATATTAGATTAGTTAGGATGAACTGAAATTAGAACTAAATTGATGCACCTGTCCTTCAAATGACTAACATGAACTAGAATACAGTGATGGATATTCTGAGGGTAATATCCATCCCGTATGACAGACTGGTTGCTTTAAACAATAGGTAGAGTTTTACAATTGCTATCGTCAGCGTATTTGCTATTGAAATAACTTAATTTTCAAATCTTTTTTGCTCCAAGTCTGTTCTACGTTATTTTAAAGGAAGTCCATTCAGTTGTTCTATTGTTCAGTTGTCCGAAAAATATTGGCAACAGTGAAAACTAGTCTTAGTGATTTTGCAAAACATTAGGATAAACCTATCGTGAAAAAACGTATGAGTTTAGAAATTTAATTCCTTTGTCTTTTCTTTTTTAACTAACCCATTAGAAAGCAGGAGTCGGCTCGTTTTTGTTATTGCCCCCCACGTCCATTTGCGCCCCTCTTTTACATGTCATAGCATATTGGTTGCAATTCATACACTTACACAATTATATGCAAAAGGCATTTGCAAATTAATTATGCAGCGAAGTTTTGAAATTACGACGTATACGGGAATTGAACTTTGCTTATAATGTAAGCAGACTAAGATTACTGAGTGTTTTAAAAAATTTTGCGCTTTTGCTGTTCTGTCATAGGAATAGCTTTATGGCATTAATTTTTTTGACAACCGGAAACAAAAATTCATCCAGTCGTCTACTGGTACCGGCAATTTATTATGACTAAAGTAAGGGATCTCTAATGACCAAAAAGTACATATTTGGGGGTGCAAATAGACTGTCTATATAAGGCTGTGGTGGGCAAAACAGAAAAGAGCCCAGGAGTACTCTATCCTACAATAAACATATAACTCATTGAAAAAATCTTCGGTCCTCCATATATAGTTTTATCATGTTTATTTTTATCTGATGCATGCATGCCTATTCATTGTCGTTATTTTAAACATTATATTGCTTTGTTCCTATTGAAGAGCACAGTTTGTTAATAACGAGCAGATTAAACTGCGTAAGTCTAATTTGCTCACAGAAGTAATAATCGCTCTAATACATGTCGTTAAGTCTATATGAAGACCTAGAAACATTTTTGCGTTGAAGCTTCCAAATCAAAGTTTTGTATATAAGTGAATTCTCACATTCAAACAAAATTTCATTTTTAGTTCAACGTCTGTTGTATATTATAAGATGTTTATCAAAAAATCATTTGTTTTACGATAACGTAAGCTGTTTTACGTTTTCGTAGAACGTTATATGTTTTTCAATGAGTTGATGAGTACTTAAATTGAATTTGATGTTATTAAATGTAATTACTTCAATTTTATCTATTTGTTTCCTGATTTATCTAATTTATGTTGCTCAATTAAAAGTTTAGATGCAGAAATCGGTTTAAAAAACGTACAATTTTTGTTCCAATGATACTACAGGAAAAATTACCCCTATTGTTAAATGTTAAATAAATTAGGAAGGATCTACGCACTTACTAATACCGGATTTGAACCAATATCTCTTACTGATTTTAATGATTTTAAGCTCTGGTACTTAGGGATCTCTTATATATAAACCACTTTCTTGTCCACAAGGCTCCACTTCCCTAGCACAGCAACGTTGGGCAATTAGAGGTTTTTAACTTAAGCGTATCTTGGATCTTTTCCACAACTGACCACTTTTGTTATCTAGTAGAGAATTGCCATTTTTCTGTGCTGTAACTTACGGCAATGTTATGTGGCCTAAATTTTAGATAGTCTAATCACTGTCTAAGCAAGGTTGCGAAGATCTGTCGGCGGCCATGTTTCACGAGCTTCGTTTGTTGTAATCCGGAATTGCAGCCTGGCTAGCGCGACTAGTTATAAATTTTTTCCTCTTTATCTTTTCATAATCAGTTATAAAACACAATTAGGCCTGACGACTTGGATTATGAAATTTTGAGAGCAGCCTTTCGTTCTCAATATTTACTATTATAAAAATATATAAAGTATCAATTATCAGTGGTCATATTCTACCTCTGAAACCAGATTTCTGAAGTACGACTGTCGAACTTCGTATAATAATAATATATTATTTTGAAGAACATATACACTTTACTTGTGAGGACATCAAAGGCTCGATAAAGACGCCTCAACTGAGCAAATTTAAAGTTTTGAATCACTTATAGAAGTATTATATATAAAATTATTAAAATAATTTGTCAAATTTTATACCGGATTTGCCCGGTTTTAACTCTCAATTTCCTTTTTGTTTTAATTGGGGGTAGATTTGGGTGTAATAATATGAGTAACTTTGTCCTGGGGTGATTTACCTAAACTAGCTTAAAGCCCACTGCGCTGTTTCCCAAAAATCTTGGCAAATTCCCATTTTCGTTCAGCTTTTTTATCTAATTTTTCTTAATGGGTAATACAAACGGGAAACTTTCGGGATTACAAAGTTCAGGTACAAATTTACAGGTCCGTTCAAACAATTCCAGCCGCCAGAGTTGTCGATCCAACACCATAACTGCAATTGGCTATGGAAACGGAATGGGCTCCGGTGATATTCGGGAAGTCCTCGAGGATGGTCGGGTGAATACCGGATACTACTATAACCAACCCAACATGCAGTTTTTCCTGAAGCGACATTTCCTCCAGTCATATTTCAATTTCAATTACTTCAAACGAATGGTTATTTGTAAGGATCAGCCATGGATATGTGAAAAATATATTTAATTGTTGGAACGGATTGAGGTACTGCAAGTTGACCCGAAAACATGGCCATCTTTATACGATTCGAAGCAGAGAACTGACTTCTGAATTATTCACAATTTCTTATTTCATTTTTTGATTTCTTGATTTTAACTTTCGAGGTTCTTGATAATGACCAAGTGAAACGAAACTTGATATCTTGACGTGTCATGGAAGATTTTGATCAAACTTGCAGAACTTGAAGAATTTGCAGAAGTTGCAAAAATATTAATGGGCAATAATTTCTTTGAACACCTTGGGAAGATCTTATCAAGAGGAGTCAAGAAAAATTTTTTTTGCACAACTGTTGCTCAGAACTTGATAATTGTTCACACAAAAAACTGCTCTAAGTACAAAGTAATAAAATTTCGGCGACGTGTAAACATTAAAAAATACTTTTAAAAATAATTATAGTTCCAAAAAATGGGCAAAATAGATTATATAGTCTACTTTGCCCATTTTTGGAACTATAATTTTTATTCCAGGCATTTTGGACACTTGGTTTATATGAAGTGATGCTAGACGTTATAAATAAAAAGCAAAACATTGAATTATCAAATTTATTTCAAAGAGATTTTCTTGCTGTATGCTTTCCATTTTTACATTTTGTTCACTAGAGTTTTGGGAATTAATTTCTAAATTTTTAAAAAAGTAAAATTTATTTTATGTTGAAACCATCAAATGAGCTTATTTTCAGTCAATTCAAAATGTTTTCTTAACGGGAAATTTTTATTTTTTATCACAGTAATCTTTCTATCAGTTTACCGGGTTTGCTGAATCATCCATCGAAAATCATTTAAATAATCAAGTTCGTTGACAGAAATAGAAATTGAGAGTCCGCTAAGAGATCCAAATTTTTAATATTGAAATGGCGCTCTCTATATAGTCACTGAAGCAGACAACTCACTTCGTTTTCCTTCTGCATGTTTGCAGATTCGATACAACAACCAAACTTGCAGAAATATTATTACTGCAGTTGGTTTCGGATTTGACCAACAAAACGGTTTTGGAGGTCAACTCGGGTCCGACTTTCGAATTGTGAGGCAGGATGAAGATGTAAGAGACGAATATCTGTTCACATTCAGAGGAATTAGCTACTCTCCTCCGCTGGAACACCTTAAATTGTATCTGACATTTAGACGATTCAAAATTCTGTTTATTTGTCAAGATCAACTTTGGATATGCCAGCTGTACGGAGATTGAGATACGAAGAAAATGGGCAAATAGGTTTTAATTAACGAATAGAAACAAATTTGTTAAATTGACTGTTTGTTCAATTGATAGTTTAGAAACGCTTTAGTGATGCAAAAGAAGAAATTCTAAATAATCTAAATTCGAAGCTTTAGTTTCACTGCCAAATTACTGTTTCTATTTTATTAATCGTAATTGCGAATGCACGTCTCGAATTAATCCCTCGAAAGTCACCCAAAGCGATGTAAAAGGTTAAACCCAAAACTCCCAGTTTTTTCCATTGAATTAATTTTAACTTTCTGATCAATAATTTAATTTTAATGGTCTTTTCATTGGCCTCAACTTTAACATACCAAGCATCTATTCAAATTAAATTTTTGTTTTCATCTCTGTTCCCAGGTTAAAAAAAAACGTATCTAAAGTAGAAATGCTAGTTAGATAGCGAAGGAGAGTTTTCTGATAATAATTGTGGTCCTGTGAGCTCATGCGTATGATATTTCAACTATAAGCTTTTTGTCAACCCATAGTTAAATTATATATATATATATATATATATATATATATATGTATACATAAAAATATATAAAATAAAAAAATGTGTTTCTGCGTAATCGCAGCGGAGCAGCATTAGGCTTTCAGTGTGCAGTGTATTAACAGTAGCCTGTTCTCAGCTGTCCTTTTTCAATTATTCCCCACATCTCAGACTGTTCATTTGGTGAGCATGAATGCTCTTTGTGGTTACTATGGCCACTTTTTTGCGTCCGAGACTTTCACGTGGTACCATTACTGCAGACAACATTGGTCAGGCTATGGTCAACCTGAAGTTGTGGTTAATTAAGAGCTCATCCTTACACAGACAGCTTCACGGAGGCAGGGGATTGAACTCTCAATCATTGGCGTGTGAATCACATACCTTACCTCTCGACTATCACGCCTTATACCATATACTAAGTCAGCAGTGAAGTTTTGCTACTGGAAATTTTTGTACATATACGTGTAATCATATATATATATATATATATATATATATATATATATATATATATATATATATATATAGATGTAGAAAAATGTCCAGTACCAAAATTTCACTACTGACTTTGTCGGTGAACGCAAAGTAAACCGAAGTGAAAGTAAGCCAAGGTAAAAACAAGCTGAATGTTATGTAATAGTTAAATAATCTTTCAGAAATCATACCTTGTAAACAGTTACAATCAAGACTGCGCATAGTATTTGCAATTTTTAATGTATTCACGTGAATGTGAAAAACAAAATAAGGTTATTTATAAGAGATCTATTTATTTGGAGTTCCAGTGGACCGCTGCCACGGCCATGCTTCTCTTCCACTGTGAGAATTTAATCCGGAAAACCCATGCCGGTGATCGCGGCAAAGCCTCGACGCCCGCAAAACACTCCCACCGGCCAGCCAAGGACAACTTTGAATACGGGTATTCCAAAATTTTGCGGCTTACTTAACTTCATTTTCATGACCAACCGGCTTTCATGGCCGCCACCGAGTTTTACGTTTTTCTAACAAAAAATCACTGTATTCACCGCTAAAAAGCATTAGACTTTAGCAGTAATCTTATTGTATTCGCATTTCACATTAATTCCTAGGTTTATTGCCGGCGAAACTTCAACCTAGGGTCACTAATATAGCTGGAGCGATTTGTATCTTAAAATTTCAACTTCGACTTTTGGTTGCTCGACTTTGACTTCCTCATATTTTCATTCGCAGATCCGATATAACGAGCGAACATGCAGCAACCACGTAACGGCAGTTGGCTTCGGATCAATTCCGAGAGGAGGCCAAACACAGGCGATGAGCGACCTCAGAATCTCAAAACAAGATTCCAATTTGAATTTGAACGAATTCAACGGGTACACATTTCCGAACATCAATTCCTTGGTGTTTTTTGATGAACTTCAGGAGCGCGTCAGCTTCACGGCGTTCAAAATACTCTATGTCTGTAAAGATCAACCTTGGATCTGCTCTCAATTCGGGGAATGATAGAAAATCTTCGGCAGTTCTTCTATGCAGTTTTGAATCAGGCAGAACTAATTTGCATGAAAATAATTTGGTCCTATTGAATACAATATAAAATGAGCCTGGGCCGAGAATGCGAAAATATGTAAGAAAACGGTAACTTAGCGTTTTAACGATTAGAAATTGAAACGCAAACTTCTTACATAATGTTGATAATTTTGCAGTGAATAAGTTGGAAGCGTTGAACATATGTAAGCTTCAGATCACATCTAGTTTCAACATAGTCACGCAGAAGAATTTGAATTTTACAAACGCTAGTTTCCGTTGATCTTATAAATATATTGACCAGTTTAACACCTCTCTGTGGGGCTCGCAAACACTCACCTCTTGCATGCTAGGGGATTCCTTTGCCACTGAGCCACAGATTTTCATGCTTCCCAAAAGTTTTTTTGTTACAATCCACTTTAGTGGGTGGAGGAATTATATACTCCAATGGGTTTTTTTGTTCAGTCAATTTTGGCCGATCGATATATTTATCGCAGAGGGTTGTGAGTGGTATCATTAGAAAGCCCAACCAGAGTAGAATATGGAAATCAAAATACTTTTTTAGAATTTCATTTTTTACAGGTTGTTCTCGAGATTTTGTGAACAATCGGCCGAATTACAATGCTTTTGTTCAAATTTTCCCTATTTTTTTACCCAATTTTCTTAAATTAATCTAAAATTATGATGAAATTGTTAATGATAATGTTATTGTTTAATCCTTAAAGATAAGGAGAGTTGTTGAAATTTTCAATCCCAGTTTTTGTCTGGAATTTATAAATTTTTCAAAATTCGTATTTGATAATGTTAATGATAATGTTATTGTTTAATCCTTAAAGATAAGGAGAGTTGTTGAAATTTTCAATCCCAGTTTTTGTCTGGAATTTATAAATTTTTCAAAATTCGTTTTTTTTCGTAAAAAAAGGGACCACACTCGATTTTTAGCACACTTTCTTTAAATTTGCACGAAATAGACACCTAAAAACTGAGGTAACACTCTTTGCAAACCCAAAAGTTCTAGTTAGACTCTCGGTAGCTCTACGAGCTTCTGGAAATACAGTTCTGCCATTATTTGCAAAAATAATCTTGATAGTTATACAGATTGCATAATTTTTTGATATACTGGAAACGTTTTGAATTAAAATTGATATACTTCGCAACCGTTTGAACAAATAAATGTTTTCTTAGACCCGCAGAAAAATCGGGGTTGATATTGATCTCACCATGGATCCTTACAACAAAAACGTTTTCAGTTTTTATTTGGGTGGGTTTTATAACCTTTACGGTTTTCATAACATTTTTGGCATCATATTGCTCAAACTCAATAATGGGAAAGGTTGACTCTTGTTCTAGATTCAAACCTTATTTTTTCGGTTGCCTATATGTTTTGACTGATTGCTTTGACCATTTAATTTTATAAGAAGTTATCGATTTTCCGATACTGTTCAGTTTATGGGTTTCTTTTGGTGTCTTTTCTAATTTTCGCTTTTATAAGAAAGTCCAATCGATGTTCAGAGAGAAACCAAAAAATGATTTTCAGTGCTGGCAATTAAAATTTTTCAAATATAGTGCCTTCAACTCAGTAAAAGTTTTTGTGAAATTTGACTACTGCCTGTATTTCTTTGTTATTTTGTAATCTTGTAAATATGTCTCATTAATAACTGGCGTAATTGGCTTTCTGTGATCCTGCTAAGTAGTTCATCCAAGTTTATTGAAATCTTATGTCTGTTATGACTTTTGAAAGTAGTTGTTTTCAAAAAATCACATTAGCCTTTTTGAGCTTCACAAATTTTTTTTTTCAAATCAATTCTCGGTCGACCTTTAAATTAATGTTTGTGAAGATAGGTCAAAAACTGTTTACCATTCGGCTATAATTCAATTTTTATAACGGTTGTAGTTTCAACAATTGTATATCAGCTTTGTTCCTACCGGCTTTTATAAATTGTTTGTGATTTTTGAATATTTCTTTAAGCTTTTATAGGAATGTTGCTTTCTGAAAAATTTAATATTAATGGTAGGTCCCATTGGCTTCAAAAAACTCTGCTATTAAACATTTTTATTCTTAGTGATAAACTTATGGATTTAAAGGCTTCACTGCTATTTTTGCGCAGAGTTTGAAATTTTGAGTTTGCCAGTTTTTGTTCTTCTTTTCGCACTTTTCGCAGTAGTATGACGTGAACTGGTCTCATATTTTTTCAATGGAGATATAAATGAATTTGTGATTTCTTTAAAAATTCAATGAGTTTAATCCCTTTGAAGTTATTAGTTTTCATAAATAGATACCTATTTTAGAACTTTGCCCCTTTTTGCTCTTTTTTGTCGACCTGTTAACCAATCGCATTGAGGACAGCTCCCTTATCTTTTCTAATGGATTATAGGATGATTTGCTTTTTTAGGTTTTCTTTGATACGAGTGTTCTTGTGCTATTTAGTTTTTAAATAAAGACTTCGAGTTTTGGTCGTGATTAATGTTTGTTATTTGATTTTTTTGATTGTCATTTCTATTATTCCTATTAACAACAAGTTTCATCGTCCCCCTAAAAAAGAATTATTTTATTCCATAACTGCTTTGTTGAACGATATGTATGTTTCTATAATTTTTCTATTTCTTCCTCATTTGGCAGGCAATTAAATCAAGAATGTGTATCGCCCCTTCTCCAACCCTTGTAACTGAATTTTAAGCTCATCGTTACTTTAATAATGGAACACAAAAAGGAACGGCCAAGTAAGCAAACAGTTCATGTGAGAAGATCAAAGCTAAAGTAAACGCTAAATAAAGTACGATAAACGCCAAAAAATAAACGGTAAAATGATGTACGATAAACCCTAAAATAAATGCTACACTGAATAAGATAAACGCTAAATTTAAACGGGGAAATTAATTGAGATCAACGCTGAATTTAATGCTTAAATATGCAAGATCAACACATTCAATGTTCATTTAACTTAATTTTTGTGAATTAACCTCCGTTCTTAATTATTTTTGCGTTTCTAAGTGCTTACAGTCGACCCTGGACTGCTATCCAACAAATTGAACGAATTATGTTCTCGCAGTTTTGCACATTCAGTTTTGAATTCAACATCTTTTTATTGTCACCTTTTTGAAATGATTATTACTGAAGTATTTAAGTGCACTAGTGTCTATCTAGACTCTGTCCAGAGAAAGACCCAAAAAATGAAGGTTGGAAGATATTGAGCGATGTAAAACTGTCTTGTGCATTATTCAGAATCCCGGAGGCAGCCAGAGTTGACTGGGGATGCTAATGTTGTAAGATCTTGTAAGACTCTGTCTTAATCTTACAAGAGAATGCATCGTCTTACAAGATTTTCTGACAGAATCTTACATGATAAGCATTTGTCTTACAAGACCCTTATAAGTTAAACATTCGGCTTTTATAATTTTTACAGGATTGACCGTTGTCTTGCGAGCATTTTGCAAGGCAACCGTTCATCACTAAACTGAAATACACAGCGCATAAAGGAATTTGGAGATGATGCATTTGATGAAAGTCGTGTAACTTTGTTTTAAACTTTGTGTAAAACTTGAAACTCAAAAAAGTATTTTTGAGTAATACATTTATACCCAGAATTAATTGGAAAGTACAAAATATGATTTTTGTCCCTCCAGTTTGAATGTAATCAGAACAAATCTATTTGAAAATAAATGATTCTGCACTTTGTTATTAATAAGAGCATAAAAAATGAGAAAAAAATATAGTAACTGAATTCACGCTTTTCAGTTTTTGGTATTAAATTAAAACTAAAAATAAATATTTTCATACTGATGATGTAAAATTTGTTATCTTGAAAAGAAAAATGCGCATCAAAGAACCAATGAGAATGCAGCTGAAGCTGAGACATGCTTTCTTTAAGATGGCCAGTACTCTGATCATGTCACAATTTAAACTGGTCAGTCTTGATTTTTGAGTATTAATTACTGCATGAAAAATAATATGTTAATCTTAAATTCCCCCAACAAGGTTTGCTTTATATGCGATTCGAACTTCCGCGTAGGTACTTGTAACATATAATTTGCGTAGCAAGTCGTAACCACTAAGCTAAATGGGCTCTGTAGCAGTTGCTTATCAACTAAATTATGTATAAACTAGCTGGCATGTATACTACCACATGTATACTACCACTATAGTAATTATAGTAGTTATAAGCTACAGAAGTACGACACTATTCTGCTCAGACTTAATGTTGGTGTATGGGTATTTTCCCCACAATACAGGATAAGTTTAGTCTGGTCAAACTCTATGACCTCAACATAATCCTGATGATGAAAACTCCACATAAAAATCTTAAAACGTTCTAGAGATGCAATATTTCATAACTGAATTAAATGTTTGTTCTTGAAATGTGCTGGTTCGGCGCCGAAATGCTCTGAGACTCAAGTCTTCAAAGACTTCCTGGCATAAATACATGATATTTTCAAATAAATTTTTGGTTTGTCATAGCTGTTATGTTCTTTATACTAATAAAGAAAAAAAATTATATAAAACCCTGAAATAGAGAGCCAAGATATTTGAATAGTTTCCGTTGAATACGCCGAGTAATGGGAATAAATTTTCTTTTATTGGGTTGAAAGTTTTATAAATATATTTTAGTCTGATGTGGCCTGGCAATGTATGCTCCATGCGTTTATATGTACCAAAATAAGCATGCTTTCAAAGCGCATTTGATGGTATTGATCAGTCAGCTGCATTTTTTTTCAATGAAAAAAGACTAAATTAGCGATTTTAGGCTTCACAAATCTCTTAATCAAGCTAAAATGGAGACCAGTGAAGTACTAATGAAGAAAAGACTTGTTATTGGAATAATTTGATTCCGCAAATTATAAAGTTTCTTTGATCTTAAAACAATTTACTTGCAATCGTGGTAATAATAGAAAAGTAGTTTAACTTAAGCTTCGGTTGTTTACAGGACACCTTTTACATGAAAACAATTACCTAAATTTCCATATCAACAAAAGTCAATCCAATTTCCCCCAACGTCCACAAATGGTAATACCCATTAAAATTGTAATATTGAAAAAAAATGGTAATATTTAACTGTGTAGATTTTCTTTAAAAAATGCGTTACTAGAGCTTTGATCGAACTCAAGTTATTTCTTGCAACACCCTTTATAGCCTAAATTGCCTGCAAGAAAAACAAATTTTTCCAACAATTTTCAAAGTGCCTGTAAGAAAAACAAAATTTTCCATCAGCAATTTTTAAAATTTCCCGGTTTTCCAAACCATTCTATGCGAGACTATTTTTTTAAAAATTTTTCTGAAGATTTAATATGACAATAAATATCAGTTTATAGGTTCGCATCGGACTCAAGCCCAATTTCCGTCTCTCTCTGTCACAATAGTAATAATTTGCTTGCGGAACCGCACATAACATATGCTCATTTCAATTATCTGGAAATTTCCTTTTTTAGTTAATTAATTTAGAACAGCCAGTAAAAGTTATCTGCAACTTCTGCAACACATGCTAGGGTGACAGATCACAACTTCGTCTTAACAGGAATTCGTCGGCCCCAATTTTTTGTACGACTGTTATGCAACCTAATATTCTTGTTTGACTTTTGCACAACCCATGCTCAGTCTGACCAGTTTTCATCCTCCAGACCCTGCCTTCTGATCTGACAAATCTTTAACAATATTTTAGAGAGTTGAAAGTCAATTATTGCTCTGTGATCGCACTTGAGAGCAACTCACGTTGAGACTATGTTCAACATTACATTGCCAACCCCACAAATTCAACAGAGTCCGCGTTTGCGAATATGAGTGACGACATTTTTCACCCATTCTCAAGTGGGGGAAAATGGTTAAATTGTGGACAACAGTGACAAAATTGCGGACAATCCTTACGAAATTCCGTCACTGATCTCAAAAAAATTACCTTTTTTGTCATAATTGTTCGCAGTTTGTAAGCAGGGGTATCGTCATCAATGTGCGCAATTTTTAGCATCATTTTCTATTTCAATTTTATGCTTCTTTCTCAATTTGGCCAGAGGCCATTGATTATCGTATATATTACAAAATCAGCGACAAAAATTTGTCAGCGTTGTCCGGATTTTTCGCATAAAGATTAAGGCGTACAAAGAATAAGCTGGAAATAACACACCGTTATATTTGCTTTATTTTAGCTCATAGGACAGTAAATTCGACTCAGTGAACACCTTTTTAATGCAAGCAAACACTAATTGAAGCACTAAAAACTAGACTTTTCTATAATTAGCGTCATTTCATTTTAATACAAATAACTCATTTCATTTAGTACTGTTATCCTTTATAGACAAAATAAGTTTTTTCTGATTATATTAATAGAACACGCACTGCTCATTTTCATTATGGGTAAATTTCATAATCGCGGTAATCAGTTGCAACTGTTCCCAATTTTGAATAAGTTTGCAATGTTTTACGTCACTCTCACTGTTGTCCGCAAAAACCTATACCGCCTACTCTTAAAACATTGGGAGCCAGCAATGCTGACATCGGCAGTCAAATTCGCTTGCTCAAAATGTGGAATTGGGGACGCAATGAACCATTGTCTAAATTACCGTTCAACGCTAACACTTTCCAAGCCCTGTATCTTGGGAATTTGGGTTGCACTACAACTTTCATGTGAACCAAATGGCAAACTTTCTAATCACTTTGGTATGGCAACTCAATCTGAGAAACTAAAATTTTTTTGTTCCCATCCCTCTCGAGGGGGGGGGGAGGAATTATATACTCAAATGGGTTTTTTTGTTCAGTCAATTTTGGCCGATCGATATATTCATCGCAGAGAGTTGAGACTGGCATCATTAGAAAGCTTGTCCAGCGTAGAACACGGCCGGCACTAAAAAAATTTTTCTTATTTTTATTTTTTACAGGGAGATATCGAGGTTTAAACGTTCGAGAAAATAGGGTGAATTCCGTTGATTTCATTCACCTTTTTTCGGAATTTTTAACTAAAATTTTGCCAATTTTGATAAAGTTTAATAAAATTTTTCAAGAAAACGTTGTTGATTTTACGTTTAAAGACAAAATATATTGTCGGCTATTTTCATTGAATTTTTTTTTGTCACAAATTCCGGCCAAATAATTCACAAAATTCAGACTTTCATCAAAAACAGCACGAAATAAGTTTCTTTAGTCAACTCTGATTAAATTTGCAGGAATTGCACACCCAAACACCACTAACACAATCTTTTTTAGACTGAACAGCGGGCTGATTCTACTTCAACTTCCGTTGAGAGTGATCTGTAATTAAAACTTTGCCGTTTTTTGCTAACTTTATTCGTTGATTATCAAAAACGCAGCCTTTATTTTGACTTCTTAACTAACAAAATGTCTATATCAATGACAATTAAAAAATTAAATATCTCTGCCGGACAGTTATCATTAGCAGGACTAGTTTTTTACCAATCTTAGACCGTTACAATCCAAAAATAATTTGGTTTGTCATCAGTCGGTTTTTTATATAAAAAAAGTCGATCTTTTTTTATATCAATTAAATAACAGAACATTTAAAATCAAAGCGCACTAGTGATAGGTCCTATTGGCTTCCTAATTGGCTCCAAATTAAGTTTTCTAGATGATTGCTTGAAAGCTTTTGTTCGTTTTGACTTTTAAAATTTTTGATTTTTAAAAAAAAATGGCTTATTGAACTTTGCCTCCATTTTTCTCTTAATTTGGTCAACTTGTAGCTTAGTGTCAGCAATCAAAGAGCGCTCCCTCTTTCTGCTGATTTGAACTTTAGTCTTTATTGCTGTTTTACGCCTTAACTTGTAGTGTTCTGGCTTTGATACTACTAGATTTCACAATTTTTTCTTTTAATTTTTATGTATTTGCCCAATTTTCATGTTTTCTAGTTTTATCAAATTATTACGTTATTGGCGGACTATATATCACATTTGTTGCGTTCAAAATAACGCACAATTAATAATATTTAAGTCCTCAAAGATATAGATTGTGGTTCTTTAGCACTTCGACATTACCTTCTCGAAGAATTTAATTGAAATTTTGGATTTTGTCTTTATTTGTCATTTTTACTTTATCTTTTTAGTCGTATTTAATTTCCTGTTCACTGACACAGTTCGATTGGCTTTTCATGGAAGAGTAAATGAGCCGATGTTTTGATATTAGTGGATAGAGGATGGCTTTGATGACTTTGAAAACAATTGTTTTCCAAAATGAAAAAAAAACATTTCAACTTCGCAATTTTGTTCCTTCTATTGTCTGTTTGTTACCTGGTCTCGTTAATTAAAGGTTAAAAATGACAATATTGTTGTCTAAGGAAGGTGTCAAAATGGATTGGTGGGACAAAATCTAATGTTTTTGATGAATTCGTTATGACTTTACTGGCTTCGACACGGGTTTTTCACAAAAAAAAACGTAAATTTATTTTTGATTTTTGTCATATTTGACGTTTTTTTTTGTAGACGTAAGACTTGTTTCGCATAATTGCAGGTCTTGAAGGCTTCCTTTGGAAGAATAATCGAACCTATTCAATTTTTTCATTTAATAATTAATGGCTTTCATGTCTTTGGAAAGAAATTTTTTTCGATAAAAACAAGTATTACATAACCTTGCTTTTTTTTTCTTTTTGGTCTAATTGTTACCAAGTTTTATTAATGAGCGGTCACATAATACATTTCAAGGAAAGATCTCAAATGGGATTGGTGTCACAGAATCTAAGGTTTTAAGAGAATTCGTTATGACTTTACTGTCTTCTACACGGGTTTTTAACAAAAAAAGCAAATGAAATTTTTTGATTTTTGTCATATTTGACGTTCTTTTTGTAGACGTCAGACATTTTCGGGATAATTGCAGGTCTCAAGGGCTTATTTTTGAAGAATGGACAAAACTGTTTAAATTTTTCATTTTGTAATTAATGGCTTACATGTCTTTGGAAATAAATTTTTTTCGAAAAAAAACAAGTATTACATAATTCTGCATTTTTTTCGATTTTGTCTAATTATTTCTTAGTCTCATTAATGAGCGGTCGCAAAATGCATTATCGGTGTTCGATGACTGCGCAATCGAGCATATTTTGGGGGCCAAAGTATGGCTTTACGGCTTCCAAAGCATTTTCTGGCAAGTTTTAATTAATTTTTTGTTTGTTGTCTATTTGTTGTTCTTTTTGTAACTGCATAAAAAATTGAATACCGAGAGTTCTAAATTCCCTTCCATAGAAGAATTGGTAATTGTAAACCTATGGTATATTCCTAATGGTTTTCATTACTTTGAAATTAATTGTTTAAAAAAAATCAGCGAATTTTCTAACTTTAAAGTTTCTGTTCTTTTTTGTCTAATTTCTTACAAAGCCTTATTATGAACTGGTGATCAACCATTTTTTTCTGGTGAATTACAAGTTATTTTGTTTATTTTTAGTTTTATCTGACGCTATTTTGTTTTTGTTATTAAGTTTTGTTTTTTAAAACGGACATAATTTTTTTGATGTAATTAATGTTTGTTGTTGTTGTTTGATTTTGCCGTTCGTCTTCGCTCGCTTTCTTAATATCGGCATATCTCATCAATCTAATGCATCCTTTTTTACTTCACTGTGTTATTTGTTTTGGAGGCTATCTTTTCGCTCATACGCCAGTTTTTTTGAAAAATACTTGAATTTTTGTGTTTTTCTATCTGTTCCTCATTTGGTAGACAGTTATGCCAAAATTGTGGATGAGCGGGGTCGGAACCTTATGTGCGAGCCTCCTTGTATGTTCTATAACTTTACATCAATAAAAAATTATATATCAAAAATGAGGTGCTTAAAAGTGCCATTTAATTTAATCATTAACAGAATTTTGGTAATTGCTTAACAAAACAAATTCAAAGCGGATTCTACATATTTCGTTAAACAGATTCGAGCTGGTAAAGACTGCATGAACGTCATCAACTCAATAGGCTTCGGATCTGGAGAACTGAGAATTGACTCCCAAACCAGAGGTCACAATGCCATGACCAGCAACTTGTTGTTCTCATTCCCAATCTTCACATACTTCCTTCCTCGCTACCAACTCCGAGCTCACGTGACATTTGACTTCTTCAAGATGATTGTCATTTGTCCTGTTCAGATGTGGGTGTGTCACGAGTATGGAATTGATTAGCAAATAATGATCGGACAAGTTGAATAGTCGCTCAGCGCCGTTACTTGTTTTGCCGAAATCTGGACTGTAATGTTAAATGATTTACACTATGGTACCAAAAAGCTACGTACAGCATGATTTCCGCTTTTAAAGCATGATTCAAGCTTCATACGCATGATTTACGACAAGGCGTGAAAAAAGGTGTGAAATTTAGAAGTTTTAAGAGATATTTCATTCTCACTTTCTCCGCTTAAACAGAAAAGATGGTTAAACCGCTTTGTTCTTATACCGTTTGCCAAGTTGTTACGCTAAGAGATGTCGGATTTTCATGGCCTAAAATACAAAAGCAACTCAAATTAAAATCAAGACCCAGTGCACAGTATGCATACAACCGTTACCTGAAAAACAACAGTTTCGAGGCGTAAAAATCGAGCGAAAGACCCCCCAAATTGTCAAAAAAATCAGAAAAAAAGTTAGTTGCCGATGTTTTGAAAGATCCCAAAACCTCAGTGGAGCGCATTCGTGTGGATCATAACGCTTTCTTTTGCTACGATACAATTTCCAGAGGTACAGTTAGATGAATTCTCAAAAAATATGGCGTTATTTCAAGAAATACTGCAAAAAAAGTCAGTTTGAAGAATAAAAGCAAGTGTTTTCGTTCAAAGTGGTGTATCAATATGCTCAAGAAGCCGTTCTCTTTCTGACAAAATGTAGTTTTTACTGATGAAACAACGGTGCGCATCTCCAGCGACGGAATTGTTAGAGTTTTTCGAAGAAATGGAACGAGATTTCTTGAAAAAAAACACAAAAAATTTGAGTTCGGACAAACGATCATTTATGTTTTGGGGTGCAATCAGATGGACGGAAATTGCCTGTTAAGTGTCCAAACAAACTAAACGCTGTCGATTCTTTGGAAATTTTAAAAATTTACGAAGAAAAAATGCATTTCCTGGACCTTATTTCTCAGCAAGATAATGCTCCTGTGCATAAAGCGAAGATTATCGGCAATTTCTTCCAAGAAAACGAGTAGGAGGTACTGGAACGGCCAGCATACAGTACAGATCTGAATCCTATTGAAAATTTATGGGCGATTTTGAAGCAGCGATTACGAAAACAGACAGTTTTTTGGGAAAATATAAAAGAAAAATTGTATGAAATTTGGAATGAAATTGACGCAGACGTCGTGAGAAACCTGTATGAAAACTATACAAACCGTCTACTAGACGTTAAAAAAGCTAAAGGTGTAATGACGCGTTATTAGAGAACTAATTTGAACTCAAAATGTTATATTATTTGTTGCTTCTATTGCTTTTTTAAAAATCTATAGGTGTACGTAGCTTTTTGGTACCATAGTGTATAATGAATAAACATGAAAAAATTCGAAAAAATAAGAAAAAATACTCTAATGTCTTTTTTTAAGATCCGTTCACACATTTTCCATGATATTTGAAGTCAAATTGGAGTAGTGATTTCGGTCACGACGAAGCAGAAAGTGGAGCGAAAAGCGAGTAGTTTTGCGGTGTGAAATTTTTTCGCTAACTTTAAAGTAGAGTGAGAAAACGGTGTTTGAACAAAGTTCACATTCTCGCTAGTGGTTTTTTGTTCACATGCGGCAATTTCAATTTGATGTTTTCTGCTTTTTTGACTTGTCGGATCAGATTTTTTTCTAAATTGTTTTCCTAATCCATTCATAGTTTATTATAGGCCTAGTTTTTTTGTTTAAACCAAATTTCCATTTCTCTTTAGTGGTTCTTTGTTCGGATGCTGCAGTTTGACATTGATTTTCTGTTTATTTTTTTAATTTTTTGATCTGATACTCTCTTTAGAAATGGTTTTCCCAATTCACTCATAGTCCGTTCTAGGTCTAGTTTGTTGTTTAAACAAAGAAAACTCTTTGAACTGTACGCCAGGACTTATCCTGCTATGTTTTTTAATTCGTCGTCTCCATCGATGTTCCTTACGACTTCTTCGAATTGACTTTTTGGATCTATTTTGTTGCAGCCACCAGTGTTTTTATGACCACTGGTTACAAATTCTGTTAAATGGCACGTTACACTGTAACAAAATAGCATGTGGGCCTGGGAGTTATAAAAGATTTATGATGACTAAGCTGGAGGGGGGCAAAACAGAATAGATCCGACTTTTTCAATAACTTCAGTTAATTCTACTGCTTCGCAGCTAAAATTTGTGTGCGTGGCCTCGTTGCTGCTTTTAGGTAAATTGCGTGACTTACCTCACTCCAGAAAGTGACTTCTGAACTCACTTATAGAACTTTAAATATTATGAACATGTAGTAATTAAATATCAATGGTATACATCTAAGTTGTGCCAAATTTATATGCCCTTATTCTTGGATATTAGTCTTGAGTCTTTGAATTCAAATACCAATTTTGATAAATCTCCGTTAAGGTTTTTTCATTATGGACCGTATGTGTCATAAAATTGACAGTCCAAATCAAACCCAAAACGTGTAGGGGTCTACTGAAGGACTGGTGGTCGATCTCTCTATCTTATTTTTTTAGTTGTTTAAATTCAAGGGAACCCACAAACGTTTTTCGCTGCTATTTTCCGGCAATTTGCCAGCTATATTAGAGCAATTTTTTGTTACCAACACTTTTTACTCTCACCGGTTTTTGTACCAAAACAATTTTGTGCGTTTTGTCTTGAGAAACGGGATAAAAGGATAAAATTGGAGTGTTTTATGCTGCTGAGCAAATCTGCAAAGCTTTGTATCAATTTCTAGGAATGCCTTTTACTAAAATGTTGAAGCGACCCCCATACACCCTTCAACCCACCTCTAGACGAACAATTTTGTGTTGTGTATGCGTTAATTCAAGCAGAGCTTGAATTAACGCCTAAGCAGCAAAAATTTGTTTGTCTAGGAAGTGGGTTGAAGGTTGTATGAGGGATTGCTTCAACTTTTTATTAAAAGGCATACCTAAAAATTGATACAAACTTTTAGAGATTTGCTCAGCAGCTTAATGCATTCAGATTTTATCATTTTATCTGTTTTTTCATGTCAATCGCGGCTATTTTTCGGCAATCTACCGTTATGTTAATGCAATCCTTTGACACTTACAATTTTTTTCTCTGACCGGTTTTTTACCAAAAAGTCTTTGTGCGTTTTGTCTTAAGAAACGGGATAAAATAAAAAAAAATCCGAATGCATTGAGATTCTGAGCAAATCTCTAAAGCTTTGTCTCATTTTCTAGGTATGCCTTTTACTGAAATGTTGAATCGACCCCCATATACCCTTCAAACCACTTCCTAGACGAACAAATTTGTGCTGTGTAGGCGTTAATTCAAACTCTGCTTGAATTAACGCCTACACAGCACAAAATTGTTCGTCTAGGAAGTGGGAAGGGTGTCTGCCGGTCGCTTCAACATTTTAGTAAAAGGCATACCTAGAAATTGATACAAAGCTTTAGAGATGTGCTTAACAGCTTAATGCACTCGGTTTTTATTCTTTTGTCCCATTTCTTAAGACAAAACTCGCACAGATTTTTTGTTAAAAAACCGGCGAGAGAAAAAATTGTTAGTATCAAAAGATTGCATTAACATAACCGGTAGATGGCCGGAAAATAGCCGCGATAGACGGGAGAAAACCAGATAAAATGACAAAATCTGAGTGCATTAAGCTGCTGAGAAAATCTCTAAAACTTTGTGTCAATTTCTAGGTATGCCTTTTACTAAAAAGTTGAAGCGACCCCCCATACACCCTTCAACCCACTTCCTAGACAAATAAATTTGTGCTGTGTAGGCGTTAATTCAAGGTCTTCAAGGCATGCTTTCAACAAACAAAAACCTGCCCCTTGCCAGTCGTTTGAGAGCAACCTGTCCGATTCGGTCGGTTTTAATTTAGTTACTTCTGTTCAAGATGAGAAATAGAGCACAGATATAATTTTCTTATCAATCTGAAGTATAGATAAGATTAAAGCAATCAAAATAAAGGCGAGATTCTTCTTCCACAGAATAATATCAAAGTCTTCCCAGTTTAGTTAAAAAAGATGTTTTGAATTTATGAAACGTACTAAGCAAAGCTTAGAGAAAACAAAGCTGAACTCTGTTGAAAATTTCAGAAATTAATTGATAAAAAAATTTCTAGCTGGCTGTGTGCCTGTCCCACAGTGCCCTCGGAACCTTGTGATATTTACCTCTAGTGATAAAGACGGCGAAATAATTTTGTTGGGAGGAAAAAACTAATCGTCAGAGCAATTTGTCTTTTCAGCGGTATCACATTCAACAACAATTTTTACCACTTTGATTTAATCCTATATCAATAACTCTGTGTCAATTAACTGCCCTATCCCATTCAGCTTAAGTTTCAGCAAAATGTAATATTCTTTATTTACATCGGAATGGTTTGTAAGTTATTCTATTTTCCACAGATTAAATTTATCATCAACAAACTAGATTTGCGACTGCGCGAGTTAAATTTGTGAAAGCTGCATTTGTTTTAATGTCACCAAGACAGGCAGCGTGAAATTTGACTCACTACTTTTCCAAATTTTATATTGTTTGGCAGAAAATCATTGGCCATTATTGCTTAAATAGAAATTAGGCTGTAATTTCACTGTGGTTGTTGAATTTTCAATTGTGTTTTTATTACTGAGTTTAAATGTAGCTGAGTGGTATGGCCAATTTGGGTAATCATTAAAATTATTCATTTTTTAATCCTATTCAACTGATTTAAAAGCACAAAAGCACAGCTCTCAAATTCTTATGGAAAAAATTTGATGCAGATCATTTTCAAAACTCACTCAAATAAATCCAATTTCAACTCTTCCATCCCTGCTCTTTTCTCTTGGGGGTGCGTTAGGAATTATTCTACCCTGGTTTTGTTTCTAACGTTAATTTTAGTGGGTCGTTTTTGCGGACAGATTCGAAGGAAAAAAATGACAAAGCTGTTGAAAAACTGAATCAATCCTTGAAAAAAATTTTTGAAATTTTTCAGTTGATCTGAGACTGTCTGATCAGAGATCAAATCGAGAGCAAGAAAGTCTAATCCACTTGAGCTTGATTTTGAGATCAACTTGATCATCAATTTGTTATTATTTTTTTTCTAATGAGTAAGTTGATGATGGTTCTGTTAAGCGCCACGAAGACATATATGTTCCGACCAGATAATCGTTTTGTCTTAGATCATGATCATCGGGGCAAAGGAGTCCAACTTCTTACTATTTTGCTGGAGAACTGTAGTAAGGACTCGCAAAGGTTTCAATTTATTAATTTCTGAAAATTATTTTTTCCACAGAAGCATTTTTAATTTTGAATTGACATGACAGCATTTTCTGCTGAAGACAACATTTTTTTAAATGAATATATATAGCGTTGCCTAAAGTCTCGTCTTTGTTAAGTCTGGGTTAAGTCTGGGTTAAGTCTGGATTAAGTCTGGGTCTTGGTTAGGTCTGATCAAAGGTGGTTTTGAACGCAGGAAAGTATGATCAAAGATGACTCGGATCGCACAAACGTCTGGAAAATGGTCTGCCATTGGTCTGAGCCAGGTCGCACAATTTTTTACACAAGGGTCCGATTTCGGTCTGATCAGAGACAGCTCCGAGCGCAAGTCGGTTGAAGACGAGATTTCGAGCGCACTTTAGACTAATCAGAGGACACTTGATCAGGGATAGTCTGATAAGTGGGTCACTTTGGTCTAGAGTGATCTGATCAGAGGTCACTTCCATCTGGCATCTCAACCTGCGTTGTAACTGGTTAAGAGGAATTACATACGCTGTTTTGGAATCGTAAAAATATCATAAACATTTTACTGTAATTTTGTCTTTTTTTTCTAATTTTACTCTAATTTTGTCTAAGGTAGGTAGCTGTACATAAATAGCCCCTTCTATCAGATTCGAACTTGGGTGTATGTTTTTCTATTAGCAAACATATTTTTGTTTCAAATAATTTTTGAGCTCAACTATCGAGTTCAGCTGTTTTCCGTGGTCATTATCAGGGTACCATTTTATTACAATCTAGAAGTTTTTTTTAAAACTAATTTTGGCACCAAAAATGCTTGTATTAATTTCAGAGTTACGGAAGTCGTAAAATCCGCCCTCACTGTTTGAACACAATCATCGAATTCACCAATTTCAATTTTTATTGTTGCTCACCAACACAGTTTGTTTTGATTGGTCCAATTAAAAATTAATGAAACGGTAACAAACTACAACGTGTACAGAGAAAACATCTGTTTTTGTATCCACGTTACTTTCAATTCCAAATCCAAAACTGCAGAGCTGGTATTGTTTTTGTTTTCACGCCGTCTCCAACACACCTGACGTAAATGTTCATTAATGTTTGAAAAATAACAATTCAACCGAGGAAAGAGAACTGAACTGCGCGTGCGATTTTACATGTTTATGAGGAAGAAATCGGTTTAATCTTATATTTATCATTTAAGCAACGCGCATTAGATTGTATCCGCGGATATTGTTGAACGTTTTTAAGGACCGCCTACTTTTAACTTGAGGTGAGTGATACGTTATGAGATTAAAAAAAAAACTAGTTAACGCTATTTAGAGGTAAGCTTAGTTAATAACTAGATTTTGATATTACGGACGAACAGGCATAAAATTTTCAATCTGATAATCAATTGTTAGTTTTTGTTGGCGAAACGCGACCGTTTATGAGTTTTAAGTTGAATCGAATTGCATTCAAATGCCAATATCATTCATGTTCCAATATCAACGCATAACGCTAGTTTTGTATAGGTCAATTATGATCCTTAATTGCTGCAACACGCAATTTTCGATTTAGCAGATTGTTTACTCTTACTAAATTTCATCATCATGTGCTGGAAAAAAAAGAATTCTAGCAAATAACCGCTGAGAATAATGAAAAACAAATATTTATATCTGCAAAGTCGGCCCGCGTTCTGGTGATATTGTTTTTTGCCCATCAAAGTCTCAGCTCATTGAGTATTATCACAATTTCAGTTTCAATTTCTCATCACTGGAAGTTCTTCTAAGGATGTTTTCGTCCAAAAAAAACATATCAAGCGAAATGTTGAAAAATATGTCTCTAAATTATTTTAAATTTTTGTCAGAAAACTAAACTTCTTTAATTATTGAGGCCAGATGTGCAAAAAATAATATTTACGCTCTAAATTGTAACGAAAACATTGAATTAATACCAACGAAATGAAAATGTTTTGTTTTGTTTCTCAATTTTCTCCAGTACTACGATATAAACGTAAACCAATGTTATTACAAGTTATCAAAAACAAGCAGACAAAAGGGTCAAATGATAGCCAATTTTAGCAAACTTAATTCATCGTTGTAGTTTATAGCTGCAAAAAAATAAGATTTATCATGAAAAAAATCAAATGGCGGATTTTCTGTCACTTTTTTCTGTCATTGTTTTTCAAAAAAATATTAACTATTCCCACAGAAAACAAATTCAAAAGCACAGAAAGTTTGCAAAATTTCGGGAAAAATGAAATAAAACTGCTCATGATTTTTGGGATTAATTTTGGAATTTTATTTCTGGGTAATTACAGCGGGGTACCCAGGTTGAGGTCCCAGAGGGAGGGAAGTATTTCCCGACCGTCCCTGACGGAAAGTGCCTATGTCCAGACAGTCCCAGACGGAAGGTGCCTATGTCCAGACTTTCGTGCGTTCACCAGAATTTTGTGCGTTCATTGCCAGACTTTCGTGCGTTCACCAGACTTTCGTGCGTTCATGTCAAGACTTTTTTGCGTTCAGCAGACTTTCGTGCGTTCAACAGACTTTCGTGCGTTCATGTCCAGAATTTTGTGAGTTCGCCAGACTTTCGTGTGTTTAACCGATTTTTGTACGTTCATGTCCAGACTATAGTGCGTTCAACAGACTTTCGTGCGTTCATGTCCAGACTTTTGTGCTTTCCCCAGATTCATTTGCGTTCACCAGAATACCGTGCGTGCGTTCATGTCAGACTTCAGCAGACTTTCGTGCTTTCATGTCCAGACTTAATTGTGCGTTCATCAAACTAGGGTGCGATGATCCAATTTTCGTCCCTTCAAGTTCAGAAATAAAAAATTTATTCAAATCAAACCACAATTGGCGTGGGAGATCCCCTGTGTCCATAGAGTCCAAATCAGCAAAATTTTGGTGGAGCTTGGCAAGGAAAAAAGTTGCAACGTTCTCTGTCTTCTTTCTCCATTTGAATATAATAAAAGAATGAAAACTTCGTGCGTTCATGTTCAGACATTGTTACGTTTTTTGATGTTTCCAGACTATGTAATTTTGAACGCACCACGCCCCCCTCGATCATCCTCGGTCTGGACATACTTGCTTCCGTCTGGAACCTCAACCTGGCTAGTATCGGGTATTTTAGTCTGGAGTGCACTTACAGTAGCCTGATATGAGCTGTTTTTACTTCAACCATTCCCCACAAGTCAGCGCACTATTCATTTTGTGAGCATGATTTTTTTTGGTGACTATGGTCACTTTTTTGCGTCTGAAACTTTTTTTGCATCTGGCACCAGTATATCCTCCTGGAGTGTTCACGTTTTGGTCAACCTGTATTGTCAGGGTAAGTTGATTAAGGTCAGGATGCTAATTTATTCTACATGTCACTTTGCCTACAGTTTCTGTTGATCAATTTGTCCTCATTTGATGTCAACAACGCTAGCTATCAAAGGAAACGGTTGCTACTTGTCTTTTTGTTTTCCTTTGGACTGTGATGTCATCAGTATTCACTAAGACTAGGAAAGCTCTAAAAAATCGCTTAAGGCTGGCTTTAGATGAAGCAAAAAATTGTTTGCGCGTGTTTTTTATTTTGTATTTATAATTTCCGTCATTTAGAAATTATCAGAAGTAAGTCTCTACAGAAATTACAAATAATACAGTAACTAATGTGAGAAATTACAATTTTTGAAACTGTTTCTTCCTCTCGCCAATAGAATAAAATTATAACTGACAACTATACTTTTCTATAATCATAGGTTTTATTGTATTATAGGTTTTGGAATCAAAGCTTTGGGCGGGAAAATGAATTAGTTTATGCAAAGACAGATATAGAATACAATAAATTTCACGAGAGGAAACAAAATTGCTTCCAATGTTAAACGCAAAATTATATTGTTTTTTTTTCGCTCAGTTTTTGCTGGTAAAATTTATGAGAATTGGGCAAAAAATTTTCTTTCACCACAAATTACATTTCTTAAATTCAGTTTCGGAAAATTCTGCACAGTCCTCTTAAGCAATTATCCTACTTCAACCGGAGGAACTGAATCCTAACTGTTGCGCTTTGATGTTTTGTGAAACAGCTGCAAACATATTTTTTTTTTTGTTTTAAAATAATTCAAAGCAGCATCAAAAAAATTTATACCTCATTTGAAAATTTAAGGTACAGGAATTATTTGTTTTGATAAATTGGAAAACAATAATCCTGCAGAACAACATGATCTTGTCATTAGACGGAAAACAAGCATATCGATATCTAAAAACGAATCTAAAAACGGACAGAAAAGAAGAACAAAGGAGGCTCGGTAATGTGCGTTTGCACATATTCTTCCGACCACGCCCACCCAAGTTTTTCGCTTAAATGCCTATCAAATGTGGAGAGATAGAAAACTCGAATGTTTTTCAAAAGCAACAGGTGCATAAATGAAGAATGTGCTTCCAAATCAAATCACTCTGTAAAGTAAAAAATGCAACCACAATAAACGGCCGATGAGACCCACCCTTAGTCATCAAAAAACAAACAAATCAAGTAACAACAAGCAAAATTTATATCCAAAATTCAATTTCTAGTTTTTTCAAAAACATGAAAAACGAAGTGAAAAAAAACTTAAAACAAAACCTAAACTAAACAAAATATTTTTGTTCTTCACTAGAAAAGATATGGGACCCGTCTTCACTGAGACTCGGTAACAAGTACACAAATTAAAACAAAAACGACATTTAAAACATGCGTTCATATTTTGTGAAAACGAATAATTTCAATTATTGAAAACAAAATATTTAAATAGGTCTATGTACACACATCCTCCATATGCAGACATTCGGGCCTGTCAGCATCCAAAATATTTTTACGTCTATAAAAACAAAATACAGACAAAAAACAATGACTAAAAAAGCATTAAAATTGAAATGTCATCAATTGCATTTTCATTGAAAACCAATTATTTTATATGTGACCTCAAAATAGCGAGACTAAGTAACAAGTAGACAAAAAAACACTTTGTTCTTTATTTCCAAAAACATATAAATTCAAAGTCATAAAAACATAAGCTATGGTCTGAATTGATTGAAAAAGTTCAGTTATTCTTCCAAAGAAAGATCCATTCACATATGTCATTATTACGTTTCAGACAGTCAAATAATAATAATATTTTTGGAATAATTGGTCTCAAAGCCGTTAAAACGGGAAAAACTTAACTAAAAATATTAGATAAGTTCAATTGTGCGTTTTTGAACGGCATGGCATAAAGTGATATAAGACCTTTAATTAAAGAAACTAGACTACAAGTAGACAAAAACGATCAGCAATGTGCAAAGCTAAGAAAAATAAAGCTTTCTGGTTTTAAACTATTCCATATGAAAAACATGAAAAACTTTAGCTATCAATCGTCATCAGTATGTAGGTTTCTTTGTCATCTATATACAGCCATTTAAGGCTGAAATTCTAGAAAAGTTTTATATACGACAACATACAGAACTACCAATAAAGACACAAATAAAAAGATAATAAATTAACATAAAACCTAAACTAAAGAAAAAAATTTTGTTCTTCACTAAAAAAGATATGAGACTCGTCTTCAATGATACTCGGTAACAAGTACACAAAATAAAACAAAAACGGCGTTTAAAACATACGTTCATATTCTGTGAAAACGAATAATTTCAATTCTTGAAAACAATTAGAAATCAACTAAAAACTTTAATTAGGTCCATGTTCACACATCCTCCATATACAGATATTCGGGCCTGTCAGCATCCAAAATGTTTTTACGTCTATAAAAACAAACGACAAATACAGACAAAAAACAATGACTAAAAAACATAAAATTTGAAATGTCATCAATTGCACTTTCATTGAACACCAATTATTTTATATGTGGCCTCAGAATAGCGAGACTAAGTAACAAGTAGAAAAAAAACACTCTGTTCTTGATTTCCAAAAACATATAAATTCAAAGTCATAAAAACATAAGCCATGGTCTGAAATGATTAACAAAGTTCAGTTATTCTTCCAAAGAAAGATCCATTCACATATGTCATTATTACGTTTCAAACAATCAAATAATAATAATATTTTTGGAATAATTGGTCTCAAAGCCGTTAAAACGGGAAAAATTGCACTAAAAATATTAGATATGTTCAATTGTGCGTTTTTTGAACGGCATGGCATAAAGTGATATGAGACCTTTAATTAATTGAACTAGAGTACAAGTAGACAAAAACGAACAGCAATGTGCAAAGCTAAGAAAAAAAGCTTTCTGGTTTTAAAATATTTCATATGAAAAACATGAAAAACTTTAGCTATCAATCGTGATCAGTATGTAGGTTTCTTTGTCATCTATATACAGCCATTTAGGGCTGAAATTGTAGACAAGTTTTATATACGACAACAAACAGAACTACCAATAAAGACACAAATAAAAAAGAATTACCATTAACTTCTGCTCGAAGACAGTGTTGAAGCCGTTAAAACCAAAATCTGTTACTGGAAAATTCGAGATGTTCAATTGGACTTTTTTTATAAGCCCAGTACTGCAATAAATGATCTCTCAATAATGAGACAAGACTAGAAAATTAACTTCAAGGATGGGAAAAGTCCAAGATAACTTTTTGTGAAAACTCGTTGTATCAAAACCGAAAAAGTCATTACCTGAAATCTAAGACCGCAATAAATACTATGTTGTAATCTTCTAGAAAACTATGCAGCCTGTCTTTGCTCACCCTAAGCTACAATTGACCTATAAAGAGATAATGTGGTAAAGCTCAGTATTCCACTGTTCATTTTCGAAACAATTTTTTTTGAAACTCGAAACGACCAATAGTTTTCGACAAAAACACCTATATAGATTTCCCTAAAACTTTTTAGGAATCATGTTTGATGTGTTATTAGTAGTCTTTGATTTGAAATAGTCCCTTCTGCGATTGATATAAAAAGCAAAAAATGCTGAAGTTTTTAAAGAGACAGCGACTGATTACATTTCGAATTTCTTTGCGCTTTAAAAGACAACCTTGCTATTGCTGCTCGTCCGTTAGCAACGCGTATTTATTCCGAATACTTTGAATTTTCATAATTGTTCCGGCCCGCACCTAAGTGGGGAGGGAGGAACTATATACTCAACTGGGTTTTTTTTGTTCAGTCAATTTTGGCCGACCGATATATTCATCGTTGAGAATTGTGAGTGGATTCATTAATAAGCCCGTCCAGCGTAGAATACTGAATTAAAAAGATTTTTTTGATTTTTGTGTTTGACAGGGAGTTATCGAAGGTTTGTGAACATTTGACTGTTTTTGTTCACATTTTCAGTAATTTTTGCTAAAATTTGGCACAATTTCGCTAATATAAGTTAAATAAGTTAAAATTGCGCCAAACTAAGTTAAAATTTTCAACGGCAGAGTGTTGTTGTTACCAATAGAGATAAAAAAAAGCGTTGCTGAATTGTTTGATTGAAGTTTTTTTTTGGCTAAAGTTTTTTTTAAAAAATTTTAAAAATTCTTTTTTTCATCAGAAATGGCACAAAATATGCATGTTTGGTCCACTCTGTTAAAGTTTGCCAGAATTATTGACATAGAAACCATAACAGACTCCTTTATCTCAGTCTAAAACAGCGCTAGTTGCAGCTAAGTGCCGTATGTAAGTCTTCTGGAATTAAAACTTTGCCCTTTTTTGCAGGTTTAACTCGATAATTATACAAAGTTCATCTTTTTTTCAATATTTGAAGAATTCCAGTCAACAATTGGTCGTATTCGCAAATATATGGAACATTTGTTCAGTTTGCTGGGCGCGTGACAAAATTAGGGAGAGGTTCGATAATATCATGGACTCTTAGAATCAGATTTTTTGGTTTCTTTTTCGATGCTGCCTTTTTTCAAAATGTTTTGCTTTTGTTCTTTAATGTTAATTACTGACACAAATTTTTATTCCCGGCTCTGTTAATAACTGCTCGAATTTACGTAAAATTGAGGCCGAATGTAGATACAGTTTGTTTTCAGAGAACCAAAGGGTTTTTATGGCTTTGAGGAAGAGTTTTAGCAAAATTTAAATCAATTCTGGTCTTTTGCCTTCAATTGTTATTCTATTGGCAGTCTGAGTTTTAAGTTCAACCACTCAAAGATCTAAATTTTTAACTCATGAGGTGAATGTGAACCTTTTCAATTCAATCCATTGTTACCTAATGTCACTTATGTTATTGAATGTATTTGTTTTAAGGAAATTTCTGTGATTTTTTAAATTTTTGATTGTCAATTTTTCATATTATTTTAGTCAACAATTTGCTTTTTCTCAGTAGGTACAGGTCAACCTTTCCTCCTCATAGAATAAAAATCAGTTTTGTGGCCGATTGTTTTAACAAAATGTTTTCTTGCTTTTGGTACTACGAGTTTTCATACAAAATTTTCTGACTTTTGTGCATAATTGCCCATTTTTGTTGTTGTTTTTGTTTCTTTTGTAAATTGTCACATTATTTGTTTCTAACTAATAATGTGACAATTATTTTTCTAACTCAGAAAAACTTTACAACATTTGAAAATGAACATATCTTTTGTTTTTATAACAAATGGTTTGAAGGGCTGGACACCGTTCTCTTGCAAAAATTGGTAGAGTTTTTTATTTTTGCCCTTTATTTTTTGTTAACTTTTGTTGTCATATGCCAATTATTGTGTAACTAAAGGTCTTAGCGGCCAACTATATACAAAAAAGTGAACTTCAATAACTGATATCGGTAAATAACTAATGGTTGTTTTGACTTTCGAATTAAATTTCTAATAAAAAAGAGTAATAGCATTCTTCAACTTACCCCTTTTTGTTCTGTTTTGCGTTTTTTTCGTATTTTACAATGTTGTATTATTCCCGTAAATTAGCCTCATTATTTAAAGCTCTGTTTAATGTTCTCTTGAATGAAACAGTTTTTCTATTATTTAAACTTTTTAAATGATGTCTTCAGGGCTTAGACAATTTCTTTCAGAAGAATTTTGTGAAGTTTAGATAATTTTCAGTTTTTGTTGTTTTTTTGTTGTCATTTTGTCATAGTCGTTTTACAAAAAGATGTTATGATGATCAAAAGAGACGCAAATGAAGATGTTATATTCTCGCGGTTATTATCTAATAAATTTAATGGCTTCAAAATTGGGGTTTCGTAAAGTTCTTTGTGAAACTTATTTGTTAAGCTTGTATTTAATGTTATTTTATAGTCTTATAGCTTTCCTTGTCTATTCTTTTAGTCGAAAGCTTCTGTTGGCTATGAATTTTGAAAATATTTGTTTTTAATAAAAAAAGAGATAGATTTTTGAGATCTGCCAACTTTTGTTTCTGTTAATTTGTAGCTAAGCATCTCTATATACAATTTACATCATTTATCTTTTGAAATACAAATTGCTCTTAACGAATATATTTTCCTCAAATGCTCTTTCTTCTTGGAACAACCACTTGTCACAAAGCCAATTTTCGTGATTTTTGCAATTTTGCCCCTTTTTTGTAGGTTTTTGTTTTCTTCTCACAGTATCACAATAATGGGCGTCAATTGACTTTCAAATATTGTCACCTGCAAAAAGTGAAAACGATAATTTTTTTTATTTTAGTGATAAGCTCAATATTTAATTGATTGGGGGGACATCGTTTTCGTGCATAATTTTTCGTGCAATTTTTTCGTTTTTGCTTGTATTTGTTGTTCTTTTTGTAGCCCTACGACATATCCTGGATGATGAAAGGCCTCAGTCGCTCTCTATTGAGGTATAAAAGAGTCTCTCAATGATTTAATATGATGCGTAATATTTCTAATCAGATCGAATTTAATTCTTTTTTTTAAAAAAAATAAATGTTTTTATAATCTTTTGCCGCTTTTGCTCATTTCTAGTCGACTTGTTGCCAAGTCTCATTGTGGAAAAGTCCCATTTTTTTCCGAAAAGTACCGGTTAATCTTTTTGGTATAAATTTCATCTGATGCCATTTTGATTTGGTTATTAGTGGTTTTCAAAAAACTGACAAGGAGTTTTGGTAGTAATTATTATTTGTAACTATTTGATTTTTATTGCCGTCTTTTCTGGTAGCCATATTATGGTAGCCACAGTTCTCATAGGCCCTCTCGAGTAGATTGCTTTACTCTTTTAGTTGTTTGTGGAACGATATGTTGATATGTTAGTTTTTATTATCTCTTCCTCATTTGGTAGACAATTAAGTGAAAAATGTAGATGAGCGGGGTCGGAACTTAATGTGCGAACGCACATTACCGAGCCTCCTTGTTAGACAAAAAAGGTCAATATGTCAAGAGTAAATAATACATTTTGAATAATTATCGAGTAAAATTAGCTAGAAAATGGATAATTCAAGAGTAGTCGCAGTAAATCGCTAGCTGTCTGTTTCAGGAGAAACGCGCCAGCTCGAAGTAAAACTAGCTGTCTGTGTAATTAATAAAGATCGTATTATCATTATAGTCCATTTAATCCAGCAAACTTCAATAAAGTGGACTTTAGAGAGACTTGAAAAATTTAGAGTTTTGAAAAAATCTAGCAAAAACTTTAGCCAAAAATTGGATCAGTCAGTTCTTCAGCACTCTTTTCTCTTTAAAGGTAAAACCAACCAAATTATCTTTAACAATTTTAACATATATTCAAGCAAAATTGACAACGAATTGCGCAAAAAAGACGGCAAATGTGAACAAAGACAACGGAAACCTGTCAAATGTTCACAAAATTTTAAAACCCTTAACTCTTTTGAAAAAACGAAATTAAAAAAAAATCTTTTTAATTCTATATTCTACGCTGGACTGAAGAAAAAACCATTAGAGTATAGTTCCTTCCTTACTGAAGTGGGTCTGAACAAAATTGTCGAAAGAAGTGACTCAAAACCTCAGAAAGGATCATTTCTCATTGTTTTTGCTTGAAATAATTCGATAAGTTGCTTCAGTTTTTGCTCGATAGTTGCATTCCTTCAAAAAAAAATTGGTTGCCCTCCAATGAGTTTTATTAGAAATCGCCATTTTTTGCTTTTTAAATGTTCAGCATTATTCTTACACGATCTTTCGGGGACTGAGGGCGTTGTCTAAAATCCTTGACCAGATTATAGCTGTGTACAGGTGCTGAGAAAAACCTAATATTAAAAATTGTTCTATGATTAATTCAAGTCGATCAAAGAGTAAAAAATTATTTAAAAAAAGAGTAACTTAATTTTCGTTTCAGACTTAAACAAATCCAACCAACAAAATGGGAGATTGGAATCATTCATTGTTCAGCTGTTTCGACAACATCAAAGTGTGTGTGATCACGTACTTCCTGCCCTGTTACACAGCGGGCAAGGTGGCCGAGTCAGTAGGGGAGTCCTGTATCATGCATGGATGCCTCTGGTGGTTTGTGCCTATTGCCAACTGGTACTGCCCCGTCGTCATTAGAGGCAAAGTAAGGCCCCCCCCATCACCACCACCACCACCACCACCACCACCACCACCACCACCACCACCACCACCACCACCACCACCACCACCACCACCACCACCACCACCACCACCACCACCACCACCACCACCACCACCACCACCACCACCACCACCACCACCACCACCACCACCACCACCACCACCACCACCACCACCACCACCACCACCACCACCACCACCACCACCACCACCACCACCACCACCACCACCACCACCACCACCACCACCACCACCACCACCACCACCACCACCACCACCACCACCACCAAAGTTAACCCTCTGACTAATTTATGGATTGCTCTCAACTAGATGGGTAGTTGAACGTTTTGTGACCACAAATAGCGAACAGAATGAAACCTGAAAAATAATATCAAAGGCAAATGATCATTATTGGTGCATCGAAACCGAAGTTAGAGCTGTAATGACATTTATGATAAATCAGAACCAAATCAATAAAAAAGAACTGTTAGGAGACTTCCGTACTGACCAGTTTGACTGAATCGCTCGGAGCAAAAAGTTCTTACGATGATTAACGTGAAAAAGATCAACTTTTTCCCAGAAGTTTAGAAAGGCAACCATTATGAACTGTCGTAGGTCTGAATTGGAATTTGTAAAAGACGAGTATAATTTGTTAGATTACTAACCAAAATGCATTATTACTGTATCAATAGAGTGTAGAGAGCATTTAGTTCAAATCTGATTTTCCTTGTGTTTCCATTTTGCCATTTTTGAGCCAGTATTCTCAAATAACGAAACGGAGAATCATCCCCTTAAGTGAGTTCTTTTTGTAAAAATACAAGACATTAGGGATAAAGACTACAATAGCAAGTAAGTACTGAACGTTTTTCGGCACATTAGATAAAATCTTTTGCTCTAAAAATTGTAGACTTAACCGTTAAATAAGGAAATAATTCTTTTTAATTAATTGAAAAAGGTCTATGTTTTTTTTCCCACAGATACAGGCTGAGATTATTTACATGCAAGGACATAACAAGGATATTGTATCAAAAGTTCTCTGCCCTTTAGCATATGAAGAATGTTATGCACTTCTGAGTGAAATTTATGCAGTTTTTGCACCCAAAAAATGGTTGGTGAGCTAACTGTTAATGGAAAGAGTAATCTTCGACATTCCATTTGATCTCGCTAAGAAAACAAAAACCTTTTTTTTGGAATTTTTTGATTGTGCGCATTCAAACCACAGATAACATTAAAATTTTTAAAAAATGAGGTCACAAATTTTCTTCCCCCAAATTGTCTCATTTTGTATGTCACTTTTTCTGCAAGATGTACTGATGACAAATAAAACTGCATTTTTTCTGTATTTTTGTTTGCTTCATTGAATTGAATGGACTCTATTTATTTTAACAATTATCAAATAGCAACACGCAACTGGGATCTTTTCAACAATTGCCCCCCCCCCTTTGGTACCTAGTAGAGAATTACCACCCCCTTCTGTGCTATACTTTACCACAATATTCTTTGGCCAACAGCTTAGATAGCCGAATATTAGCTTAAGCGCAATTGCGGACCACTGTTCATGGCCATCCCTCTCATGCGTTGTGGGATGTAATCCGGAAATCGTGGGTGGGTTCCGACTGGCGGGTCCACCGACCCGCCATTTGGAATTTCTTTTCGTTTTGTATTCCAGTTCGGCTAGTTGCCTACCACGGTGTATTTTATTTATTTTCAATTTAACATAGTATGTGCATTCGTGGAAAGTTATTAGTCGTCTCTGATTGGTTAATAACTATCTCCCTTAAATTCTTTTCAAGAATTGCCACCCCTTTTGCAAAGGGAGGGGGCAATTGTTGAAAAGACCCCCCAACTGCTTACAAGTCATGTAGTGCAACAAGAAAACACGTGTCATTAAAAAAACCTGAAAATAAGAAACTTATTTCGATTTTGTCGAACGGACGAAGCATTGAAACTTAAAACACAAAAATATCTGACAATCTAATATCAAGAATCGATAAGAAGAGTTGCTGCCAAAATTTGCTATTCATACAATAGGAGGTTTTATTGTTCCGACCCCCACTTTAGTGGGGAGGGAGGAACTATATACTCAAATGGGTTTTTTTTGTTCAGTCAATTTTGGCCGATCGATATAATCATCGTAGAGAGTTCTGAGTGGTATCATTAGAAAGTCAGTCCAGCGTAGAATAAGAAATTAAAAGAATTAGTTTTCATTTTTCGCTTTTTAAAGGGAGCTATCGAGGTTTAAATTTTGTAAATAGTTGGTGTTTTTATTCACGTTTACAGTATTTTTGACAAAATTTTTGTCAATTTTGCTCATAAAATGTAAAAATTTTTAACTGTACTGCTTTTTTCATCTCTAAAGATAAAAGAGGGTTGCTGAAATGTTCAATCCGAGTTTTCTGTCTAGAATTTATGCTAAATTTTTCAAAAAGCAGACTTTTTTCGAGAAAAATAGGACTACTTTTGCTCTCTTTAGCCCACTTGCATTAAATTTGCCGGAAGTAGACACCTTAAAACTGCAGTCGAAACTTTCTTAAGCTGAAAAAGAAGCTAGTTGTAATCCGCCTGGCTTTATGGGTCTTCTGGATCATAATTTGGCAACTTTTTTGCAAATTTAAAATCGATAATTACAAAAAAATCTTTTTATATTTTTGACAAACTGAAAATTTTGTTTAAAAATTGATCTATATCGCAATCATTTGAACAGTTGAATGTTTTGTCAGATGCACAGCAATATCGAGGCTGATCTTGATCTCACCGTGGATCCTTACGTTAAAAAGCTTTTAGATTTGAATGGGGCGCGATCTTTTTCTCAAAACATTTCCGCTGTGTAAATTTTTTTTATGTAAATTACTGACAAAAATCTCAAATCAGGGCTCAATTAATGACAAATACTATTTGAAAAAACGATTGGCCACCAAAATATAATATGGTTTAAAAGTCAGGCCCATGGTTTTTACGGCTTTGATTAATTGTTTCGTAAAAATTTAATAAACTTCTTGAGTTTTGCTTTCATTTGTTATACTTTTTGTAGCCTAACGACTTATTCTCCCCGATCAAAGATGCAATTGTGTTTTTAGGAGGTAAAGATGAACCTTCTGTGCTATACTTTACCACAATATTCTTTGGCCAGTAGCTTAGATAGCCGAATATTAGCTTAAGCGCAATTGCGGACCACTGTTCATGGCCATCCCTCTCATGCGTTGTGGGATGTAATCCGGAAATCGTGGGTGGGTTCCGACTGGCGGGTCCACCGACCCGCCATTTGGAATTTCTTTTCGTTTTGTATTCCGGTTCGGCTAGTTGCCTACCACGGTGTATTTTATTTATTTTCAATTTAACATATTATGTGCATTCGTGGAAAGTTATTAGTCGTCTCTGATTGGTTATTAACTATCTCCCTTAAATTCTATTCAAGAATTGCCACCCCTTTTGCAAAGGGGGGGCAATTGTTGAAAAGACCCCCCAACTGCTTACAAGTGATTTAGTGCAACAAGAAAACACGTGTCATTATAAAAACCTGAAAATAAGAAACTTATTTCGATTTTGTCGAACGGACGAAGCATTGAAACTTAAAACACAAAAATATCTGACAATCTAATATCAAGAATCGATAAGTAGAGTTGCTGCCAAAATTTTCTATTCATACAATAGGAGGTTTTATTGTTCCGACCCCCACTTTAGTGGGGAGGGAGGAACTATATACTCAAATGGGTTTTTTTTCTTCAGTCAATTTTGGCCGATCGATATAATCATCGTAGAGAGTTGTGGCAACTTCATAATTTGGCAACTTTTTTGCAAATTTAAAATCGATAATTACAAAAAAGTCTTTTAATATTTTTGACAAACTGAAAATTTTGTTTAAAAATTGATCTATATCGCAATCATTTGAACAGTTGAATGTTCTGTCAGATACACAGCAATATCGAGGCTGATCTTGATCTCACCGTGGATCCTTACGTTAAAAAGCTTTTAGATTTGAATGGGGCGCGATCTTTTTCTCAAAACATTTCCGCTGTGTAAATTTTTTTTATGTAAATTACTGACAAAAATCTCAAATCAGGGCTCAATTAATGACAAATACTATTTGAAAAAACGATTTCCCACCAAAATATAATATGGTTTAAAAGTCAGGCTCATGGTTTTTACGGCTTTGATTAATTGTTTCGTAAAAATTTAATAAACTTCTTGAGTTTTGCTTTCATTTGTTATACTTTTTGTAGCCTAACGACTTAGTCTCCCCGATCAAAGATGCAATTGTGTTTTTAGGAGGTAAAGATGAACCTAGACAATTCCTTCAGTTGTTATCTAATGTCTCTTATGACTTTGAACATATTTGTATTAAAAAAATATCTGTGAATTTTTGAACTTTGCCATTACTTTATCTTATTTCTCTCAACTTCGGTCGCAGCCTCAGTAAAACAGGCAAATGAGAATTCACAATGAGATTTTTGTTTTCTTTTTGATTTATGAGAATAATCGTAGGTCCCATTGGCTTAAAAATTTTGCGCAATTTGAGATTGGGTTCTGTTATGTCTCAATTGCTTCCTATGTAGATATAAATGAAAATTTCAGTGATTTCAGGTAATATCTATTGACATTAATAACTGTGAAGTTAATTGTCTCCACAAATAGAAACGTATTTTTTAACTTTGCACCTCTTTGCTATTTTTTGACTTTTCTTGTCGACTTTTTTGGTCGATATTTCATTTTCTTTTTTCAGCATAATTGCATTTTTTATGAGTCCATTTCGTGTACATCTCGAATTATCATATTGTTGACAAACCTAATTGAAAAAAAGCACAATATGAAAACAAAAAGCGTTGGAAAAGTGCGTTTTTGTATATATTAAGTGTTTTTGTTGAAAAATTTATGCTTTTTGGGGCTGAGACAAAATTATCTCGAAAACATTTTATGGATACTTTTGATGTTTTTTTTCTATATTTGTCTTCACTTTTGTTGTTGTGAGCCATATACTTGATAACGGTAGGTCTCAATTGCTTCCCCAGGACGTATAACTCCACCTAGATAAAAATTTCAGTTTATAGCTGTTTGTTTTAATGACTTTCAAATTAAATTTTTTAAAACAGTTTTTTCAACTGTCTCTTTTTGCTTTCAATTTGGTCAGCATGTTACTCAATCTCACTGATTGTAAATCGCAATTCCGTTTGATGATTCAACGACTATCATTGCGTTTTGTTATACGTTGTGACTGATTGCTTCGACCATATATTTTCACAAAAAAATATCGAGATTTATATACTGTTCAATTTTCGGGTTTCTTTTGTTGTCGTGTCTACGTTGTTCTTTTATAGGGAAGGCTCCCTGATGTTAGAATGAGAAGAAAACGATGATTTACTGTTCTTGCGGGTAACATCTTATAAGTATACTGCCTTGAATAGAGTGATGTCAACAAATTGTTGGAAGTTTTGGCTTCTTTGTGTGTTTGTTACGTGTTTGTTATTTTGTGGGGTCGTGGCGTGGTCTCATTATTAATAGGCCCAATTGGCTTCGTGAGGTGTTGCATTTTAATTCATCGCTTTTTATTGAAATCCTAAATCTGTTACAACTTTTTGAAATATTTTTTTCCTAAACAAATTTAGCTTTTTCAGCTTTGTCATCTTTTAAAAAAAGTTTTTTGGTCAAATTGTTGTTCAGTCTTTGTAAACACAGGTCACAACCCCTTTGCAGTGAGCTATGAATTAACCCTTGTAACAGTTTTAGCTTCAAACTTTCGTTCCTTGGCTTTTTTACTACTTTTACTACGAGACTTCATAAAATGTTTGAAATTTTTTTATATTTGCACATTTTAGAGGATTTTTGTTTTCTTTTTGGTTTATGAGAATAATCGTAGGTCCCATTGGCTTAAAAATTTTGCGCTATTTGAGATTGGATTCTGTTATGTCTCAATTGCTTCCTATGGAGATATAAATGAAAATTTCAGTGATTTCAGGTGATATCTAATGACATTTATAACTGTGAAGTTAATTGTCTCCAAAAATAGAAACGGAATTTTTAACTTTGCACCTCTTTGCTATTTTTTTTACTTTTTTGTCGACTTTTTTTGTCAATATTTCATTTTCTTTTTTCAGCATTATTGCATTTTTTATGAGTCCATTTCGTGTACTTCTCGAATTATCACATTGTTGGCAAACCTAATTGAAAAAAAGCACAATATGAAAACAAAAAGCGTTGGAAAAGTGCGTTTTTGTATGTATTAAGTGTTTTTGTTGAATAATTTATGCTTTTTTGGGCTGAGACAAAATTATCTCGAAAACATTTTGTGGATTTTTTGATGTTTTTTTTCTATATTTGTCTTTACTTTTGTTGTTGTGAGCCATATACTTTATAACGGTAGGTCTCAATTGCTTCCCCAGGACGTATAACTCCACCTAGATAAAGATTTCAGTTTATAGCTGTTTGTTTTAATGACTTTCAAATTTTGTTTTTTAAAACAGTTTTTTCAACTGTCTCTTTTTGCTTTCAATTTGGTCAACATGTTACTCAATCTCACTGATTGTAAATCGCAATTCCGTTTGATGATTCAACAACTTTCATTGCGCTTTGTTATACGTTGTGACTGATTGCTTCGACCATATATTTTCACAAAAAATATCGAGATTTATGTACTGTTCAATTTTTGGTTTTCTTTTTGTTGTCATTTCTACGTTGTTCTTTCATAGGGAAGGCTCCCTGGTGTTAGAATGAGAAGAAAAGGATGATTTACTGTTCTTGCGGTAACATCTTATAAGTATAGTGCCTTGAATAGAGTGATGTCAACAAACTGTTGGAAGTTTTGGCTTCTTTGTGTGTTCGTTATGTATTTGTTATTTTGTGGGGTCGTGGCGTGGTCTCACTAATAATAGGCCCAATTGGCTTCGTGAGGTGTTGCAATTTAATTCATCGCTTTTTGTTGAAATCTTATATCTGTTACGATATTTTTTTCCAAAACAATTTTAGCTTTTTCAGCTTTGTCATTTTTTTAAAAAAAGTTTTTTGGTCAAATTGTAGTTCAGTCTTTGTAAACACAGGTCACAACACAGTGAGCTATGAATTAACTCTTGTAACAGTTTTAGCTTCAAACTTTCGTTCCTTGGCTTTTTTACTACTTTTACTACAAGACTTCATAAAATCTTTGAAATTTTTTTATATTTGCACATTTTAGAGGATTTTTGTTTTCTTTTTGGTTTATGAGAATAATCGTAGGTCCCATTGGCTTAAAAATTTTGCGCAATTTGAGATTTGATTCTGTTATGTCTCAATTGCTTCCTATGGAGATATAAATGAAAATTTCAGTGATTTCAGGTGATATCTAATGACATTAAAAACTGTGAAGTTAATTGTCTCCAAAAATAGAAACGTATTTTTTAACTTTGCACCTCTTTGCAATTTTTTGACTTTTTTGTCGACCTGTTCGCATTGCGAACCGGTCCCATATTTTTTCTTATGAAGTATAGGTTAAACTGTTTTGTTTAGATTTTATCTGACTCGAGTTTGATTTTGTTATTTTTTTTATTGCAGACATCGAGTTGTGGTCGTAATTAATGTTTGTTTTTTTTCTTTTTTAGTGGTCCTTTTTAGTAGTTCTATTATCAAAAACTGTCATCGGCCTCTAGCGTGGCATTATTTTTTTCCATTGGTTGTTTATTGAACGATATCTAAGATTTTGATCTCTTCATCATTTGGTAGTCAAATAAGTTGAGAATGTGGATGAGCGGGGTCGGAACACTATGTGCGTACGCACATTACGGGGCCTCCTTGTTATTTGATATTGTTGCATAGTACATTTTTCCTAACTTACTACATAAATTAGAAATCGCTTGCTGCAAAACGAGGAACAAAATTAAGCTCAATTGCTTGCTCAAAAATCACAGATTATGCCAACGAATCAGCGTGGCAAATTAGGAAATTATTATACAGCGTCAAACTTTTTGGAGACAAATTATTTTTCAGTTAAATGCTGGCCCAAAAAATTTTCATTGCTTGGTTGTGATAGATTCAGATCTAGTATAGTCAGTCCCGTAAAGTTGCAACGCTATCGAACGTTTCAAAGGTCAAAGGTCAATTATAAAACATGCAAAGATCAGTACTTCGTTGTTCATTTGCATGTCGGGAGTTTTTCGAACGTTCGCTTGCGTTGCAACTTTATGGGACTTACTATAAAGGGGCCGGTGATGCATGTCTTTGCTTTGCAATTATAATTGTTTGCTGACAATTAATCTCCTTACATTTTTCCTAATCTGGTAAAAAGAAATGAAACTTCAAATAACAATTTAAAGACTCGTGAGTGGGCTATGAACAAGAGTTAGAAATTTGTAAACCACTCTTGCATTTATTCTTAAGTATTTCTGACAAAAGATTTCTCGCTGTTGTTTTTCATGTCAACATACGTAAGCAGAATTCGTGTTTGACTCGTGTGAGTTAGACTTACCTTTTCTCGCTGTTAAAATCGATAATCCGCTGGAAGTTAAGGGCAATTCTCAAGGGTAATTAATAACTCATGTATTAGAATAGGCTGCGATTTTTGCCTACGTTAGCGCGAAAATTTGCACTAATTCGCGTTGCTCGAATGCCGTCGAGAAGACAGTTATGAGTGTTCGTTGAAAATTCGACATTGTTTGTAGACATTATTGGAAATTATTTGCAAATTTAAAAATATTTGCAAATTTTTCAATAATTTGAGAATATTTGCAAAAAAATCGTATATTCGTAAATTTGACTTCCCTGTTTGAGGTGCAGACCCAAATTACCTTATGATCAGACCCAATCAAGCGCACACCTGTGTGTTCCCAGACCGAAATTACAGGGTCTGGACGGAATTTCGAGCGCACTACAGTCTGGACCATGGTCTGGAGTTGGTCTGATCAGGGGTCAATTTGGTCTGAAAAGTCTGATCATAGGCGTTTTCGAGCGCACTTGAGTCTGATCATAAACAATTCGAGCGCAATTGGGTCTGATCAGAAATGTTTTTGAGCGCAATTGCGTCTGGTCAGGGACCATTTCGAATGCCTAATTTTTTAAAATTATTTTTGTTTTTCTTTAATGAGAGATGTTGGCTCTGACCAAAGGCAAAGAGGCAACAATAAAGCAGAGTTCTGATCAGGGACTCATCTAAGTTCCAATGGCTCTGATCAGAAAAAGAAGTCCAGCTGATAGCAAAGGCCGGTCCCCTTCAGAGGAAATTTTGATTACCTGGAGACCACGATGTTTCTTATGGAAAGCTTTCTAAACTCATCCATTGAGTCAGAAATATACACTAACCGGTACACTAAATTAAATTTGCTCTCAACAATTGGGTTTCGTTTTCTTTAGCAATACTTTTTGTAGTTGGTTTTTCTTTTGGTGAATTAAATACTGCAAACATCAGTTTTTATGAAATGAATATATTGTAGCAATATTATGAGATTTGTTCATAAGTAAAATTTTTCTCTGATCAGACTATTTCGAGCGCACTTGAGTCTGATCATAGTCTGATTAAGGTCTGGGCAATGGTCTGAACTTGAGTCTGGTCCATGTTCTGAAGATGGTCTTATCAGAACGTCTTCCGCCTGAAAAGTCTGATCAGAGACCCTCTGTGTCTGGAAAGTCTGATCAGAGGTAACTTGGGTCTGGAAAGTCTGATCAGGGTTAATTTCCGTCTGGAAAGTCTGATCAGAGATAATTTCGGTCTGGAAAGTCTGATCAGACGAACATTTGGGTCTGGACCTCAACCTGGGTTAGAATATTTGCAATAATTTGAGAATATTTGCAAAAATTCGAAGATTTGTAAATTTGACATTAAGTTTGGACTAGGGACTATTGTCATTTAGGTGAGGGAAGCAAAAGGCATAGACGGGAGTTGCCCCATGGACTTGGTGATCTACTGTATCTGTGGCTCTTGTGCCCTCTGCCAGGAGTATAACGAAATGGGCATCGAGGGAATATCACGCAACTGAACAGAACCCAACTCAAGGCAGACTAATACTCACAACAGTCGCCGTATCTATCTCCATCCTCAAATTTGAACTAATTTATGCAAAATGGAATGAATGAACAACTCTTGTCGGTGAATTAGATCACATTTCATTTGTCTTTACTAGCAGTCAATTTAACATTAATTGATCAGTATCTTTGTGAGTTTAAAACGAACAAACAAGCCCCACGAACCTTTTTTCTTGGAAGTGATAGTTTTAGAGCTTTTTTAGGAAATGGCCGTTTCTAAGCGTCTGTCTACCTATTTTTGAGCGTTTTTAAGAAATTGAAAGTTTTTGACTTGACTTTTTAGGGAAAAAAATATTTAGTTTTTGCGGGGTGATAGCAAACTTGTGAAACCTTTCAAAAATTGGTTTTATTTTGTGATCATTATTGGTCATTGTAATTGAGATAGTATTTCGATTGAACTGCACAAATAATAGGACAATAAGACCTGCAAGATTGCGACGTTCCTTTGAAAATTTTGTTTCATTGAAAAACTGGCAATGTTGGCGGCTTGAACTTCGATAAAACTTTTAATCGCTCAGTATCAGTACTCCATTTGCACTGTCAAGCTATATAATGCAACGTGGCGGCTAAGCAAGGCGATAGGCATACGAGCTGAGTTTTTTTTTTAAAAAAAACGCGACTAAGTACAACAGAACACTTTGAAGCTAGCCCTATTAAAAACTGTTCCTCGCAGCCGCTGAGCGAGATACCCAGCTCACGGTTTTGCGGAATACATCCCACCTTGAACGAGAGGCATAGCCTTGCACAATAGTACGTTTTTGCGGTACTAATATGGCGTCTTTCAAAATTTTTACGTTTTTTTTGTCCTGGATATCGTAAAAAACTCGCCTATAATTTTTTTTAAGAGCCCACCCTAGTACGGGAGAAGAACTTTATGGTCCGTTGTTTTATGAGCCATTTTTGGACGATCAATATAATCATAATAAAGAGTTGCAAGTGGTATCCTTAGAACGCCTGTGCAGCGTATAATACTAAATTAAAATTATATCAATCAATTCCCTCTTTTCCGAGTAGATAACGAGGTTTAGAGTTTTGTGAAAATATGGCAGATTTCCGTTATTTTTGTTCACATTTTCGCTAATTTTTGCTCAAAATTATCAATAATTTTTGCTCAAATTTTGATGATAATTTACTGATTTTACTTTTAGCAATAGAAGAGAGATAGATGGCACCAAATTTACTTCTTCAGCCCTCTTTGTCCAAATTTGTTGGATAGACAGACGTAATATCTGTCAACACAATTTTTGTAAATTCAAAAACTATTAGGGCTATTTGTACTTCCGCTTTCTACGAAAGCGTTTTGGAATTGAGAAATTCGCTAATTTAGATCAATATCTATTCAGCATGTCTCTTTTATTTTTGATGGACGGAGATTTTTTGCCACGTTTTGTGTAACACCAAAAATTAGAAAATAATGTTTCTTCAATATATTTACAGTGACAGGGAGACCAGATCTAGTCTCATTGTTGAATTTAACAATCAATAAGGATTCGTTATATTTGATCGCTGCCTTTTTTATAATCTTTTAGGACTTTTTATGTTATTTTATGATAAATCCTTGATAGAAATTAAATAAATTGCATTTTGCATTAACGTTCTGAAGAGGCCCAATTAACCAAAATTATGTCTTAAGTGTTTAGTTCTTGGTTTTGTCTTTAACAGAACTTTTTCGTAAATTCTTAATTAGTTCCTCAGTTCTGCTGCCATTTGTTGTTTTTTAGTCTCGTGAACTGGCCTCAATAATCAGCCTTATTGACGACTTCTCATGGTGTAGTTACTAAAAATCTCCGATATAATTAGTTGACGCCTAATGATTCATATAAGATTGAATGTGTTTGCTTTAAAATTATCAGCGATTTTTAAACCTTTGTCAATTCTTGATCTATTTTGTCAACATATTGTTTACTCTCATTAATTACAATTCCAATTAGTGAATCAAATGCCAACGCTTTTCTGTTTTGAATAATGATTTTATAACTATGGTTTTACTCGCTCTCAAAAAAGTTTTGATTTCTGCTTCCATTTGCACATATTCTTGCATCCTTTTGATGTCCTCTCACCTTATCTCATTGTTGACAGGTTTCATTAGCGTTGAAAGCAGGCTCACTTGAACCTATATATTGGTTTCATCATTAGCTTTTGTTTATGATGGCTTCAACATTTTTCTTTCAATTGCAAGATGAATTTTATAATTTTGCCCGCATTTGATGTTTTATGCGTAGACTCGTAACAGATTCTACACAAAACAATTTGCTGTGGAGACCCAAATAAACCTAATTATTGCCCTCAGTTGAAAGTCAAAGCTTTTCTTGACTTTGAATTGCTTTTTCAAATATATTAATGTCTTTATGAAGTTTGCACTATTTGTTCTTCTTTCTGTCATCCTCAAAATTTTCTCATTTAGCGCAGATCTCATCAATTTATAAAGAAAACGAAAAATTATCATTTGGTCTTTTTTTAACAGACGGCTTCATGGCGTTGACAATTCCTATCTTCAAAAAAATTGCGAATGTTTGAAACTTATCAAAAATTGTTTGTATTGGTTCTTTTTTTTAGCAATTCCTATTATAAACAAACAAGCCCCATTTAAGCCAACAATAAGAACTTATCCGAAAAAACATGATCATATTCTTGAGCAAGGTCGATGACTAAAAACGCTTGAAATCATCCCAGGTTAAATCCTTTGAATCTTCCTAACACAATATATTCAGCATCAAAGAGACACTAATGGTAACAAACGTATAACTGCAACTACAGATCAAGAAAAGAAAGCAACACTTTCATAAATATGGACTACGGCTGCTTTTTGAATGCCAGGCCATCCTACTCAAACACAGTTGTCAATCAGTATACTAAACTGACTGAAATGGGTGATTGACGAGCCTTCCACCCTCTGAAAAACTGTTATGAAAACAGTTTATTATTGTATTCAGCAGCCAGTACCTATGTACAGGTCTTATCTTGAATGACAGAGATGGATTCACAGAGTTTGTTCGGATACCTATAGACAATAATGCTTCAGTGGTTTCAGCATTATAACTTGATATGTTCTCTCTCAACGATTGACAACATTCACTTGTCTTCAATGACTAGTAATCGGAGAAACCAAGGTTTTGAGCGAAGAACTTGCCTTGAACGGAGATATAAACAAGTAAGCAAGCAAAAAAACAAAACTAAAGATCAATTTTTGAATTGCAATTGTCGTCTTCACACGTCGTTTTCACTCCGGAGAGCTCATTGACTACAGATTTATACCCAAACACCCTACCCATAATTGTGATTTACGTATATTTTTGACAACAAATTGCTGAGAGAACTTTAATTTGAAACATTTTTGGATTGGTCAGATGATGTTTTTTGTTCCGACCCCTCTTGAGGGGGGGGGGAGGGAGGGAGGAACTATATACTCAAATGGGTTTTCTTGTTCAGACAATTTTGGCCGATCGATATAATCATCGTAGAACGTTGTGAGTGATATCATTAGAAAGCCCATCCAGCAGGGAACATGGAATTAAAAAGATTTTTTCAATTTTCGTTTTTTATAGGGATATATCGAGGTTCAAAAATTTTGTGAAAATTAGACGTAATTCAGCCGTTTTTGTTCACATTTTGGGTATTTTTGACTAAATATTCGTCAACGTTGCTAAAATATGTTAAAATTGTTAACTGTAGTGTTATTGATTTTATCTCTAATGATAGAAGAGGGTTGTTGAATTGTTCGATCCGAGTTTTTTTGGCTAGAATTTATGCTACATTTTTCAAAATTCAGAAACTTTTCGTCAAAAAATGGGACCAATTTGCCTTTTTAGCCCTTTTGCTTTTAATTTACTGGGAGTAGATACCTTAAAACTGCGGCAATATTCTTTATAAGCTCAAAAAACAGCTGATTGTACTCCCGCTGGCTTTATGAGTCTTCTGGAATTACAATTTTGCCAGTTTTTCAAATTTAAACTGGTTAATTATACAAAATGTATTGTTTATTTTTCACAAAATGAAAAATTTTATTTGAATTTGCTCTATTTTGCAACCATTTCAACCATTGAGTGTTTTGTTAGACGCGCAGCAATATCTGGTTTGATCTTGATCTCGCCATGGATCCTTAGATTTTACTGTGGCGCAAACTTTTTTTTCAAATTATTTCCGCTATGTAAATGTTTTTTATGTAAATTACTGACAAGAATTTCAAATCAGGGCTCAATTATTGACATATACTATTTACCATAAACGAGGCCCATCGAGTATATTATGATTTCAGAGTAAAATTAACGGTTTTCATGGCTCTGACCAATTGTTTTCATAAAAATTTTATAGACTTCTTGAGTTTTGCTTTCATTTCTTATACTTTTTGTAACCCAATGACTTTGTGTCCTCAATCTCAGATCAAATACAGTTAGGTCTTGTGAGGTTTAAATCAACCTAATCAGATTTTTCAGCTTCTATCTTTTATCTGTTATGACTTTGTATATATTTGTTTTGAGAAAATATCGGTGAATTTTCGAAATTTGCCACTATTTTATCTTATTTCTCTCAACTTGAGGCCCAGTCTCAGTGAAAACAAGCGGAAACAGATGTCCTGTGAATAATAAATTAACTATGATAACGGCTATAATTTCAACTATAGTTTGCTCTAATTTGATACTACGAGTTTCTAATTTCTTTTTGATTTTTGACCAATTGCATTTTCTATGAGTTTTCTTGTCAAATTTCATTTTGTTTCCTTGCCAAATTATCCCAATAATGACAAGTACAACTGGAGCAAAACACATTTAGGATGAAACAAAAGGTTGGAAAAAGGCGTATCTGGATATGTTATTTGTTTTTGTTTAATAGTTTATGCTTTTTGGGCCGAGAAACAGTGTTATCTCTCAGAATTTTGTGTATTTTCTTGATTTTGCCTAAGTCTGTCTTTCTTTTTGCTATTCGAAACCATATAAACGATAACGATGGGTCTCAATTGCTTTTCCAGGACGTATCACTCAACGTAGTTAAAGATTTCAGTTTATAGCTGTTTGATTGAACAACTTTCAAATTAAATTAGAATTTTTTTCATCTGTCTCTTTGCTTTCTTTTTTGTCATCATGTAATTCAATCTCACTCATTAGAAGTCTCAATTACTTTTGGTCATTCAAAAGTTTTTTTTTGCGCTTGGTTATACGTTGTGACTGATTGCCTCGACTATTTCTTTTCATAAAATTTTATGAGATTTCTAAACTGTTAAAATTTTTGATTTTCTTTTTGTTATCTTGTCTAGGTAATCGTTTTGTAAGGAAGATCTGTCGATGTTTGGATGTGGGGAAAGTGTTGATTTACCTTTATAACAGGTAACATCTTATAACTGTAATGCCTTGAAAAGTGCGATGTCGTAAAATTGTTTGAAGTTTTGGCTTTTTTAATGTAATTGTAGTTTTTTTGTGTAGTCGTGACATAGTCTCATTATTAGCAGGCTCAATTTGCTTCCCGGGGTGTTGAAACCTAATCCATCGCTTCTTGTTGGAGACCTGTATCTGTTATGAATTTTGAGAATATTTGTTTTCGAAAACATATTTGGGTTTCTGAGCTGCGTACTTTTTTTAAATAGATTACAGGTCAAAAATATTAAACACACGTTTCAGAATAAAACAGTTAACAAACAGTTTCCAGTGGGCTGAGCTCTAATTTAATCTTATAACGGTTTTAGCTTCAAAAACTTCTTTCTAGGCTTTGTTACTGCTGTTACTACGAGATTTCATAAAATGTACTTTTTAAAAGACTTTTGTTTTCTTTTTAAATTTTAACAATAATCGTAAACCTCGTTGGCGTTGAATTTTTGAGCATTTGAAAATTGGATAAAGACATGTCTCAATCGCTTCCTATGTAAATATAAATGAACATCTTAGTGAATTCAGTTGATATCTAATGACATTAATAAAAGTGAAATTAATTTTTTTTTTCAGAAATGGAAAAGTGTTGAACTTCGCGCCTATTTGCTATTTTTTGTCAACCTGTTGATCAGTGGCATTGAGGACAGGTCCCATATCTTTTCTTATGAAGAGTAGGATTCATTGTTTTGTTTAAGTTTCATCTGATGCGAGTTTGATTTTGTTAAGATTTTTTTTAATTATAGACATCGAGTTTTGGTCCTAAAAAATGTTTGTTGTTTGATTATTATTAGTGTCCTTACTAATAGCCCTATTGTCAACAACTTTCATCGGCCCTCTATTGTGCCTTTATTGTATACCATTGGCGGTTTATTGAACGATGTGTATGTTTTTGAAAGTTTTCTGTCTCCTCATCATTTGCTAACCAATGAATTCAAGGATGTGGATGAGCGGGGTCGTAACATTATGCGCATACGCACATTACCGAGCCTTCCTCTTTGTCAAAAATTCAAGTGAACGCAGTTTGCGCTGCCCGAAAAACTGTAATCTTGACACCACAAGTGCATTCCAACTGAATAAATAACAAAACTAAAACAGCAATGAGTTCGCAGCCTCTACGTTCAACGTGTACAATTTTTAGTTGGTTCACTGACCAATGGCTAAGGCCAAACAAAAAGTTGATATGCAACTCTGGGCAACATTTTCTCGGACATAATTACAGTTTCTCCCCCAATTAATAATGTATCTGAACTAATGTTTCGTCAATGCTCTTTTGCGGTCGTTCAAGTACCCGGAGCTTGCTGTCATAGACATGCATAACTGAACCATCAAAAATTTATGATACTCATACACTTGAAGTCTAAACTGAACTAATAATAATTATTAATTTAATAACTGATAAAAATCACAATTGATGAATAAAAAAATAGTGATTTAATTACAAAGAAACTAAAATAGTTATTATTAATATACTACTATTATATACGAAAAGGTAGTTTGATAATTTCAGTTTGACAAGAATCTGTTCCGCTGGTTAATTGATTTCAAGGCTCTGGGAAATGTTAGCACTCTCCTGCGTAGGAGGAAGATTCGCCCACTATTTTCTGGACAACTCGCCAGCAGGGTGGCTGGCGTGAACAGTGTTTATGTACGTCCACAAGAACAGAAGGTCGCAGGGGTTGATAGAGTCGTGCCGACATCCAGAGACAATGTCAAGTTCAGATTAAACCTTCATCATACAGTATTTCTGAAACGCGGAAGCAGACGGCTGGAAAAAAGAACGACAAGTTACGTTAACTACACATATACAAAAATGCTGAATACAGAAGAAGAGAAACACTTCTCTTAAAGGTAAAAGTATTAACTTAACCGACTTAAATCGGGCGAATCGCTCTCAGACGACAGCCGAGCGTGTGGGTGGAGCGGAGTTTGAGTAAGTGGTGGGGGAGGGGGCAAGCGTTGGGTGAAAGCGGGTGAAGTACCTTCCGTACACTTTGATGAACCTACATGAAAGTTGTTTACGACAGCCATCTTGCCTGTGAGTTGCGTGGGAAAAGAGGAAGAAAGTTTCAGAGGAGACTCCCAACATTCCAGCTAACCACCGATTGGCTGAAAAGTAATAGTTGTTTGATTATTTGATTACGACACAGCATTGAAATCTTATTTATGATATGCCCATTTGCTAACAAGCAGCACCCCTTAAAATCCTTTGCTAGGCTGTGTCTTCTCATTTTGGCGCCGTTTTTCTCGATTGCGCTATTCAGGTATCTCAAACCATATAAATCTAGCCTCAAAAAGCAGAAAAGTTTATTTTGGGGCGTGGCCATTTTTACATTCGAATTTTTGACATTAAGTTCGAATTTCAGTTTTTTCCAGTCTGTACAGTCTGCTGTTTTGACCATTCTAACCAGTGATCTTTGAGTCCGTATTTTGTTATTCCCCATCGAAGAACAGAACGTTATGAAAAATGTTCAGAATCGGGACAGTAATTTTGATGTCTGTGCAGAGGAAACAATGAAACTCTCTTCAGACACGATGATTCAGCTCTGTTCTGAACCGGTTCAAGGTTTGGTGGTGAATTTTTGTAAGATATGCGGTGAAATGCCGGGAAAAGAAATAATTTCACCGCATTCACCGCAATCACCGCATTTCTTACAAAAATTTACCCAAAAACCTCGACCCGGGGAATTGAGTTTCAATGTTACAGTTCTGATTTGCTCTGCAAATCAGATCCGCGTATTCATACGACACTGTTTGCCCTGCGAAACTTCCTTTTCGTTTATTTCTGATTTGTTCATTTTCTTCATTCTACATTTTCGCTCATCAAATAAGTCTAGCCAACAGCAGCAGAAAACATTCAAAACGCAACTTACGAAGCAAAACATATCCACTGAGTAAAACCATCTTTTCATTGATATGCTGCTGAAAGACAATAACAACTATCAAACAATTGGAGTAGAAAAAAAACAAAAGACTATGACGTGAATTACCTTTCAAGCACATTATAAAAGCTGAATTACAATATAACTCGAAGCTCTCATTCAACTCATACGTGCTTTTGAATACTTTTGTGAGCTTGCCAAAAGTACTTTAACGCACCAATGCTTCACATTTTCATAACTCGCTAGTTATAACTCTTGGCTACTTAAAAATATGATCAAATACATTTTGCCTTGTTGACATTTAAAGAGACGAAAACTTTGATGACGCAGTTTAAATTTATTTAAGACTTGATTTTAAACGGTTTTTTCACCTTTTACCGCTCTAAGATTAAAAATGATTTTTAAAAATGTTTTTGCTTTAATTAATACGTTAAACCGTTGAGCATAAATCAATAATATAATGACAAAAAAGCAATTTTTACATTTGTTATTAACGTTGTAGTTATTATGGTATTATGTTGTTTGTTCAGAACTGAACAGGCCGTTCAAAAATTATGACGCCGTTTGCTTAAAAAATGAAGAGATAAACGTAATTTAGGCATCGTAGCAACAAGCTGAAAGAATTACCATAACAGTGTTGTAATTCTAAACCGCTTCAGTTAAAAATGAACATCGACCATTGACTAAAATTAAAAGTGTGTACGCATCCCCTTAAAAAAGCGTGTGGTTACATTTTTACCATTTTATTATAAAATCTCTCAGTAAGCAGCAGGTAAGTCTGGTTTTGTTTATTTGTTTACTGGTTTTGACAATTGTGTGCTTTTATTTAAAAGGAAATGTTTATGTCGTTTCAAACAATGGCGTGTTTACACAATTTGATCACAGAAACAACGGTCTTTGGGACAAAATTAGCCTGAATTAAGCACCATTTCCATCGGTAATAATAATTGATATAGGTTAATTTTTTTAATCGATAATTTTTGCTAACAGTTTTTCAAGGCTGCGTCACAAAACTTCCTTATTATGTTGGTTTTGGTGACTCAATTGCCTTTTTCCCTTCATTAATTGTTTTTAGATGTGTAATTTTGAAACTAGAGCCATTATTCTCTGGGTTAAAATTCATCCTAATGGGTATTAAACTAAATCCCAACGTTTCCGGCTCTTTTTTTTTTTGCTTTATTTCTTATTGCTTATATATATTTTTTTCAAAAAATACAATTATTGGGTGACCAATGTTATCTGCCCCCAAAAATCAATTCTTTTCGAGCAAAAAACGCACTTGCTGCATTTCAAGAGTGAAAACTATAATCCAAACTTTTTGTATTACTATTGTTAAAAATATTTGAAACCTAGTAACGTTGAAAATATTTGATGTCACAAGATGGCAGGTACAAATTGAGCAGTACACAAAGACGGTGATTTTTAATTGTGGCCGTGGGTAGGCTCGACTCAATTTTATAGGAAACCACATAAACTTAAAAAAAATAAGAATCTCTTATGATAGTGCTTTTAAATATTTTCCAGCTTTTCAAAAGGAAAGTCCAACGACAGTCATTGGCGGGCTCTTGAATCAAATCTCGAATTAACTCAAAGCTTGAAGAGTTTCTGAACGCGCCTCATCACAGTTTTTCTCAGAGAAAATCATTCATCGAAGAAATATTTGATCGCTCGAAGCAAAAAAAAATATTTCACAATTTTACATTGATTAGCAATAGTGAAGAAAAAAATTAAAATGATTTTAACAGCTAAGGCGATAGCAATCCTATTATTGGTCTCATCGTGTTTTTTTTTCATCGCGTTTTGGCGGTAGGATGAACTTTTGGTCTGTTTCGGTAGTGCTCATCTATAAATTCATAGCTGAACCAAGGTTGATCATTACTTGAGATGATTTTCGGCGACCTAACTTTGTTTTTGTTATTTTGTTGTTTATCTGATTTTTAACCAAATGATCCATGCGCTTTAACAATACATAGTTGCATTTGTTTGAATCCGTTGTAAATTAGATAAGGTTACTTAAACCTATATGAGTGAGCTAAAATATTTTACAGACTTTTTGGGATTCACCCTTATTGTGTGTCAGTTTTCTGTTTGTTCTAGTTTACTTGTGTGACATTTTCAAATAAAAGTTTAACGTTTACCGAACTGAAACAATGTTTGGATTCAATTTTTCAATATTTTTTGGCCGCAATTGCGTTCTTTTTTAATCTCTTCCATTAGATTCAATAATTACAGAACTCATTGGCTTTCTAGGAAAAAAAACAAAATTAAACAATGTTTTAATATCCGCCTCTGAAGTAATTTTTTCCAATAACATCAATAGCAATCAAAAACATCAACAAACACCAATGGAGCTGTAAATTAACCAAACAAAAATTGTTGGTTTTTGTTGGCTCAGCACTAGCCCTCGTTACTGACACAATGAAACTTCTCTGATGAATAAGATCAATCTGGTTTTCGATTTTGACATTTAGTTAAAGTGTATTGACTCTATTCGTTCAAATTTGACACGATGGTTTTTTATGAAAGTATCTTTGAGTTTTGTCCATTTTAATTGTTTTATGTTTTAATGTAACACAATCTCTATTACAACAAATTTTATTGGTTCAAACTAAATGATTCCTTGACAATTGTCTTCTTTGATAAAAATAACATTAAATTGAAAAACAAGATAAAATATTGAATTTGAAAAAAATCAGAAAAACAATACTATAAAGATCTGTCATTTGATATGCAATTGCTTTTTTATACGTGTTTAATAAAAAATGGCTCACACGGAAAAGTTTTTAGTTGGTTTTACAATAGAAGAAAAAGAAATAATGCTAAGAACTAACTAATTTCGGGCTGTATCCCATGAAAAATAAATTCCAAGAACTAAAATAATGGAGAAATGATTGAGAAATTTATTTTTTAATTGGAGGAAATTACTTGAATCAAAACTTAGCAATTTAGTTACAGTTAATTTGAAAAATATAATTTTATTTATAAACATACTGAATTGTTTGTTTGATAAGTTTTTCAAAAGAAATTTTGCCAATGAATAAAAACAAGGAAAAAGTAAAAGAGAATATAAATAAAAGATATCAACTGGTTTTGCACATTTTTCTGATTTTTTTGGCAAAAAATTACTGAAAAACGTAAAGATAAAATTTGTTTTAGATTGTATAAAAACTTGGTTAATGAAAACCTGTTTTCAAAAACTTGGGCTAAAAGAGATTCAAAGGAAAAAACCTAAAATGAAAGCAAGCACAAAAAAAATTAGGTTAAAACTGATGAAGACAGACTACTAATCGAAACATTCATAAAAACCTAAAATTAATAGATTTTTAATTTTAAAGGATTCTTTGTATACCACTCATTAAATTGTTTGAATAATGATGTGCCTTGCTAAATAAAAATATGTGAGCCGAAAAACTTTTTGAGTACATCATTTCGTAGCACAAACTTTGAACTTTGTAACGATTATAAAAGCAACATTAGAAATTTCATAGTTCTTGAGACATCTCTGTGGACACAACATAGTTGCAACAAACCAAAAAATTTTTATTTTCTTTTTATTGTAAAAAATATACTTCTCCAAGAATTATTCTACAGTCTAGAATTACTTTTCTCTTATTACTGTGTAATGCTCAGAACACTAAAAAAAACTTTGCAGTGGAATCCTTTCCAGATAATAACCCCTTTTTCTTAAAGACTTCAAAAATGTTTTCAAAAATTTCGACTGCAGATAACCCCTTGTAGCAATGATTTTTTTAAAGAAATCGTTAAAGGTGAACTAAATTTAATTCTTTAATTGTTGGGTTCCTCTTCTTAAACTACTTAAAGTTTGGAAAACTTATAATTTTTAATTTATAGTTGGCTGTCAAACTCTTTGACCAGCCATTGTGATAAGTGTTGCTGTTAATTGTTGACACAAAAACAGTGGTCCAACCAAAATTCGAAAATATTTTTAAAATATTTGAAAAATGCATTTTTTAAAAAAATTAATGTACTACTTCAATAATTATACTAAGTGATGACTTAAATATCCATAAAAAAGAAATTGAAATAATTTAAGTGATTGAATTTAAAAGTGTTTATTTCATCGGTCGACTACCGTATAAATTAAAACTTATAGCATTTTCATCATTTTACATGCGTCTTATAAAATGACTCAAAAGTAAAAGAAGGGAAAACGAAACAATTTTTCATGCTCATAGAGACTCCAGGAATATTCTGCTGCCAAATCAATTTTTGTGCCTGAATTCTATAACAAGAAATAAGAGGATACATACATGTATCTCAACTTTGTGTTGTGAAAGTTTGTCTTTAGCCTAAAAAACATTGTGCATATATAGGAACTTGACTATGTTATGCTGTTAATTTGAAATCATTCAAACATGTCTTATCAGATCTTAAACGATAAAAATTCTACCCAAAGTGAACTTTTACTGTGTAAGATCTGATAAGATACTTATGAGATCAAATAAGATAATAATTCTGCAAAATGGAAATGTTATCTTATAAGATCTGATAAGTATCCTATCAGATCTTACAAGAATAAAGTTCACGTAGGGAAGCACTTTTATCGTGTAATACCAGATAAGATCTTACAGGTTGAAGATTTTTGACCAATTCTTGGTATTATACGTTACGATACCCATGTCTCAAAATTGCCCAAACTATTCCAATAGTAATTCAAATCTTTTGGTACGGGCACTGGCGTCCAATCATCTTCTTTTTTCTCATTTTCAGTACTGATCAGCAATATTACTCCTGTGTTTTTTTCTAATTTCCAGTACTGATCAGCAATATTGTTGCTATTTATTTGTTGCTAGTTTTCAGTACTGATCATTAATTTTGTTCCTCTTGCTTTTTCTAATTTTCAGTACTGATCAGCCATATCGTTTGCCTCTTTTTTTCTAATTTTCAATACTGATCAGGAATTTTGTGCCTCTCATTATTTCTAATTTTCAGTACTGATCAGCAAAACTGTTCCTTGCTTTTTTTTATAATTCTCAGTACTGAATTACAATAACGGTCCTTGCTTTTTTTTCTAATTTTCAGTGCTGATCAGCAATAATATTATAGTCTTTTTTCTAATTTTCAGTACCGATCAGCAATATTGTTCCTCGCTTGTTTTTCTAAATTTCAGTACTGATCAGCATTATTGTTCCTCTTTTTTTGTAATTTTCAGTACTGATCAGCAATATCGATCCTCTTTTTTCTAATTTTCAGCAATGATCAGCAATAATGTTCCCCTTTTCTCTAATCTTCAGTACTGATTAGCAAAATTATTCCTCTCTTTTTTTCTAATTTTCAATACTGATCAGCAATATGGTTCCTTTTTTTCTAATTTTCAGTACTGATCAGCAATATCGTTCCTCTTTTTTTTTCTTTTTTTCAGTACTGATCAGCAATATCGTTCCTCTTTTTTTCTAATTTTCAGTACTGATCAGCAATAATGTTCCTCTTTTTTCTAATCTTCAGTACTGATCAGCAATATTATTCCTTTCCTTTTTCTAATTCTCAGTACTGGTTAGCAATATTATTCTGGTCTTTTTTCTAATTTTAAGTACTGATCAGCAATATTGTTCCTCTTTTTTTCTAATTTTCAGTACTGATCAGCAATAATGTTCCTCTTTTTTTAGTCTTCAGTACTGGTCAGCAATATTATTTTTGCCTTTTTTCTAATTCTCAGTACCGATCAGCAATATTGTTCCTCGCTTTTTTTCTAATTTTCAGTACTGATCAGCAATCTCGTTCCTCTTTTTTTCTAATTTTCAGTACGGATCAGCAATAATGTTCCTCTTTTTTCTAATCTTCAGTACTGATCAGCAATATTGGTTTCCGCTTTTTCTAATTTTAAGTACTGATCAGCAATATCGTTCCTCTTTTTTTCTATTTTTCAGTGCTGATCAGCAATATTGTTCCTCTTTCTTCTTATTTTCAGTACTGATCAGCAATATTGGTCTCCGCTTTTTCTAAATTTCAGTACTGATCAGCAATATCGTTCCTCTTTATTTCTATTTTTCAGTGCTGATCAGCAATATTGTTCCTCTTTTTTCTTATTTTCAGTACTGATCAGCAATATTATTCCTTTCCTTTTTCTAATTTTCAATACTGATCAGCAATATTGTTCCTTTTTTTGTAATTTTCAGTACTGATCAGCAATATTGTTCCTCTTTTTATTAATTTTCAGTACTGATCAGCAATATTGGTCTCCGCTTTTTCTAATTTTCAGTGCTGATCAGCAATATCGTTCCTCTTTTTTTCTATTTTTCAGTGCTGATCAGCAATATTGTTCCTCTTTTTTCTTATTTTCAGTACTGATCAGCAATATTATTTCTCTCTTTTTTTCTAATTTTCAATACTGATCAGCAATATGGTTCCTCTTTTTTTTGTAATTTTCAGTACTGATCAGCAATATCGTTCCTCTTTTCTTTCTAATTTTCAGTATTGATCAGCAATATTGTTCCTTTTTTTTCCTATTTTTCAGTACTGGTTAGCAATATTATTCTGGTCTTTTTTCTAATTCTCAGTACTGATCAGCAAAATTGTTCCTCTTTTTTTCTAATTTTCAGTACTGATCAGCAATAATGTTCATCTTTTTTTAATCTTCAGCACTGGTCAGCAATATTATTTTTGCCTTTTTTCTAATTCTCAGTACCGATCAGCAATATTGTTCCTCGCTTTTTTCTAATTTTCAGTACTGATCAGCAATCTCGTTCCTCTTTTTTTCTAACTTTCAGTACGGATCAGCAATAATGTTCCTCTTTTTTCTAATTCTCAGTACCGATCAGCAATATTGTTCCTCGCTTTTTTTTTCTAATTTTCAGTACTGATCAGCATAATTGTTCCTCTTTTTTTGTAATTTTCAGTACTGATCAGCAATATCGTTCCTCTTTTTTTCTATTTTTCAGTGCTGATCAGCAATATTGTTCCTCTTTTTTCTTATTTTCAGTACTGATCAGCAATATTATTCCTCTCTTTTTTTCTAATTTTCAATACTGATCAGCAATATGGTTCCTCTTTTTTTGTAATTTTCAGTACTGATCAGCAATATCGTTCCTCTTTTCTTTCTAATTTTCAGTATTGATCAGCAATATTGTTCCTCTTTTTTCCTATTTTTCAGTACTGGTTAGCAATATTATTCTGGTCTTTTTTCTAATTCTCAGTACTGATCAGCAATATTGTTCCTCTTTTTCTCTAATTTTCAGTACTGATCAGCAAAAATGTGCCTCTTTTTTTAATCTTCAGTACTGGTCAGCAATATTATTCTTGCCTTTTTTCTAATTCTCAGTACCGATCAGCAATATTGTTCCTCGCTTTTTTTTCTAATATTCAGTACTGATCAGCATTATTGTTCCTCTTTTTTTGGTAATTTTCAGTACTGATCAGCAATATCGTTCCTATTTTTTTCTAATTTCCATCACTGATCAGCAATAATGTTCCCCTTTTTTCTAATCTTCAGTACTGATCAGCAAAATCATTCCTCTCTTTTTTTCTAATTTTCAATACTGATGAGCAATATTTTTCCTTTTTTCTAATTTTCAGCGCTGATCGGCAAAATCGTTCCTCTTTCTTTTTCTAATTTTCAGTACTGATCAGCAACATCGTTCCTCTTTTTTCTAATTTTCAGTACTGATCAGCAATATTATTCCTCTTTTCTCTAATCTTCAGTACTGATCAGCAATTTTATTCCTTTCTTTTTTTTCTAATTTTCAATACTGATCAGCAATATTATTCCTCTCTTTTTTTCTAATTTTCAATACTGATCAGCAATATGGTTCCTCTTTTTTTGTAATTTTCAGTACTGATCAGCAATATCGTTCCTCTTTTCTTTCTAATTTTCAGTATTGATCAGCAATATTGTTCCTCTTTTTTCCTATTTTTCAGTACTGGTTAGCAATATTATTCTGGTCTTTTTTCTAATTCTCAGTACTGATCAGCAATATTGTTCCTCTTTTTCTCTAATTTTCAGTACTGATCAGCAAAAATGTGCCTCTTTTTTTAATCTTCAGTACTGGTCAGCAATAATATTCTTGCCTTTTTTCTAATTCTCAGTACCGATCAGCAATATTGTTCCTCGCTTTTTTTTCTAATATTCAGTACTGATCAGCATTATTGTTCCTCTTTTTTTGGTAATTTTCAGTACTGATCAGCAATATCGTTCCTATTTTTTTCTAATTTCTATCACTGATCAGCAATAATGTTCCCCTTTTTTCTAATCTTCAGTACTGATCAGCAAAATCATTCCTCTCTTTTTTTCTAATTTTCAATACTGATGAGCAATATTTTTCCTTTTTTTTCTAATTTTCAGCGCTGATCGGCAAAATCGTTCCTCTTTCTTTTTCTAATTTTCAGTACTGATCAGCAACATCGTTCCTCTTTTTTCTAATTTTCAGTACTGATCAGCAATATTATTCCTCTTTTCTCTAATCTTCAGTACTGATCAGCAATATTATTCCTTTCTTTTTTTTCTAATTTTCAATACTGATCAGCAATATTGTTCCTTTTTTTGTAATTTTCAGTACTGATCAGCAATATCGTTCAACTTTTTTTTTCTAATTTTCAGTGCTGATCAGCAATTTTGTTCATCTTTTTTCTAATTTTCAGTACTGATCAGCAATATTGGTCTCCGCTTTTTTTCTTATTTTTAGTACTGATCAGCATAATTGTTCTTCTTTTTTTATAATTTAAGGTACTGATCAGCAATATCCTTCCTCTTTTTTTCTATTTTTCAGTGCTGATCAGCAATATTGTTCCTCTTTTTTCTTATTTTCAGTACTGATCAGCAATATTGTTCCTCTTTTTTTGTAATTTTCAGTACTGATCAGCAATATTGTTCCTCTCTTTTTCTATTTTTCAGTACTGATCAGCAATATTGTTCCTCTTTTTTCTAATTTTCAGTACTGATCAGCAATATTGGTCCTCGCTTTTTTCTAATTTTCAGTACTGATCAGCATTGTTGTTCATTTTTTGTAATTTTCAGTACTGATCAGCAATATCGTTCCTCTTTTTTTTCTAATTTCCGGTACTGATCAGCAATATCGTTCCTTTTTTCTTTCTAATTTTCAGTATTGATCAGCAATATTGTTCCTCTTTTTTCCTATTTGTCAGTACTGGTTAGCAATATTATTCTGGTCTTTTTTCTAACTCTCAGTACTGATCAGCAATATTGTTCCTCTTTTTTCTAATATTCAGTACTGATCAGCAATATTATTCCTTTCTTTTTCTAATTTTCAATACTGATCAGCAATATTGTTCCTTTTTTGTAATTTTCAGTACTGATCAGCAATATCGATCATCTTTTTTTTCTAATTTTCAGTACTGATCAGCAATATTGTTCCTCTTTTTTCTAATTTTCAGTACTGATCAGCAATATTGGTCTCCGCTTTTTTCTAATTTTCAGTACTGATCAGCATAATTGTTCCTCTTTTTTTGTAATTTTCAGAAATGATCAGCAATATCGTTCCTCTTTTTTTCTATTTTTCAGTGCTGATCAGCAATATTGTTCCTCTTTTTTCTAATATTCAGTACTGATCAGCAATATTATTCCTTTCTTTTTCTAATTTTCAATACTCATCAGCAATATTGTTCCTTTTTTGTAATTTTCAGTACTGATCAGCAATATCGATCATCTTTTTTTTCTAATTTTCAGTACTGATCAGCAATATTGTTCCTCTTTTTTCTAATTTTCAGTACTGATCAGCAATATTGGTCTCCGCTTTTTTCTAATTTTCAGTACTGATCAGCATAATTGTTCCTCTTTTTTTGTAATTTTCAGAAATGATCAGCAATATCGTTCCTCTTTTTTTCTATTTTTCAGTGCTGATCAACAATATTGTTCCTCTTTTTTCTTGTTTTGAGTACTGATCAGCAATAATATTCCTATCTTTTTTTCTAATGTTCAATACTGATCAGCAATATTGTTCCTCTTTTTTTGTAATTTTCATTACTGATCAGCAATATCGTTCCTTTTTTTTTCTAATTTTCAGCACTGATCAGCAATAGTGTTCCTCTTTTTTCTAATTTTCAGTACTGATCAGCAATATTGGTCCTCGCTTTTTTCTAATTTTCAGTACTGATCAGCATTGTTGTTCCTTTTTTGTAATTTTCAGTACTGATCAGCAATATCGTTCCTCTTTTTTTTCTAATTTTCAGTACTGATCAGCAATATTGTTCCTCTTTTCTTTCTAATTTTCAGTACTGATCAGCAATATTGTTCCTCTTTTTTCCTGTTTTTCAGTACTGGTTAGCAATATTATTCTGGTCTTTTTTCTAATTCTCAGTACTAATCAGCAATATTGTTCCTCGCTTTTTTTCTAATTTTCAGTACTGATCAGCATTATTGTTCCTCTTTTTTGTAATTTTCAGTACTGATCAGCAATATCGTTCCTCTTTTTTTTCTAATTTTCAGTACTGATCAGCAACATTGCTCCTCTTTTTTCTAATTTTCAGTACTGATCAGCAATATTATTCCTCTCTTTTTTTCTAATTTTCAATACTGATCAGCAATACTCTTCCTTTTTTTGTAATTTTTATTTCATATCAATGTTATTCTATTTTACAGTACTTGTCAGCAATATGGTTCTAGTTTTCTTTTTCTCTAGTTCGCATATCTGACCAATAGCAATGGGTGAGTGGAGCTACACTTTGTTCGGTTGTTTCGACAGCTTCAAGACTTGTATCTTGGCCCTCTTCTGTCCCTGTTACGTGGCAGGAAAGGTGGCAGAGAGTGTGGGCGAGAATTGCATCTTGCACGGACTCTGCTGTGCATACAATGCATACTGCAGGGCTGCTGTCAGGCAAAAGGTACCTACATTTAGTTCCAGGATTTTTGCAATCATAGACTTCCCCCCAACAAAAATTTAGCCCCAATTGTGGGTAATTTAAGCTAAATTGTGGCTCGAGCTATACGATATATGCCCCGTAAGCTGGGCCTATAACTGGGTATAATGGGAAAGAACCAAAATTTGTTCTCGTCAAATCAAAAGTATCAAGATCAGGTTTGTCAGATCGCCAAACTGTCATAAGAGGCTCTTGCCATTTCGCGTCAAGTTCTCCACAGAGTCGAGTATTTAAAATGAATTGCAGCATCGATAGGTCACAATGAACGACGTTTTTTTTAGTTGGTTGCAAAAAAATTACTTCTAATTGATATTAGAATCTGTGAATAGTCGTTACTTTAAATAATTAAGGTGCTCAGACTACCAGAATTGTGATCGGTCCACGTAAAGGTAAGAGCTTAAACTAGCTTATGGAGAGCAAAAAATCATTATGGTTTTTAATAAATTTTGCTGTCAGCTAAGTGAGCAATGCGCTGACGCTCTTTTCAAAATTTCCTTTATTTTTGTTTTAAATTTGCTCGACAATAAAATGTGTCTTCGATCTAGCCTCGACAATAAAACCTGACCTCAGCATTGACTAGACAATAAGTTGTGTCCTCTGTCCCTTTTTGCGAAAAACAGGATTGTGATTTTGTTGAACATAAATTTACTAGAGCGAAATGTACTTGTTTCAGGTCCGTCTTGCGAAGGGAATTGACCGAGTGGAAAGCGGAGATGCTCTTCACCAGATGACTTACTTGTGGGATCTTGTGGCAGTTGATGTTTGCTACTTCTGCGCTCTCTGCCAGGAGTACAACGAAATGCAGATTGCAAGGAGCTAAACACATTCAAAAATTGGACTACAGAAAAGTGTGAACTGTACAATTCTGTTCATTTAGCTTACAACTCTTTTCAGCCGAAAATAAATGAATATATGAATAAAAATTCATTGTCATACCAGTGTCTATTGTTTAGACGAATCACTTTCATTGGTGTAAATATGAGTAAAATTTATTCGCTCATCGATTTAGTTTAAAATTTATGAAAAAAATTCATTAGATTCATGTTGAGCCAAATAATAATGGTGAACGACAAACAAACAGTGAACGCAAGAAAAGGTGAATTTATTTACTCCGTATAGGGAGAAATTCACACCCTACCTTTATACATGGGAGAATTAAAAAATTGCAGCAAATATTAGCTGCAAATATTACATAAAAAATTTTTTAAAGTTTTTTTTGGCGGTTTTGTCGTACAGATTTGCTATCTGTAGGAATGAGATGATTCGCGACGCCGATTAGCTTATTCTACAACGGCTATTTGGGGGTGAATTGGTGGAGCGAATCGACGCTAAATTTTGTTGCTTGTGAATTGAATATTCTGGTTACAGAGTATAGGCGGATTTGGCGTAGCGAAATTACACTTGATTATTAATTGGGTATTTCGCTTAGCGAAATACAATTAAATTTAACTCGTCTAAAATAAGACTTTTTTGGCGGAGCGGATTCTAGTTAAAGAGAGAGTCAACTAATTTGAATTGCGAAAATGAAGAGAATGAATCTAGATAAAATTAACAAACTGAGTAACAATTTGTTCATAAGATTACATTTCCAAATGCGGCAAAATTACAATCACGAGACAATGTGAACAGACAGAAGATCATGCACAGGATGTAAACAAATTTACAAGTATGAAAACTTAAGATTCGATCTTCAAAACTAGAATTAAATGAATGAACAAAACAAGGTAGATGAAATGAACTAAATTAATTTAAACATAAAATGAACTTAATTAGCTACACCAAATTGATAGCCCCAAACTAAAATGTACTATTGTACCACAGATTTCTAAGCAAAAATATGAGATGGATAACTAACTGTGAGTGATTTTCGAAGTAGTTGCATTCGCAGATTTAAGCTTGCACTGAAATATTTTGCGTGTTTTAAAGCGAATTTAATCATTGCGAATCAGCACCCCTGCCCTCATTTGATATTGCGCTGACTTGTGGAGTTTGGTGACATAGGAAAAAGGAAAGACATTGAACAATTACCAATCAGGATAGTTGTTCATTTGTGGCCGAATCCGACTCTGCAAGGTCCGTTTTACATGTATTGAGATATGCTCTGCAATTAAAGAGGTAAAATGGAGCAAATTGCCCAAAATATTTGGCAGGGAGCTGGCCCGTAATGATGCTTAATTGTACAATTTGGATTAAATTTTAGCGATCTTATCCAAGGTTGCCCATCTTAGCCAAAACTTTACAAATTTACTAGGACTTATACGGTACCATTGAAAAATTATGAAACTTAGAACAGCATAGTATACGACCGTATATGACTTTTACGGCATCGAACAAAATAACTGTGCTGTCTGGTTTCTCAATTCTGAGGTACTAAAAAGATGTTGAAAAAAACGCCTAAAGCATTCAAACCACTTTTTGAATGTTTTATTTTCACTGGCTGCAAGATTCACAAATCTGAAAAAATTAAAAATCTTAGTATCTGAATGAGGCCGAAAAAACTTTTCCCATTTTTATTGGATTATTTTTATGTGTAATATTTTCCACGAGACATCAAAATCAAAACAACGTTTCTAAAAAACAATTGCAGTGTAGGCCAGTAAGCCAAGTTCAGCAGTCTAAGTTTTTTTAAAATTTTGTTTCAGATCTTTTTTTGCGCCCCTGCTTAGGGCGTGCAAATTTTTTGTACATCTCAAACGCATGTGACAGATTTTTACATAATGATTTACTTTGTAAGGACACGTGCTCTGTATCGGGGGTGCTTAACGTAATGGGGGGGGACAAGTGGAAAAGAACCTATGGTACCAAGGGAATTTCTACTGCCCTTTAGATTAAAATTTCCATAAGCAACTGATAATATGACTTTTTTGCACAAACATCAGACAATTTTGGTTAATCAATGTCGAAAAATTCTAGAACAAGTCCTTGTTTAGATTCAAGAATTTTCAAAAATCATTGGCTCTCTATTTGTTTGTAATTGGTGTCAAATAATCAACTGAATCGCACTAAATTTTAAAAATCTAGTGGTCACAATAAGCTGCGCTATTTTTACTGTCTGTGTCACTCATGTTTACTTTGTGTAGCAAAACAATTTAGCAAGTTATTCATACTTATTCATTGTAGGCGCCTTCTGATCAGTATTTTTTTTACATCTCAATCTAAATTTTTAACATCAAATGTGGTTTAATATGGCCCAGATTTATGACCCTGAAAAAGACTATTTCAAGTTGAGTGTTCAAAATGAATTAAAAATCAGTATGAAATAAAAAAAAATGATCGTTCAATACGTGCTTAGGCTTTTAAAGAAAAATGAACACGAACAAAAAATTTACAGAAACCGATTGTACCATTGATATTTTCCACAATTTTGAAACTAAAATTTTCATAAGCAACTGATTATAAGACTTGTCATTATTAAAAGAGGTTACAGTTTTCTCTTCATAACAAGGTTTTTTTGTTTTGAAATTACGAATTAGTGGTTTTAAGAAATATTGTTTCTTTCTGGGATTTTTTTGTTCATCACTAAATGCAGTAACCAAGTGAACAGTGAATTTGCAGAGGAGCTGTTCAAAATCCGGTTATTTGATATAAAGTTATATTGATGTAATTTAAAGAATTTGCATTTTTCTCCATAATCAGTTTTATAATAGGTCGTTGTTGTTTTGTGACATATTGCTGTTTTCTCTGATTTTTGGTTATGACCAACTGTAACATTTAAGTGAGCTGCGAATCTGCAAAAGTTTTGATGAGAATTCGTTTATATTGAAACCTAGTCATCATTTAAAAAAAGTTGCAATTCTCACACAGGTCTTAGTGGTATTGTGAAATGTTTCGTAATTGATAACCAATATTAAATACAAATTTTGGTAGTTTAGAAATCGTTCGAAATTATTACGTTATTTCAAATAATACAGTTTTTATAAACTCGCAAAATTTAGATGTAAATATGAAATAAAAATTTTGGTTTTGTTTCAAACATTTTTTTGCTGTTGAAATATTTTTTATAAAGTCTGATTTAGTTAAGAGATCGGTAATACGATATTCTGTCAAACTTCTTAGCCTGAATATGTTTTAAAAAAACTGCTGTTCTTTTCTATTGATGTTCAAAGAGGTAAAATGTGTTTGGTTTTTTGGTTTTCAAGTATAATTACCAAGTGACAGCTTTAACCATTCGTTGCTAGATTTCCGGCGAAACGTGGAACCAATCGTGTTTGGATTTTCAGGCTGTGGTTTTAACTTTACATACAAAATAAGCTCGTTATTCGTTTTCAATTTCACGCCCTCCATTTATTCAATAAGCTAAACGGTTTAATTAAACTAATGCTATAACTATAAATCAATAACCGTGAGTAGACAGAAGAATTGAAAACTAAAAGGTATAGTCATTCTATCGTTGTACATGCGTATATCACAAAACAGCACCGATTTTGACTATCTCTCGTGCTGTTCAATTTTTGAAAGTATTTAGATTTACATCTGAGCACATGCAAAGACAAGCTTGTATGTGATTTGAAGGGGGTGTTCCTCTTATAATTAAAATAATAATAATCAAAATGGTATTTGTGATTCTGTACAAATCAGCTGATGGCTGATCAGAGAGCTGAAAATCGCTGAAATTTTGTGAAAACATTCTGTTAATACTTAAGATTCCTTTTAATTGTTCAGATCCTTTTTACATCCTAAACAAACGATTTGGTCAAAATAGAAAAATAAAATGTGTAAACCGAGCTGCAGAACAACTTACAATAGCAAAGCTAGAATCTGTTTGAAATGTACTAATAAAGATGCCATGCATGCGCTGATAGAAGATCAAAATTCAAGTTCAATAAGGCAATGCTTTGAAACATTACTGGAATGATGCCCGACAAGGGAAAAAAGCGCTGAAAAATGCCTTATATCTTGGCACAAAATTTAGGGTTTTTATTCGATAGTCCTTTGTGAGCGAAAGCAAGATTAGCAAGATTTTTTAAGTTTAGTCCTTAAAAACAATTTTTAGCAGTGTCTGGTAAGATTATGCAAAGGGTTTTGAAACAGAACTGTATATTTAGAAATAAAAAGCAAAACAAAATCTATATAATTTAGCTCATAATTTTGCCTACGTTTTAAAACCAAACATACCAAAAATTTTTCTTGCATTGAAACCGATTATACCAAAGATAAGAAACCGAACGCACCGAGGATTTCAAACTTTTTAACACCAAAAATAACAAACATTTTTTATGTTTCAGAACCCGCACATACCGACAATATGCAAAAAAAGAGCGTAAGGTATTTTTTCTTTTTTTTCTAGCTAACACAAAACATACCGACAAATTGCGTACTTTTAAAAACGAACATGTCGGTAGTACGTGTTGCGGCAAATGATTCTGAATCTGACAGGTAAAATATTTTAACCAGTCGATTTTTCATTTTTTCAAACACGATAAGACAAAATTTGAATGGTTTCCGATCTGAGAAAATTTTTTTTTTGTTTACGCACTTGTTGCGTTTGAAAATCAGCATGCCGAAGATAAGAAACCGAAAACACTGACAATTTTTTATGTGGTAAACCGAACATACTGAACATTTCTGGCGTCGTATTTGAAGTTTGGGCCATTGTTGTAACAGTCTCAGGAGGCGCAGCATAATTACATAAAAAATTGATTTTTTATTACAGTAACTTTGAACATTAAACTTAGATGATGTTTTGTACGACACAGACTTTCTTCTGCAAAATAAATTCAGGAAATTGAGGACCTTTTTCAAAGTCTTTGAGAAAATCACCGTAATCAGACAACTTGATGTTCTTCTCCTAAGTTTCTATTTGTTGTATTGTTCCAAGCGTCCGGGTATTTTATGCCGCCGCTAAGTGAACCTGAGAAAGAAAACACGTCTTATCAGATTTTACACGATCAAAATCCCAGAGTGACGGGAAAAATCAAAACAAATAATTTGGTCGAGTTTACATGAACAGTTCTGTTAGAAACACGATGCTTAACCATACTCTCTAATTCATCATGCGTAGACTTATTACGCTCTTAGTTAAATTTCAAAACTAATTTGATGTGTTCATTATGTTTATAATTACACTGCTGGAGTACAAAAGGGTGTGTATGCTTGTACATGTAATGACGCGTTTGTAGGTGTGTGTGTGTGTGTGTGTGTGTGTGGTGTGTGTGTGTATGTGTGTGGTGTGTGTGTGTGTGTGTGTTTTGTACGTGTGTGTATGTGTGTGTGTGTGTGTGGTGTGTGTGTGTGTGTATGTGTGTGGTGTGTGTGTGTGTGTGTGTGTGTGTGTGTTTTGTACGTGTGTGTATGTGTGTGTGTTTGTGGGTGTGCTTGTGTTGGTGATTCGTAAATTTGATTTGTGAACATATACAAAAATAACCGTCTTAGCAGCAAAAAAATGTTACATAATGAAACTAAAAATATCATATCGAATCCTCATTTGTTTTAATGCAGTTATAATAAAAGCACGTGTGCTGTCAAAAACTTTTGATCTATGGTAAGAAGCTGTTCGAATATTTGTGCATTATGGCTTTAATTTCTTCTCATTAAGCGATCACTTAATTTACTACTAATACGTAATAGCTACGTTGACCTTTCTCAAGTTAATAATAAAATTGAACTCTCGGACAAAACTCCATGCTGTCCCTTTGTTGTCCCAAATGTAAAAACAAAAATCTTGGATCTACCATTTTTTAGACCATGTTAAATATTTTAACTTTAATAGCTCCTTTGACATTTAAATTTGTTAATGAATATAAAATGCGACAAATTTAAAATTTAAAGTAAATTTGTTCAAAGTAATTGTTTGAACAAAATATATGATGCCAAAAACGTACGAAAAACAGGACCTATATATAGTTCTATGCACTTTGCTTACATACATACTTCAAAAGTCTTCGGAAAAATTCGTTCATGTTTGCTCCCTGAGAGTTCCATTGATTAATGGTGCCTGATAATACGAGGTCATTTTCTAACATTGACAACTAAGTTAGTCTTTTATAACAGCAGATAGTAAGCTATTTTTTGATTGTGACCTTTTTTTAGTTCTTCATCAAAGCAGTCTCTCAATGGTAGATAGGTATACGTTACCATACTGTTAGTTCACTATTTCAGGCTTTTGTGCGCACCAATCAGAAAACGACAAAAGTTGCGACCTCGATTTAAGAACGACTTTCTGCCAATAAGTGTTATCAAAAACCAGGGCTTCAACGTCCTATTTTTTCATACAAGGATCATATATAACTAATTAAACTAATTAAGCAATTTACGAACTTATAGAAAATGTTTTGAGTTTTTGTATTGTCTTTGTATGACAACTATGAAATCAGACAAATCATGTATGGCCTTATGTGATTACTAAGAATCGTATGAGACCTTGTATCAAATTAAGGAAAGTTTTGATAGGCAATATGAGAGACCATAGTCAACCTAAATCGACCACGATATGTTGTATTGTGAATGAAATTTAAGTAACTTTATAACAATCGTTGCGAAAATCTATCTCCCCATGTCAACTGTAGGAATGGAAAGTTAAACTTAAGCGTTTTTCGGAAAAAAACCAAATTAATACTGACCTTGAATTATTCCCAACACAAAAGCGAATTCTAAAGTTGAAACTGTACAAAGATAATAATGGTAAGGAAATTTAAACTGATGAGAATGGTTGAATAAGTAAAAATTGATTCTGATAAAGATTATATCATGGATTGAACACCAAAATTCTCACCCACGTAATATTGGATTAGAAACCCAAATTAGGGGCCTAAATTATCAAAGTCATGAATGACCTTCTGAAAACTTTTCCCAAAAATGGTATTTTTCTCACAAAGATTCGGAACATTTGGTAAAAATAGGACTAAACTATCATAACCAACTATAGATTAGCAGTATATATACGGCTCAATTTTAGCCAATTTTTGATGAGAACAACTTGTGCGAATAATTGTTGTGTTGCGTGTTGTGTAACCAGAATCAGTCTGAAAATAGTTATATTGTCGTGATAATCGAAATTTCGGAGTGAGTTAACAGATCTCTGTCGTGGTTCTGAACTTGTAATAATTGTTGAAACTAGTATACCCTGGTAATTATACTTTTCGTTAATTTAACATAGCAAATTTTCAACTACTTTCTCTTTTTGGACCTTTTCTTATAAATTAGTAGAGTTTAAACTGGTATCTAGTAGATATTTGTTAAACACTTTGATACGTGGCACTCATAGGCATTTGTAACTAGTCGTTTTGAAGGAACCATAGTCTTGTAATAATTAGGACTGGGTAAAACTTGATCGTTTCTTTCGGTTTTCTGTTAATCAAAAGCGTACTTGTACAACTTTAGTAACTTCACAATACATCTCTAAGGATCTGAAATCATACTCAATCTAGCTTCAATTTATTGGATTTAAATTAGTTTGGTGACTATTAAAGTAGTGATCAACCAATCAATAATTAGGTTAAGTTAGGTTAACGGACTGGAGGACAGCACCGAGTCCAGGACAACATCAAGACGATTGATTTCTCAGAGTATTAATCGGCCAGGCTCCTTCCAGGAGACCGCATAGTGAAGCCACTCTGAGGGTAGGCCTGCCTGGTCGTAGAAGACTTGGCAAGTTAAGTTAACCCATGTAGTATGGAATGGTGAACCAAGTAGTCAATTAAAAAGGTCTGCAGTAACCTGAAGTATCTGATGGGCAATGTCTTAACGTTCTATCAAGTTGGTTAATACTCGTCTGGTTGGGTTGTGGAGTGAACACCGACGAGCTCTTCACGTCATGTACTATTTATTTTAAGTATAATGGTTGATCGATTAATTAGAAACTGAATTGAGGACCTGGTATAATTCTCAATCTTAGAGTCACCAATTTATTTCATTTTGTAAAGCATTTCTTAGAAGCTAAAATATCATATAACATAGAAAGGCATTACCAACATATTTTAATAACATTATTATTAGCAATTGACTACAGTTCTATAGCGCTTGAAAATACTTTCTTTAGGACTTGAACGGAGGGCCTGGTATAACCCTTCAGTCTAGTTAAGAGTAGTAGGTTTTGTGAAGTTACTATCCAGTCCAGTAGTTTTCTCTAAGATAGATTCTAGGAACAATTGTGGAATTGTGAATAGGGTAAAACCTCCACCCTAAATATTCAGATTCTATAATGGCGACCACAGAGGGGTTCTTCTGATTAGAAGATAGTTTTATTGATTTTCCTTCTTGAGGAACTACGTTTTCCATCCGATCTTGTGTTTTTGAAATTGGTTCTTTGTGACTACGTTTTTTGAAATTGGTTCTTCACCATCGGAATCCAGAAGGATTCCGAGGGTGAAAAATAAATCAAAAGACAGGAAGCTACCTTAACAAGGAACAGAGATGACAGATGCCACCTCCAAAATCCCGCCAGCCTTCCAGTGGAGGGGAGAGAGCTTGACAAGCTGGGCAGACAGGGCAGTAAAAGTGTGCCGGAAAACGGACGCAAACATCAGCACTCCAGAACTGGATCGCCTCGCTAGCTGGTTGTTTTTGGAGGGACTTAGAGACGAACAACTCAGGCAACATTTGAGAGAGATGCCTTATATTGGATTATCTGTAACCCTAGGCAAGGCTATCGATTTGACCATGGAGCAAGCCCAGGACGACTCGGACAAGTGGAGCACTACGGCCATCGTCCATACTACTCCAAACATACCTCAAGATGCTGGAAGCTGTGATGACATAGGCGCGACCCAGCTCATATATGAGAGCTTCAGCAGTACGGACATTTTCCAAATGCTAGAGCTACTTCTCAAAGAACAACAGCAGCTTCGGGAGGACATGCACAGGTTGCTTCGAGGGCAACAGAATCTCATTGAACAGCAGCAAACAGCAGCAAGAAGAATAGTGCGTTGCAGCAAGTGCAAGCAAATCGGCCACTACAGTAGAGGTTGCGCCCAAGCTACATAGAGAAGTTGAGACCAGAGTAAAAGAATTGTAAACCGGACGTCCAGTTATTCATAGAAACTTTCTAAAATGCAACATAAAATGGACTGCTTATAATTTGTTGTTTGGTGCTGGTTGAAAATCTAGTCACTCAATTGTTGTTTTTTTGTTAAATTCGTTTTAGTTGTTGCTCTTACATTTATTCAAAATGAACGAATTTAAAAAAAAAGAATTCGAAGGATTTTCTCTGGAAAGGACCGTAAGCAATCAAAACGAGACGTTTTTTTTTAAAAAAGAAAAAAAATACTTTTGAGCAACAACAAAATCCAGGAGCATAACAAACCACTTGAAAATTGTTTAAAAAAAATAATGACAATTTTTTTTCGAACAATTTTTCTATCAAGGTATTGTTTCTTTAGGCAAAAGAAACAAAGAAGTTATCACTTATTATTTTTTTTCCAAGATGTTCTCCAAACCAAATTTAAAAAGAGAAGTTGTTTTTTTCTCCTAGGTTCTATGCTCTGGAGACGATTGCGGGGTCAGTGAAATACAACGAGGGAATGAGTTCAACTCTTTGGATTAGTATACCTTTTTTAAACTCGAATAAGCGACTCTTATCAAAAAAAATTGGAAGCGAATTTTCGATCTTAAAAACAAAAAAAATCCCAAACCGCAAAATAGAAACTGGATTACTTAGAAACTGGGTATGTAACAAGGCATTCCGAATTCACTTTAAAATTTTCCGAACCGTAGATAAAAATCAGCAGTATGCGGTACATTCGAACATTGTTCACACTGATCTGAGTACTTTTCCTCCCAGTACTGAACCTTTTATTTTAATCTGCCAGAATTTAACATCGTTGTTAATAAATGCAATTTTTAATAGCGCGAAATTAAATTGGGTTCTTTTTATTTGGATGATACTACTCCGCTAATGCAACGGTTTAGGAAATAAACAATTCCTCAGAGATAGGGGGTAACAACTGGCAGAAAAAACAAAGATAGCAAAACTTCTGCAGTTTTGCTAGATATAGAAAAAAAACCTCTTGCAGACCTCTTGTATTATTCCTTCTAAATATATAGAGAGAATATTACTCAATCAATTGGCGCAGTAACCAACCTAATTGATTAGATGCTTAAATTTCATTTGATTATATTTGAGTGAACGGTACGAATGTAGAAGAACATGCACTCTCCAATAAAGATCTCTCATCATTTCTTCATCTACAACCATGGCTACGAATTTACACAGTTGACTCAGGATTTCTATGAACAAAGTTAAGGGAAACAAACAACATGTTCAGAGGATCAACTTTACCTCCACTCAGTATTATATCAACCTTGCATTAACTCGCACCTTCAGTGTGACGGTTGAGGCGTTCGATTGGTCCACTACTTTACATCAGTTGTAATACTCCACCTCATGATGGAGGCCCAAACAAAGCTGACCGACCAGTCTTCCTGTCTGTCGTCTGATCACTGGAGCCTTCTGTTCGTGACGCAAGCAAGATGATATACACAGAGGAGAAAACAACATACCACGGGGTTGACCACTGATTACAGAGCAGACTAAAACGAAGTCCTAGGTGGATCCAACTTCATAACAAATGGCGATTCCAAGACCTTATCATGGATGCGTGCATTCCCGCATCCAACCCATTTGACTGTGGAGAAACCTTATACTTTGAACAAAAAAGAGAGGTCCGATGGAGAATCCACCCACTGATCGAATCAGAGATGCTGGGAAGACAACTCATACGGAAGAAAGGCTAGACATTTTAGAGAGAATGCGAACCAAAAGACTCAAGTCCAATAAAAATTTTGTACCGCAAAACATGGTGATGGTGCTGTTATATACATTTACTTTATACTCTAATTTCACTGTACTGTACAATTCAGGAGAATAGTTTAGTCCGGATGGGTGGGATGTAGGAATGGAAAGTTAAACTTAAGCGTTTTTCGGAAAAGAACCAAATTAATACTGACCTTGAATTATTCCCAACACAAAAGCGAATTCTAAAGTTGAAACTGTACAAAGAAAATAATGGTAAGGAAATTTAAACTGCTGAGAATGGTTGATTAAGTAAAAATTGATTCTGATAAAGATTATATCATGGATTGAACACCAAAATTCTCACCCACGTAATATTGGATTAGAAAACCAAATTAGGGGCCTAAATTATCAAAGTCATGAATGACCTTCTGAAAACTTTTCCCAAAAATGGTATTTTTCTCACAAAGATTCGGAACATTTAGTAAAAATAGGACTAAACTATCATAACCAACTATAGATTAGCAGTATATATACGGCTCAATTTTAGCCAATTTTTGATGAGAACAACTTGTGCGAATAATTGTTGTGTTGCGTGTTGTGTAACCAGAATCAGTCTGAAAATAGTTATATTGTCGTGATAATCGAAATTTTTGAGTGAGTTAACAGATCTCTGTCGTGGTACTGAACTTGTAATAATTGTTGAAACTAGTATACCCTGGTAATTATACTTTTCGTTAATTTAACTTAGCAAATTTTCAACTACTTTCTCTTTTTGGGCCTTTTCTTATAAATTAGTAGAGTTTAAACTGGTATCTAGTAGATATTTGTTAAACACTTTGATACGTGGCACTCATAGGCATTTGTAACTAGTTGTTTTGAAGGAACCATAGTCTTGTAATAATTAGGACTGGGTAAAACTTAATCGTATGAGACCTTGTATCAAATTAAGGAAAGTTTTGATAGGCAATCTGAGAGACCATAGTCAACCCAAATCGACCACGATATGTTGTATTGTGAATGAAAATTAAGTAACTTTATAACAATCGTTGCGAAAATCTAACTCCCCATGTCAACATAATACTAAACTCAGCTGTTGTATTAGACTAAACCAAAAAAGGAGCGAAATTGTGCGCTTACACATTAGGTTCCAATACATTAAAAGAAACCAAATATGTAGAGATAAAAAATGTTTGTTCCAGATTCTTGTTCTCAGTTATTTATTTCAACACAGTTAGGTTCCTATTGGATCAAAAAGTTGACTATTACAAGTTATCATAAAAGTATGATTAATCCATCATTAATCCATCAAACTTCTTCATCCATTTTACTTTCAGTCATCAGGATTCAACAAAAAGTCGGTTACCTGCTCATAAAACGAAGATAAATGGAAAAAAATATAAGTGGGATGTCGGAATGCTTTGCAAAAACCTCCACGCGTAAACGAAACTGTTAATAAGCGATTAAAAATGATTCATTTGGAACCTCGTCTGCCCATGTAAGCTAATTTCAGCTTATTACAATTTTTCATACTGCAGCTAACAAAAATTATTTGAAAAAATTCTAATTGTATCGTCATACTAAGAAAATATAAAAACGGAGGGTTGGAGAGTTTGAAAAGACTGATATTCAAAAATTTAGAGAATTAAGGAAATCACTCTGAGTTTCTGTTAAAGAAGTATTTTTCAATTCGTTGAATCGACAAAAATCTCCTGGAAACAGTAACTTATTTTGTGTCTGGTAACTTGCAAAATTTTGGAAATCTCAAAATGCGCATATTGTTTATATGCAAATAAGCTGTTGACTTAATATGGTAACTTTTCAAACAATATTATTTAAGTACACTTTAGGGTGGGCTAATTTCCCAAAAACGATCGCATTGCATGCCATTGAAGCTCGATTAATTTTATTTTCAAATTGAATCCTTTTAAATGTTTTTTGATATCGCTTTAGTAAACTAACTCATTCAGAAACTTCTTGGCAACCTCAAGCCTCAGCTGTTCTTCAAAAAACGAGGAACTTAAAAATTTATTTTATGGGTCGAGAAAATTTAGGTTTTCATGAAATATATGGAGCAAAATAATCATCGATTGTTGTTAAAAATAGGGTTCTGTAGGACCAGAAGCTGGGTATGTCTTAACTTTTCGAGATTTATTTCCTACCTGGGGCGCACAGGTCCTCTTTTCATGCACTAAATGCCAAGTGCTGGCCCATGCAACCTAGATTGTCTGAAGTTACACAGAGAACCATAGGTATATATATATATATATATATATATATATATATAATCAAGCGCTAAAAGTTGAATGAAGGCACAACAATTTAATCTTTGGTAAGAATCTAGTTATTTAGCAGAATCTCACGTGAAACAGCGCGTGCTATATTAGACATTACATGCAATAAAATTAATCTTTATTTAGAGCCTCCCACTGCAGGCTCCCACTTTTTTAGCGGCTTCCAGAAAGAAATCAATTTCTTCCCACAATAGCCACAAGTTTATTGGCTAGAAAGGGTACGTCCAGGAGTACTGTAATTATATCATAATAGCATAATAGGTTGGCAATGATACAAAAGACGTAAAAATTCATTGTTTGATCAAAAATTCGTGCGTTCATGTCCAGACTTTCGTGCGTTCGACAGACTTTCGTGCGTTCATGTTCAGACTTTCGTGCGTTTTTTGATGTTTCCAGACTATGTAATTTTGAACGCACGACGCCCCCTCGTGCGTTCATCTTCGGTCTGGACATACTTGCTTCCGTCTGGGACCTCAACCTGGGTTGCAGTCTCTAACACGACAGTCACAAAAAAGTATCAAAAAGCCTTACAATTTTAAATTATGAGCTGGAACTTTTTATATATTTTTACTCCTTTAACGTCAGATTATCTATCGGTATTTGGAAACAATAACAATTTTACTAGTGAATTGCTCGGTAGTTCAGACTCTGGACACTTTTATTCATTAATTTCATTAGGCTACTGTTTTTCAAATGATGAATAACTCGAAAAGCCAAAAGCAGACACTAAGCATATCCCAGGTTGAGGTCCAGACCCAAATTTGCTTCTAATCAGACTTTCCAGACCAAAATTATCTCTGATCAGACTTTCCAGACTGAAATTATCTCTGATCAGACTTTCCAGACCGAAATTATCTCTGATCAGACTTTATAGACTGAATGAGTTCTGATCAGACTTTCCAGACCGAAGGAGTTCTGATCAGACCATCTCCAGACCATGGTCCAGACTCAAATTGAGACCATTGCCCAGACCTTAATCAGACTATGATCAGACCCAATTTCAGACCCAAGTAGCCTCTGATCAGACTCAGTCGAGATTATCTCCCCAGCTGACCACTCTGATCAAAAACACTCAAACTCGCCATCGTCAGCCCTCCCGTCCTTTAACCACAACACTTGAATTGTCCTAATTGCGCTCGAAGTCGCCTCTGATCAGACCCAAGTGCGCTCGAAGAGGTTATGATCAGACCCAATTGCGCTCGAATTCACCTATGATCAGACCCAATTGCGCTCGAAATTGCCTCTGATCAGACCCAAGTGCGCTCGAAATAGTCGATCAGAGAAAGATTTTACTTATGAAAAAATCTTTTAATTGTGCTGTAATATATTCATTTCAAAAAAACTGATGTTTGCAGTACTTAATTCATCTAAGGAAAAATCAATTATAAAAGTATTGCTAAGGAAAACGAAACCCAGCTGTTGAGAACAAAGTTTATTTAGTGTACCTTTTAGTGTATATTTCTGACTCAATGGATGAGTTTAGACAGTTTTCCATAAGAAACATCGTGGTCTCCAGTTGATCAAAGTTTTTTATGAAGGGGGCCGGCCTCTGTTATCGGCTGGACTCCTGTTTTCTGATCAGAGCTATCGGATTTAGATGAGTCTCTGATCAAAACGCTGCTTTATGGCTGCCTCCTGGCAGAGCCAACATCTCTCATTAAAAAAAACAAAAAAAAATGAAAAAAAATTGTGCTCGAATCCGCCTATGATCAGACTTTTCAGACCAAAATGACCTCTGATCAGACCATCTCCAGACCATGGTCCAGAGCGTAGTGCGCTCGAACTTCCGAAAAGACCCTGTAAATTCGGTCTGGGAACACACGGGTGTGCGCTCGACTGGGTCTGATCATAACTCAATTTGGGCCTGGACCTCAACCTGGGATGCGAACATAAAATTTAGGAAAACGAGGGACTCAGTGCCCTGACTCTACAGCAGCGCTCGACTGCGCCCGACTGCAGATAGACAACTATTGTTTAATGTTATTTAAAGAACTCACGTCCGCAGTTTAAAATGCCAGAAGTCTGCAGTGCCAGAAATTAAAATGCCAGACTTTTCTACTTCGCCAGAAGTGTTGACTTCCGTTGAATTTCGTCATTGTAAAGTACACGTTTCGTATTTTAAGCATGGTTACGAGACACTGCAGAAGTCAGTTCGAAATTCTGACTAATTATCTCAAATGCATTCGGGGTTATCGATGAACACCAGAAGTGACTTCAAGCAGAATCACGTAAACATTTGTTTGCTTAGTATTCGTTTTGACAATTTTACAACATTTTTTGACATTATATTGATTTTTGTCGTTAGGATAACTACAATTGCATATGTTATCGATAATGATTATTAGACACGGTTGTTATCGCCACCGAGAAGTTATCAAACTCCGAGGCAAAGCCGAGCGTTAACTTTTCATGGGTGTGTAAACTCTTGAATAAAGGGCTCGAAACTGCAACTGATGAAACACTTTGGATAGCATTTTGACGTTTTTCCAAGAGCCACAACTAACTGTTTGAAAATGTCAACACCAGAAATGGTGAAGATTTTACCACGAACTTTATACCACATTGCAGCAACAATTCAAATGTATTTGAAGGACCAATCAAAAGGAAAAAGTTTCAATTGCTTTCTAAGTTTTGTTAAATTTTTGATAAACTCATGGTTGTTTATTTAAGGGGCGATGGGTGGGTGGGGAAAGAGGGTGGAGTAAAGGGGAGAAAAAGTTTGAGAAATCTCAAAATACGACTGTTCCACACACAATGAACTTCAGGGGGTCCAATTCTCACTCTGAAAAACCTCAAATAAATTTGAACGTTTTCTAGAAATTGATATTCTTCATGACGCAAATTGTACTTTTGTTTGTTTTTTAGTCTACAAGTTTATCAAACTCTTTCCATCATTAGACTACGAGGTAATCACCATTCTTTTATCGCCATTGTTTACTTACTAAAAGTGGCGATAAAAGAGTCTGATAAACTCGTAGTCTAATGCTGAAGTGTTTTTCCAGTGTCCATCGGGAATGAAAATTTATTACACTGGCAGTTTATTTACATGCTTTTATTGAAACAGGTGCTGATTAATGAATATTACCACACGGTTGTTGTGGCCACCGAGAAGTTATCAAATTCGGTGTTTGATAACTTCTAAATTGTTAACACCCGATGTCACGTTTGATATCGGCAGTCCCAGAGGTCAAAATGTCAGATTTTTGTCACTTTAAAACGTGCAATTTGCGTGTTTTAAGCACGGTTGCGTGTCTCTACAGAAATTTTGGCTAAACATCTCGAACGGCTTCGTAGTTCTCGATAAACTTCTTAAGTTCTCAGTGACTTCAAGCCGAGGCGCGTGACCTATACTTAAGTTCTGCTTGTATGAATGGACTTAATACTTCTGCCACTCCTGTCTCTATTAGGGATGCAGTGGCGTAAGTAATGCAACTATTGGAATAGCAAAAACTGTTCAACAACTCCGCGGAAATTGATAACATTAATAGCCCTGTAGTAGCGCTCACGAACATGCATTAACGACAGTTAAAACACTCACGTGAACATTTTAAAATGCCCAACCTCTGCAGTGCCAGAAATTAAAATGCCAGAAGTTCCTACTTCGCAAGAAGTTGACTTCCGATGATTTTCGTCATTTTAAAAAGTGCACTTTTAGTATTTTAAGCATGGTTGCGTGACTCTGCAGAAGTCACTTCGAATTTCTGACTTAATATCTCGAACCGCTTCGCGCTTCTCGATAAACGCCAAAAGTTCTCAGTGACTTCAAGCAGAGTCACTTAACCATTACTTATTGCACACTTGTTACATCGCAATCTTCATATTTAATGGAATCATATTTTAGGATGAATTCATCGAGGAAAAAGTTTAGCTCTCACCCGTATTCCTAACAACAAAACTGTTGCATACTCTTAGCCATGCCTTCTGATGTGCGGTCGGGTAAGGCGGGAGAGGGAGGCAAAGAGGGAGAAGGTGGGGGTGGCAAGGAAGATGAGAAAAAAGGAAAGGATGAATCGAAAAAGAAGAAATGCTGCAAGAAGTTTGGAGATGCAATGAAGAAACCAGGTTGGTGTCTCAAAAAAAATGCAAATTTGAAAAAAAACTTATTGGTCGAGAATGATGAAATGAAAACAATAATTTGATGGGACAGATGTTATATTATGTTCTTTATTGTAACCACCGAGGAGTGAGCTATTAAGAATTATTGGAAAGAGTGAAAAGAAAACCACAGCCGAGGTCTCCATGTTATGAGAAGACTTAAAAAACAAAAGAGGAAGGGGAGGGTGAGATAGTTTTTCTAAGAACAAAATTATCTCAAGTTGAGCCAATTTCTGTTCACAGGTCAGGTCACATAGGTAGTAGCTTCATTTGAGACAAACAAGAATAAAATTATACGAATTAATTTAACCAATAAATAAGGACTCTTGATTTCAAAATATATATATTTTCGATAATTGTTTTTTGGAAACAAAAAAGTTGTGAAAAGGTTTTATCATGCTGAAAAAACAAAAATGAGGGCAATTATTTTTGTTTAAGAAAACAAACAAAAAACTTCACAATTTTTATTCGCAGAAATGCATGTAACTACAAAAAATCTAGGGGCAAAAGAAAAAATTGGCAGTCTTTTTTGTGTCTGCAAAAATTCTGTTCCTATATCTTTTAGAACCCTGACACGTCCTCAAGACCATTGGAAAACTTCAAAATTGAGGACTCCGTTTTTTTAATAATTGCAATTGCACTCAAACGAAGTTTGTAGCAATTAATATAGTCCGGTGGTTTTTCATGCAAACTACGTCAGTCCCTAACCATTCTCTAAGAATGCAATTCACCAAAACTGTTCTGAGGAGACGATTTCTTGGTTTCATGGGGGTGGTTCTGAAAGGTTGACCCCCTCTGCAACCCCCCTCTCCCAATAATAGCATCCCTGCGCCCTGACTACGTAATACCGAAGCCAAACGCTCACCGGTCGTTTGAGAACATTACCTCTGGCGTCCGCCGATTAATTTTTTTTCACGATTTACCAAATTTGCACGTAAAGAAGCATAAAATTTTTTACGCAGATGATACGGCTATCGGAACAACAGATCCGCATTATTAAGCACGTGATGATCACAGAGGACTGAGTGTTAGACAATGAGAATTTAAAACAAACTGACCGACTCAGAGCAATTAGTTTTTAGAGCCTGAAAGAAACAATTAGCAGGAATAAAAATTGGAAAATAACATCCAAGAAATAGAAGAGAATTAAAATTTGATACTGTTTTTCATGGCAACCAGTTAGCTTTGAAAGGCTGAGCCTAAAATGAGAAAACTGTTTTTACGTCTGTTTGTAGACTTTACAGGAATCTGAACAACCAGTTTTTCAAACTGAGTTCTAGTTCAAGAAACAGACAGGCAAAAACCTAAGACTGAAACATAAACGTTTGATGATAACTACGGGGTACAGAACCACTAAACAATCAGATGACAAGTGGATCGAGTTCATCTATTTTCTGGTAGGTAAACCGCTGAGTTTAACAACTTTCTGTTGCGAAATGATCAGGGTATTTTTGAAAGAACTCAATCTAAGTATTTCATGGTACATTCATAAAATCCCCGATGGCAAAATATTAGGGATTGTCAGAAAAGCACCCATACTAAGTATTTTTAACCTGATTTCTAATGAAAACTCCGCAAAATTAAATAGAAAAAGAGCCGGGAGCAAACCGATGGCTTCCAAGATGGCAAAAAATTGTCGTCATTTGAGAATGATACATCTGGCATCCGTCGGTTATGTTTTTTCATGATTTACAAAATCTACACGTAAAGAAGGATAAAATCGTGTATGCAGATGGTTGATGAGACGGCTATCAGAATAACAGATCCGCATTATGAAGCTGGGGATAATCCCAGAGGATTGAGCATTAGACAATGAGAATTTAAAAATAAACTAACTGACTAAGAGCTCTTAGTTTTTTAGAGGTTGAAACAAAAAATTAGCAGGAATAAAAATTGGAATGTAACATCCTAGAAAAAGATCAGATTTCAATTTTCTTGTTGTATTTCATAGCAACCAGTTAGCTTTGAAAGAGTGAGCCTAAAAAGAGAAAACTGTTGTTACGATAACATTGTAGACTTTACAGGAATCTGGGCAGGTTCTGCGAATGATAAAAAAGTTAACTTGAACAACGTTTTTTCAACAATCGGTTTTTCACAATGAGTTCTAGTTCACGAAACAGATAGGCAAAAACCTAAGACTGAAACATAAACGTTTGATGATAACTACGGGGTACAGAACCACTAAACAATCAGATGACAAGTGGATCGAGTTCATCTATTTTCTGGTAGGTAAACCGCTGAGTTTAACAATTTTCTGTTGCGAAATGATCAGGGTATTTTTGAAAGAACTCAATCTAAGTATTTCATGGTACATTTATAAAATCCCCGATGGCAAAATATTAGGAATTGTCAGAAAAGCACCCATACTAAGTATTTTTAACCTGATTTCTAATGAAAACTCCGCGAAATTAAATAGAAAAAGAGCCGGGAGCAAACCGATGGCTTCCAAGATGGCAAAAAACTGTCGTCATTTGAGAATGATACATCTGGCATCCGTCAGTTAAGTTATTTCATGATTTACAAAATCTACACGTAAAGAAGGATAAAATCGTGTATGCAGATGGTTGATGAGACGGCTATCAGAATAACAGATCCGCATTATGAAGCTGGGGATAATCCCAGAGGATTGAGCATTAGACAATGAGAATTTAAAAATAAACTAACTGACTAAGAGCTCTTAATTTTTTAGAGGTTGAAGCAAAAAATTAGCAGGAATAAAAATTGGAATGTAACATCCTAGAAAAAGATCAGATTTCAATTTTCTTGTTGTATTTCATAGCAACCAGTTAGCTTTGAAAGAGTGAGCCTAAAAAGAGAAAACTGTTGTTACGATAACATTGTAGAATTTACAGGAATCTGGGCAGGTTCTGCGAATGATAAAAAAGTTAACTTGAACAACGTTTTTTTAACAATCGGTTTTTCACAATGAGTTCTAGTTCACGAAACAGATAGGCAAAAACCTAAGACTGAAACATAAACGTTTGATGATAACTACGGGGTACAGAACCACTAAACAATCAGATGACAAGTGGATTGAGTTCATCTTTTTTCTGGTAGGTAAACCGCTGAGTTCAACAACTTTCTGTTGCGAAATGATCAGGGTATTTTTGAAAGAACTCAATCTAAGTATTTCATGGTACATTTATAAAATCCCCGATGGCAAAATATTAGGAATTGTCAGAAAAGCACCCATACTAAGTATTTTTAACCTGATTTCTAATGAAAACTCCGCGAAATTAAATAGAAAAAGAGCCGGGAGCAAACCGATGGCTTCCAAGATGGCAAAAAATTGTCGTCATTTGAGAATGATACATCTGGCATCCGTCGGTTATGTTATTTCATGATTTACAAAATCTACACGTAAAGAAGGATAAAATCGTGTATGCAGATGGTTGATGAGAGGGCTATCAGAATAACAGATCCGCATTATGAAGCTGGGGATAATCCCAGAGGATTGAGCATTAGACAATGAGAATTTAAAAATAAACTAACTGACTAAGAGCTCTTAATTTTTTAGAGGTTGAAACAAAAAATTAGCAGGAATAAAAATTGGAATGTAACATCCTAGAAAAAAATCAGATTTCAATTTTCCTGTTGTATTTCATAGCAACCAGTTAGCTTTGAACGAGTGAGCCTAAAAAGAGAAAACTGTTGTTACGATAACATTGTAGAATTTACAGGAATCTGGGCAGGTTCTGCGAATGATAAAAAAGTTAACTTGAACAACGTTTTTTTAACAATCGGTTTTTCACAATGAGTTCTAGTTCACGAAACAGATAGGCAAAAACCTAAGACTGAAACATAAACGTTTGATGATAACTACGGGGTGCAGAACCAATAAAAAATCAGATAACAAGTGGATCGAGTCCATCTATTTTCTGGTATGTAAACCGCTTAATTCAACAACTTTCTGTTGCGAAATGATCAGGGTAATTTTGAAAGAACTCAATCTATGTATTTGATGGTACATTTGTAAAGTCTCCGATGGCAGAATTTTAGGGATTGTCAGAAAAGCACCCATACTAAGTATTTCTAACCCAAAATTCTAATAAAACCCAGCAAAATTAAATAGAAAAGAGCCGGGAGCAAACCGATGGCTTCCACGATGGCAAAAATTGCCGTCGTTTGAGAATGATGCATCTTGTGTCCGTCGATTATTTTTTTTCATATTTTACAAAATCTACACCTAAAGAAGAATAAAATCTTTTATGCAGATGATTGATGATACGGCTATCGGAATAATAGATCCGCATTATGAAGCTGGGGATAATTCCAGATGATTGAGCATTAGACAATTAGAATTTAAAAACGAACTAATGGACTATGTGCTCTTAATTTGTTAGAGATTGAAACAAAAAAAAACTAGCAGAAATGAAAATTGGAGTTTAAGATCCTAGAAATATAGCAGAATTTATTTTTGATGCTGTATTTTATGGCAACCAGTTAGCTTTGAAAGAGTGAGCCTAAAAAGAAAAAAACTGTTGTTACGATAACATTGTAGACTTTACAGGAATCTGGACAGTTCAGTAAATGATGAAATGGTTAAATTGAACAACGTTTTTTTTAACAACCACTCTTTCAAACTGAGTTCTAGTTCATGAAACGGATAGGCAAAAACCTAAGACTGAAACATAAACGTTTGATTATAACTACAGTGTACAGAACCAAAAACAATCAGATGACGAGTTGATCGATTCCAGCTAATTTCTGGTAGGCAAGCCGTTTGTCTAGTTTTTTATTATCGATATTAAATTGTTCGTACGTTAAAAACACGCCTACAGGAGGCATTATACTTGGTTCAGGCTGCAAGTCTGCAAAAAGTTAAGCATAAATTGTTTTTCTCCTTTTCGTCAAATAATACATAGTTTGTCTTCATCAGAATTGCGTGAACTGTTGACTCAGATGAAAATCTCACAAAAGTGTTGTTTCGTTTTTTAATTTACATAAGTCAAAATGTTCACTTTTCGAATCTTACTTACCTCATTCACTGGTTCAGTTGAATGGAATATAGATGTTTTCAGCAACTTTATGTGAATACATTCAAGGTCAAATGGCAAAATCAAAAGACACGTGATTAACAAACAAAAAAAGACCGAGCACTAAGATTTAATGTTTCAAGACTTAGCGTTTTAAGTTAATAAAGTTCCTTAGAGTACCTTTACTGCTAATTGGTATTAAATTTAAGTTTAGTGCCCTTCAAATTAGAGGATAAATTTGCCATTTTTTATCGAATCCAATGAAACTGTAGAAACAATTAGCACACTTTTTGACACTTAAAATTTTTTCTCTTTTCGTCAAATTTTTTTCAACTGTCACATTGTTAACGTCGGCATTGGGACCATAGGCGACCAGTTTCCGAATATCTGCCTGCTAGGCAATGTTTAGTCTGCGTCTCCTCAATGCACGACCAAAGTTGTCCTGGAACCTCCAGTGCGCAACCCAGGGAGGTCTGACATCCCCAGTGTGTGATCAGAGCTACTATTCAAAAACTACTTTCTTTTTCGGTTCCGAAAAACAATTCTATGTAATTCAATAAGCAGTTTGTGTGATTACAGAAGCTGGAATGACGAAGATGTTCTACAAGATAGGCAGATGTATATCGCATTCGCCAGGAGTGATTGTGTTCTACTTCGTCACTGCCACGTGTCTAATCACCATTACTGCATTCGTGCTCAGAGGTAGGTTGTAACACAGACCAGGTTGAGGTGCCCAAATGAAGGTCGATATGTCGAGACCGAATTGAACCTACTTGGGAGTAGTCGTGCGTTCAAAATTACACGGACTGGAAAAAAATTAACGCACAAAAACCTCGACAGCTGTTTTCGAAAGCACCATAGTCTTTACATAGGCAACTTTGAACCCACGATAATCTGATCTTGAACGCTGAAAAAATTTTTGGGCGATCAAGATCAGACTATCCTGCGTGAAAAGTCCAAAACATGCATGGGCAAAATTCAAGGCTTCCCTGATCAAAAACACGTAGAATTGTATTGGGGCGCTGTCTTTTTTTTAAGATCTGTTCACACATTTTCATGATTTTTGAAGTCAAATTGGAGTAGTGATTTTGGTCAGGCCGAAACAGGAAGTGGAGCGAAAAAGCGAGTGGTTTTGCGGCATGAAATTTAGATCACAACCTGTTGTTAAAAAAGTGTGAACTTTATGGTCTTAGAGGCCATGTTTTGGAATTAATTACTTCATACCTTACTGACCGAAAGCAGTTTGTACTACACAACAGCCTAAGGTCTAGGGTTTTAGCAATAAACTGTGGGGTTCCACAAGGCTCAGTTTTAGGACCCATTTTGTTCCTTTTGTATATAAATGACATGCCGAAAGTCTGCCATACTCTTAAGGTCACTGTTTTTAGCTGATGACACCTGTTTGCATTGTAGTTACAATAACAAAAACATTGATTTCGTACAACAAGATCTAACCAAAATTGAGAAGTGGCTTGGTGAAAATGAACTAACGTTAAATCAACAAAAACCGTACTTGTTGACCCCAAGATCTCCATTGCTAACTAATAGGGCCAACTTTTCTTTCAACGGTGTGACTATTGCATATGCACAATGTGTCAAGTATTTGGGATAACATATTGATATGAAGCTAACTTTTAAAGAACATGTAAAGTTCGTTCAAAAAAAATTTTGGCAACCTTCAACCGCTATGATTTTTCAGACAGTTCGTAAGTCAAAAACGAATGCTGCATTTATACAAGATCTACATACAACCTGTTTTCCAATATAGAGTTCTAATATATGGCTCTGCTAATAAAACAGATCTCTTGGCGCTTGAAAAAATACATATACTGGTGTGGAGAATACTCTTTGGTGTTAAAAAGTCTAACTCAATTAACAACATAAGACAAAAGCATCGTTTACTATCAATACGTGAACTGCATGCTTATGAACTGATGAAGTGTCTGAGTAAAATTATAAGAAATGAACAAAAAACACAGAGTTAACTGAGGTCATTTCCAAAGATGAAATAGAAGTTATTACTATTGATTCAAAAAGAATCAAAACAATTAAAAATAGGTCAAAAGTCACTAAGCAAGAAAGCAAAATTCTTAAGTGGCGCTTACGCAAACTGTTTAATGTTTTAGTGAAATGGGATGTCAGCATTGTCTTAAAAATTGTTCAGTTTAAATCCAAACAACTGCCGCATTTACTTCATGATCTGAAAGATAATTATATTTGTGACAATGAGGAACTCAAAAAGGCTTTTTGGTAAGACTTTTGGTGTTTTTGTTGTTTCTGTATTATAATCAAAGATGAATTGTGTTTTTTCCTGTTCAGTTTTTAACTTTTGATTTAGTTCGGGGGATGTTTGTTGGAGGTAAAAAAAATCGTACAACCCATAAAGAAACAATTTGCTCTTAGGCACCACTTGAAAGGCTTAATGCCTTATTGGTGTCCTTTCAGATACATTTAGATACAAAAATTGTATTTACAGTATCTGAGAACAATTTATTATTATTATTATTAATTGTACGTCAGGACATGTCCTGCTATGTTTTATAAATTTGTCAAGATTTTTGTTAGAACCATATGACGTCACGACCACTTTTTGTTCATCCGTTCATGCAATTTAAACTGAAACGCGTGCGTGACTTCATTTTTCGTTCTTAGTGGAGCGAGTTTTTTTTTGTTCATTCGCGTGATTAAATTTTTGGGTCACACGTGACTTACCTCACTCTCAAATTGACCTCTATTTACTTCAATTCAAGGAGATGATTTCAAGTGAACGTGTCACTCTAAATGAAGGTTATTTAAGAGGAGCTGATAGAGGCAGCAATAACTTATACAGATTATTAGTAAAAAAATTACATCTCAGCCTTCAACGAAAAGACTATTTTTTGGTCTGTCTTTTTTATTGCTTTTTTTAAACTGCAGACCTACGAAGCTATTGTGGCTATTTTCTGGCAATCAGCCAGCTATGTTTTAGTTTTTGCAGCAGTTTTTGTTTTGAAAGGGTTAAACTAAGACGCATTGTCAGTTTTCGAGTGTTTGTCACTTTTTGACGTTTTAAGGATTGGTTTGACGTTGGTTTTTTTTTTGTTCATTTTTATCTGTTTAATTAGTTACGGGTTAATTGTTCTCAAACAAATTTTGTAGCAATTATATAATTAATAACCGCCGCCAGTCCCTCAGCGTCTATTATTTAGGCGTTCTACTTTTTACAACTCAAATCATTTAAATTGTTTTGGGGCGTTGTCTTTTTTACGACTCGAAGAAGAGTATTGGTTTTCTATCGGTCTTTTTCTACAGGACGTACTTTTGTTCATGTGGCGTTTTGACCTAAAAACGAAAGTGAGAAAAGCTGTCTTGTTGGACAGATTTATGCTATGCGAGAGAAATTTTTTGATCAAGCGTTCAGGGAATGACTTTTTCACTTTGAAAAATGTTTTCAATAGAAGGGCGCATATAGATAAAGGTTTTAAAACGTTTTCGTTTTTGAATCCGCTTGGCTCAATTTTTTAATTGCAGTAGTAGTTTTTGATTGGAGCTGCATTGTTATTTGACTTTCTGAAATTGATGCCAGAAAGTTTTGCAGAGCCTAATAATTCATTTCAAGTGTAAAATTGGCATATAATTTTTTAGATGATTTTTGGATTTTTTCATTTAAGTTTCTTCGTTTTTGGATCTTTGAAGGGATTTTTTGGCTGGGAAATCAGAGTATATGGCAAGTTTGTTTGACAAGGCGGGCTTCGAAAAACTTTTGAACCTGAGTACTTTTTTTGTTTTATAAAATTGTACACAAACTAACCGTTTTTGCAATTTTCATGCAATTCCTCTTTATTGTTTGTTTGCTTTTGGCCTAATTAGTAGAAAACGTCTAATGGTGCACAATTAATGGTCTAATATTGTGTTATTAAATAACAATTTTTGACTTTTAATACTTGAAAGTCAATGAAAATTTATTTATTAGTTAGAATTTTAATATTTATATAATTTTTTTAATATTTAGATATTATTTTGCAAAGATTTTTAGGTTTTCGAATCTCTTTAGTGTTTTTTTAATATAGAAAAATGAATGACTCTGTCAATTTTTTCTGCCATAATTGCTAAATAAAAATATACATATATTTTTGATCGATAATTTTTTGGATTGCGTTTAAAACACAATATAAAAGTAAAGTCAACATCGCAAAAAACAAGTGTTTCGGTTATATCGCCAAAAGAATCGGAGAGCAGAGAGAAGACAGAGCGAGAGATTTTTTTGTATCATTTTTTGAGAGAGAGCAAAAAAAAGTAGGTGTGAATAAATTTTTGCTAACCGAGCAAAAATTTTTGATCACGTGCGGACTTCAAAAAATTTTTTTTAGCAGACTACAATTGTTCAACCAATAATGTTTTTCATTATAATTTAAATAAGTGGTAGAATGTTTGGAAGCGTTTTGGAATATCTGAAGCCAATATTATTTTTTTGTATTGTTCTCCACTTTCTATAGCGTTTGAGAAGTTGTGTGTTTGATATGATTTTTTTTCGTTCTGGTGGTCTCTTTTTGATTGATATTTTTGGTTCATCTCGAGCAACTTTTTTCCGATTTATTGTATGCTATTTATGGTTTTTGCCTGTTTGTTCTGATCTTACGCTTCTCGTTGTAGTTTTTCATGATAACTTCCAAGTTATGAGTTGTTGTTTTTTTACGAAGTTTTACAGGTGTTGTTTCTGTGAGGCGACTCTTCAAGTCCAGATATGGTATTTTTCAATAAAATAATTTATAAATTCTAAAATTTCTAGAAATTTCTAATTTTTTTTCAGATATTTTGTTCCTGGAAGTTTCCAACAGTCTTTCGATATTTCTCTCCTCTATATTGGATGTATGACTGATCTATCACAAAATTTATAAACAGCTTGCGTCAAATATTGGGTGTGAACAATATTGAAGACTGGAGATCTTGAAAGCTATTTAGAATTTTGTTTAACTAAGTAAAACAATTTTCTAATTTTTTGTAGGTCTGCTTCGTTATTTTTGTTTTGTTCTTTATTACTTCTACCTTAAACAATGTGTATTTGATTGATGTACAAGATAATTTAATTAAGGTTTTTGCGGTTTCGTGGTTCAGAAATTTCATTTAGCATTTCTAGAGAGTTTTTTTTAGATAACGTTACTCTTGGGTTTTGTCAGTTATCATCTCTTTTGACTTTCTCTTTATGAATCTTTTTTATGATTTCGTCTGTTAATTGCAAAAATTTTGCTGCAATTTACCTGTAATTACAGTGTTTTTTACCAATAGTTTTTTATTTTGGAGTCGCATCTTAAATAAAGTTTTTTTCAGATGCTTTATCTGTTTTTGTCAGTTAGTCTTCTCATAAAATTTTTCCTATTTTTTTTTAAAAATTTAGTATAATCAATTAGAATGCGCTTTAGTTAAGTGATGTTGGTCATTTTTCGATTTCGAGTTGCTTCCGGAGTTATTCCGGCCATGTTTCTTTAAAATCTGTTCACAGTTTCATGATTTTTGAAGTTAAATCAGACTAGTGATTTTGGTCTTGCCGAAACAGAAAGACTTTGCGGCGTGAAATTTGCTCTCTCGCTATTGAATCTTTGTTCACATGCGGCGATTTCACTTTGATTTTTACTGATTTTTTTCATTTTTTTATCGCATTTTTTTCTTAGCGGTTTTCCCAATCCATTAATAGTTCATTCTAGGCCTCAGTCCATTAATAGTTCATTCTAGGCCTCAATCCAATAATAGTTCATTCTAGGCCTTGATTTTTTGTTTGAGCCAAATTTCCTTTTCTCACTAGTGGTTCTTTGTTCAAATGTGGCATTTTAACTTTGATTTTCTGTTTTCTGAAATTTTTTTCAGATTTTTTTTTGGAAATGGTTTCCCCAATTCATTCATAGTCCGTTCTAGGTATGATCTTTTGTATAGTCAATGAAAATTCTTAGAATTGTACGTCAGGACTTGTACTGCTATGTTTTTTAATTCGCTTTAACTTTTGATCACGTTTTTCGTTTTACATAAATCACGATTTTCATCTTTGACTTCCGACCGACTTACTTTACTCATTTTTTCAACTGAATGGATTTTTTAAATACTTTAAATTCTTTAATGCATTCAATTGCGCAATGTGGTGAATACTGTCGAAGTCAAAAGATCAAAATCAAAAGAGACGGGTTAAACTGATAAAGCCTGTCATTAAGTCATTGAGGATTAGGTTATCAAAGTTCATTAGAGTGTTTGCTAGCTGACATTTGTGTTAAACTTATTAGCATTCAGTTTGGAAGCTGAATTAAGTATAGTTTTAGAATCCAACTGAAACTGCACGCAAAATTAGAAAACTTTTTGAAACTGAAAAAAAAACAGAAAAAATGTGGTCAATTTATCTCTTCTTTTTTTCTTTTTCTGTTTCAATCCCGATCTGCATCAAGCACGTCAACGGCGGCTATATTCCGGCAACCTGTGGGCTATCTTTATATGAGTGGCGCTGTCCTTTTAATGAATTTTTTGGCTTCATTGATTTTTCTTCTGTACCTTTCGCCCTCAAAAACGGGACAAACAAGTAACCGGTTTACTTTAATAACTTCTAAGTATACAATTCAACCAAAACGTTTTGGTGATATAAATTCGCGGTGCGAAGGTGGTATTAGAATTTTAACCCCTCCAGTTCAAGCCCGTTACACCGTGTCAATACCTCTCTAACGGTTACCCCCCCCCCCCCCCCGCAATCGCCACACCAGCAGCCCGCAGCCCCCATCCTCACCACAGCGCTCACTCTTCAATTAAACCTCCCTAAACCGTAGTTAGATACAAACGAAGCCAACCGTTCGTCCGCCAGTTGTTTGAGAACAATTCGCCCTGTCTCCAGACTTTAGATGATTTTCTTTTAAAAGTACTACGACCTTCTTTATTTGAATGGCCGTTAATAGATTTGTTTTAATGTCAGTTTTTTGATCAGATATTTCTCTTTGATTATATGTGACACTTATTCAGCCCTATTATATTATTTTCAGTTCTATGTCATCAATAAAATTAACCGAACTTTGAGTTTTAACTGATCATTGCCAATTTGTGTTCGCCACAAGTTTTGGGTTCTTCTTTAGTTGCGGTGATTGACTGAAAAAAACAACCACATATGCAAATTTCTGAAAAAACTGTGCAACAAACCGCTAGCACGAAACTAAAATAAAAAAAAATATTACGAGTTTTTTCATTAATTGATAAGATTAGTGAGTTCTACAGGATTGATTTGTGACCAAGGTTTATTCCAAAAAAGTTAAAACTCTTAATTTGAATTGCTAATGCAAATTTCTCATTTTTTCAGGCCACTTATAACAGAATGCGGACGAGTTTTTTAGTTTGCTGTTATTGCTTTGCCAAACAAAGGAAAAAACCAAGTCCTCTTCTTAAAGGTAATTTTGCGCAAAACTTTATTTCATTTTCGCTCAAGAAAAAGTTTTGGTATCAGTTTTGTGTTCAGAAATTAATTATAGCTCATTTATCACACTAAATCAAACAAATTTGGCTCTTTAAAGGCAAAGAAAAATTTTTCGGCAGTAAAAAAATACTCTTTACGTAGCAAGACTAGAATGCATATTATAGCTAGATATGTAGCTCAAATACTTGATTATAGATTTAATTTAAAAATTTGGAGGAAAACAAATGTTTTTCTTTTGTTTTTTATGGTTTTTATCTTTGCTCAGCCAGTTAGTCCTTAATTGTACTTAACTGTTTCGCAACTGACTTAAAATAATTTTTTATGTCCCAACTGCTGCAAGGATTGCTCGTTGTTTTCTGACAACATATAAAAAGTTGTAATCAATGCTCTCAGAAAACAGCAAATTCGGTGCCCAATTTGTACCACTGCCTTTCAGTTTTTAATTACCGCAAAGCGATAGCGGCTATTATTGGGGACATCGTGGTTTCTTTTTAACTAATCGTTTTAATCGATAATTGGTGCACCCATTGATTTTTTCAATTTCAGTGACTTCTACTGCTTTGCAGCTAAAATTTGTGTCATTTGTTCTGCTTTTAGGTCAATTGCGTGACTTAACTCACTCAAAAAATTATTTCTGAACTCAATTAATGACCTTTATGTTTCATGAACATTTACTAGTTAAAGATCAATAGTGTGCATCGATGTAGTACCAAACATATATGCCCTAATTCTTGAGTTTTAGAGTCTTGAGTTTTTGATTGCTATTATTAAATTTGAAAAAAACTCTTTTAGGGCTTTTTCCTTATAGAGCGTATGTTTCTCATAAAATTACAGTCCAAATCTAACCCAAAAAGATTGGTGGGCTATTAAAGGACTGATGGTCAATCTGTCTATCTTATTTCTTTAGTTGTTCAAATTTCTTGAAAAGCCACAAGCTTCTATCGCGGATATTTATACGCGGATATTATCGCGTATAGATTGGCTATTTTAATAATATTTATTGCCCAGATCAGGCGTTGTGAACAAATGCAAGGTGTGAATCAGGCAAAAAAAACTTTTAAAGATGTTTCATTATGGGCATCAATGAAGGGAGCTTGACAGGATTATCGTCACTTGTATTCACGGATAAACTTAGCCTACTTCTACGACTTTCTGCTTTCAGTTAGCATAAAACCTTATTGCTCAACTTTAATTAGTAATTACTTGAGACCCAATTCAGAGAATTAATTTTCTGGTGATCAGTGATGTGATTCGTGTCAAAACTGTCTTTTTAATCAATTAATTGCACAACGAAGGACTTTTCTGAAATTAATCACCAATTAGGCCTTCTTTCATTTCGGTCAAGTTGACAAGTTGACATCCGCGATTAGTAACCGTGGGCAACAGTGGTGGCGTGTAAAATAGTAACAAGGGTTGTGGATCTTAAACTATGGTCAGGGGAGTAAATTTCCTCAAGGAATCAGAGTTTTTCCATGTAGTGACATTTCGTCACTACATAAGAGGGCGCAACATCTAATTGTCTAATTCAGGTCACAGCTTGCACTGAATTTGTCTGATTCAGAGATAATTCAGTGATTCATTCTGATTTATGCTCCGATTCAGAAGAATAAAGAATATTTTCTCTGAGTTTGCTCTGATTCAGATAAATTCAGAAATCACTTCAGAGTGGGTTCTGAAATCCTTCTGAATCAGTTCTGAATCATGAAGTTTCTCTGAAATTGTTCTGAATCAGTGCTGATTGACGCTGAACCTTGGGTACGGGAACAGTTTTTCAATTTGGTCTCCGAGATTGGCTACCGATGAAAACTGAAACTGTGAAAAATCGGAGAGATAAATTCTGATACAATGCTGAATAATACTTTATTCTTTAGATAATATAGCCATTTTTTGAAACGGTTTTACCAGCCATTTCAAGCCAGAAATTTTCGCTACCGTTTGCAAGATATATCTCACTGTTGGAATCCTTGACGGTTATTGGACTGCCGACAAATCTCCTAATATCCTTAATTAAATGTATACATAGGCATTGAGTTGGAAGAATTGGACGAACTGTTTCGTACGAAAGAAGCCAGGAGGCGCAACAACCTTCTCAAAGAAATCTTTGACAACTGGCGCAAATACGGAAAGGTACAACTGCAATTTACTCTCCGATTACAAATTTGCATACAGTCTGTTCCACGTAGTCTTTCTCGGGTAGCTTTGCATGAAAAGACTTTTATGACACTTGTTTATATATTCACTATAATTGAATCCCCTTCTTACTTAAACCCCAATCCCTAGTCACTCCATCCCACCCCCTCAGTAAAGCTAAAGCTAGCATTCCTAAGCCACAGCCAGATAATGACCAAGCCAACCGCCAACCCGTGGTTGGAAAGCAATTCCCCGACCTCAGCCTGTTACGTTTGGTTGCTTAGGGCAATTTGTTAATTGCTCTCAAACGACGTTTGTAGGAATTATATTAGTCCTGTTGGTCTTTTTTTATGCGCTTTTTCGATTGCACGATTTTTCGTCTGACCCATTTGACTTGTCGTCCTCAAAAACGGGACAAACAGGTAGCGCCCAGCGGGCATTAGGTCCTCTTAAAGCCTTTCAGCTCACTAGTCTCCAAGTACGCCATTCACAGAAAACGATTTGGAGACTTATACTTATGGTGTGAAGGACGGTTCTTAGAGATTGAAGCCCCCCCCCACTGGTTTTGTGTCTGCTTGTTCAGATTGATGCTCGTTTGCCGAATTTTCGCGTGCTTCGAAATCAAAATTTTCATGTGTTTATGTCCAGATTTTTGTGCGTTTATCAGCAGAGAGTTCACTGAATTCACTCTACACAACGTATAAAGCACAATCTATTTTTTCCAGTTTTACCAACTTTCTTCTTGTTTTAATTTTGAAAATTTGTAAATCAATGTAGGCCGTAAGTTCGTAGTTATTTTGGAAATCCAATAGGGAATTGTTTTGATTAAATTTTTGCCTTTACCTTTCAAAGACTTTTGTTCTATCATTTTGTTTGTTCCAATAACATTTTCAGTTCTTTCTAGTTTTTATAAAAAACTTTATTCCATATAGATTCTATTTAATAACATTGTGATTAATAGCCGCAAAGCGAAAGCAGCTATTATTGGGGACATCATGTTTTTTTTTAATTCGTTGATTTCAACGATGATTCTTGCCTCACTAAAAAGTGACTTCTGAACTCGCTTAATGAACTCTGAATTTTATAAACTTTTACTACTTAAGGTCAACAGCGTGCATCTAAGAATTGCCAAACGTATATTCATAATACCTGAGTATTAGAGTCTTGAGTTTTTGATATGAAATATTGATTTTGAAAAAGCTTCATTAGGGCTTTCTTCTTATAGAGCGTATGTGTCTCATAAAAATGACAGTACTTCGAATCTAACCAAACACTCTAGTGGTTTATTAAGGGACTGGCATTGAATCTGTTTATCTTATTTCTTTTGTTGTTTCAATTAATGGAAGGCCATAAGTGTCTATCGCGGCTATTTTACTGCAATGTGCCGGCTATGTTTCCAGTTGATTAAAATTTGTAAATGGGAAAAAACGCGCTGCTAAAAAATGAAAAATATAAGAGAGATGCTGTTTTGAAAGACTCAATTTGGAAGCAGATTTCGACAAACCTCTTTTTTTGTTTTTTAATGTTTTTTTTGTCTTTCTTCGTGTTTGATGTGATATTATATGTTTATGTTAATTTCAGACAAATTGAGTGAATTTGATTAAAAAGTGTTTAAGTGGTTCAATTGTTTCGGTTTTTAGAGGTTTTGTATGAGATTCATTTATTCTTATTATCTGTTAGGTTAAGACCAATAATTATGTATCCCCATCTCAAAAGAGTGGTAGCCAACGTATTAGGAAATTTATGTGCCTCACGTTGCCGAAATTTAAATGTATTTAATTTTTAGAGTTGTGAAACCTTCTGGTCTTCATTTGCAGGGATGAGTTCCAGCCCCCATGCTTTTCTTTAGTCTCGATCTTAACGCACAAAAATCTGGAAAGAACGCACTAAATCTGATAATGAAATCACGTTAAAACACTCACGAGCATATTTTAAAATGCTGAAAGTCTGCAGTGCCAGAACTTTCTACTTAGCCAGAATTTATTTTCGTCATTTTAAAACGTGCGCGCTTCGTGTTTTAAGCATGGTTACGTGACTCTGCAGAAGTCATGTCAAAATTCTGACTTGAAATCTCGAACCGCTTTGTGGTTCTAAATAAAAGGCAGAAATTCTTAGTGACTTTAAGAAGAGTCACGTAACCATTACTTAAAAAACAGACTTTCGTGCGTTTATGTTTATCATGCATTTTAGTAAGTTAGTTTGGTTTCAGAACGGTCGTGCCAAGGAGACGACTCCCCTGATGGTTGCCATGTATCAGATTATGACCAATTTCACAGGACAACTATTCGGTTTGTGGACCTGTAAAATATTCTTATAGAATTTTTACGGCAAACTATTCTTGAATCTTTTCCGTTTTTGGCCCCCCAGTACGTTATTCAACTCCTAGTTACAGAGCACAGAGCACGTGCCATTACATTGTAAATTATGATGTAAAAATATGACATGTGCGTCTGGGGGGTGCAAATAATATGCACCCACTAAGCTGGGAGGGGGGGCACAAACTGAAAAGATCCCTATTCTTTTGTTTCAATGGAAACCAACGTAGGCTTTCCAATGGAACTTCTTTTGAAAATGATTGCATAACTTGATTGTGTAGAGCTCAGTAAGTTCTTATAATGATTTCATGATTCGAAAACATGCAGCAATTCAAGTTTTAGTTAGGCTCAACCCAATGAATTAGATATCCTAGGGTGAATTACAAAACAAAACGAAATAAAGTGTGTTCAATCTTTTTTTGTCAACTGCGATCTGATAAAAACCCTAAAAAATTTTAGGATCTTTTCCGTTTGTGCCCCCCAGTACGTTATGCTCCCCCCAGTGACAGAGCACGTGTCATTACATAGTAAATCATTATGTAAAAATATTGCACGTGCGTCTGGGGGTTGCAAATAATATGCACCCACTAAGCTGGGGGGGGGGGGGGCACAAACGGAAAAGATCCAAATTTTATTTCCATAAGGCTCTCAAAAACGTCTCGACTAAAAGTTATTGTTTTCCACCTATCATAATCAACAAGAACTCTGATTTCTTAAGAAGATATAAAGAAAGTCATTTACAGACTTGCATCTATTCGACATCAAGAATGCAGAAAACAAAAATACAAAAAACTTGCAATAAAACGTCTATATTACTTGAAGGATCTTTTCCGTTTGTGCCCCCCCCCCCGAGTACGTTATGCTCCATTACAATTATGCCCCTGAACACGCGCCATTACATAGTAAACCATTATGTAAAAATATGTCACGTGAGTCTGGGGATGCAAATAATATGCACCCACTAAGCTGGGGGGGGGGGGGGGGGAGCAAGCGGAAAGAGGGGGAGCAAGAGCAAAGCTACTTGAATGTATCCTGCAAACGATCAAAGAAGCTGTTTTCAAAGAATAAATTTAAATGTAAGATTCTAACAAGATTGCAACAGTAGCAACGTCTTACAACAACTCAGATCTCCAAATTAGCTTGAGAAGGTCATTTGCCGACTTTTTAATTCTTGAGGTTTTGAACCAGGATAACAAATTTTCATTGCAGTTTACTTTATTTTGAACAATTTCAGAGGCGGTGGCCACCATACTGGACATGGATGAAGTGTGCACTTACGTGGAATTTGTTCCCACCTTTTCCTCAAACATTTTCTTCAGAGAGCTCAAAGGTTCGTATTCGTGAGTGTCCCACTTTTTAAGCCCTAGTGTCACGAAACAAAAATATCTAAACTTAGCTTAAAAAACTATCTAAACATCAGAGCACATGAAACTGCCTCGTTTACTTTGGGAAACACATTCAACTCAATTAACGTATTATGCAATATTAGACAATCAGTTGATCAAATTTTCAAAAAGACTTTCTCCCGACTACACGTAACAATCAATGCATATTTAAACATGTTTTCCGAAAAAAAAATAGAATTCTGATGAAAAATGTGAAACAAATGGGGATTCTGGTGAAAAAAACAATTCAGGAATTCTGATGAAAAATGTGAAAAAAATGGGAATTCTGGTGAAAAAAACAATTCAGAGTTCTAATATAAAAAGCAATTTTGTCAACTCACAGGGTTCGACAGTGACAAGACAATATGTGGCAGAAATGAGTTTCGTAAACTGGCGGGGTGGTTGAGAGACATGTCCAACTACGACATGAAAGACATGAAGAAATACAACAACGCCACTGCCAGAAACCAAACCATAGACGCCATCAAGAAGGGCGCCCCATCATTATGTGAGTTTATATACTAAATCTAATTATAACAAAAAATCTCGTACCTTATTCATAACTCATTGGTTCGTCAATTTTTCTCACTTAACCACTCATATTATGCCACAAAACGCGCACACTATGGGGCTTTTTTGCGGACTGCAGTGACAACAACGTCATGGCAGCCCGGGTTGTTATTTCTTACACACTTAATAAAGTTGAGGCAGTTTTACCTTAAAAAAGATCCTAACTCTAAGATCTTAACTGTTAGCTTAAAAATTGATGTTACCTTAAAATTAGGGTAAGTTAGGGTAAACAATTAAGCTAAGTTAGCGTAAAGTTAGGGCAAAATTAACAGCACAGTTTAGGGTAATGTTTTTAATTGCTCTCAAACGAAGTTTGCAGCAATTATATTAGTCCTTTTGGTCTTTTTTAATGCGATTTTTCGTTTGACCAATTTTTCGTCTGACGCTTTTGACTTTTCGTCCGCAAAAACGGGATAAACAGGTACCGCCCAGCGGGCATTAAGTTCTCTTAGAGTCTTTCAGCTGTTTCAGCTCAAACTGTTTTTGAGACTTATATTTATACTTATGGTGTGAAGGGCGGTTCTTAGAGGTTGAGACACCCCCCCCCCCCCGTTTTGAACTCCACCCCCCACCGCGCTGCCCCTCCCCAACCCAGTGTTGCCCCCCATCAGCCCAGGTGCACCCCCCTCCCCCCCCCCGTGGCTAGCTACTGATGAAGCCAACCGCTCGCCGGTCGTTTGAGAGCAATTCACCCGACGTTAGGCGGTTATATTAAGTTAATTTTAGTTTAAGTTTTAAGTTAAGTTAGGTGGTGAGGGCTTAACTTTTCAGGTAAAGTTCAGGTAAAGTGGAGGTAAAAACTGCTGGAGTTAAGGCAAGTGAAGATAAGTTACCGTAATTATATTTAGTGTGTAGTAGTCATACAATTGTTGTCGTACAGTGATGTCGCACAAGTCATACGCTATTTAGTAGGAGATCATATAAGAGACCACTATCATCATATTACTAGAATTCGGGAAATTTGTCTCACTTTATTTGTAATTATCACATTATAATAAGTTTTAAGATGAATTTAGTAGGACACTTTCCTTGTTTCCGTTTTCCATTCCACCATACTAACAAAGACGTTGTAATTTGTGATGTGGTAAGTTAGAGAGAGGTATTAGAGATCTTTCGGGGATACTATCGACATAATTTACTCTTTTTTAAAACTCAGTTGAAATTACTGTGATGGCCACATGATGTTTACATTATGATAAGAAAACTATTCCACACCTTGAATAACGAAGAAACTCAAAAACCCTAGTACTTGTGGTTATTGTTGACTAAAAATATATGATTGATCTTTCTAGTAAAAACGTAAAAACCGAGTAAAGCTCGTCTTCATATGCCAAGCAAACCTCTTTCCGTGCATCCATCCAATATCTTACCAAAGCATTTGTTTTCAAGCATTGACTGTTCTTGAGTCCACCAAAAGTGTTTTCAGTTTTTTAAATTGCTCTTAGTATAAATCCTACTGGTTTTATCCAAACTTTAATACTACCATCTTTGCGTCTGATAGTCTTTTTGTCTGACCAATTGACTTATTGTCCTCAAAAACGAGATAATCAGTTAAAAACCCAGAGGTCACTAATTTATCTTAGATCAATACGGATCTCTAGTCTCCAAATAGGCGATTCACCTAAACTGTTTAGGAGACGATATAAATTCATGGGGTGAAGGGCGGTTCTTAGAGTTTGTCCCCTTCCTCCTACTTTGCCTTCCCCCTTCCCTCGACCACCAACAAACACCACCACCACCACCGCCACCAACCCACTATGGCCCCTCCCCGTATCCCCACTTGTTCGGGCCCATCCGCATTCACCACCTCCCTCCCCATGCTGAACCCGGCCATGTTCCCTCAATTAAGCTAAAATTTGCCTCCCTATCCGCAGCTAGTTACTGACGAAGTGAATTGTTCGCCAGCCGTTAGTAGGCTATGTTTATACTACTGAAAGATTTTGTTGCTGAAAAAGACACGCAGGAAAGCTAAATAGGATAATCCAGACTGATGAAATTTCACCCAAGGTGTTAGAATTTTGATTCGAGTTGAAGACTTAAACTTAGTATTATTAGAAAGTTTAACTTACCAAATTAATCTGACAGAGGTAAATTGATTCAAGTCACCAATACTGATATAAATGAATCTTCAAGAAATGGTGCTCTGAACCAATACTCGGTTCAAACTGATGATTCTAGATAACTATTATTAGAGTTAGATTAATTGATGTAAAATCTTCCCAGCATGTATTAAATGATTATGATATCTCTGGAAATGTGAATGGATTCTTAGAAAAGTGCAAAAGCATTCCATTTATAGTTCCCTTCGCGACTGATTTGCAGAAGCAAACCACATTGGGTAACACTTGCGACCCCCACTATAAATCATGGTGCTAAGATTAGTTTTTTATCTTGACTTTCTCACACTGATAATGGGTATATATCAGATCTCTCCCGTATATCTCTAAATTCTACAGTAAAATATCATTCTTGTTATTCTCTCATTTTGAGAAATTAATTTTTTCTACTTAGTTAAAAACGCTTTTTTTTCCGCTAGCAAAAACCCATAACCCAACATGTTATGGGCCCAGCAATTTTCTAAGTCTTAAAACTAATTTCTAAAAAAAATAAATTGTTGTTGACAGTCATAATCCTATTATGCTTAGTACTTTTCTTTTCACAACTGTTTTGCCTGCTCAAACTACGATGGATCAACAGACAGTGAAGCTGCTGACCTACACAGGAAAGGCACAGGACTTTCCAATCCGGAACACAAGGTTTGTGGCAATGATGCAGACGAAGGGACTCTACAAATCACTACTTGGGACAGAGGAGCAACCCAACGAGACTGCAACACTAGCCAATGGGGCGAGCAATGATGAAAAAAAGAACCACAAGGTGCTGAAGGATGCATATGAGAAGGAAGTTGCAGACATCAAGGAGAAACGAAACAATGTGTGGTGCCATCTTTCACTGACTCTAGATGCAACAACCCTCATGCTGATGAGACATGACTGTATGGGAGATGACGGCATCGGAGATGAAGCAAAGACTTGGAAGCTTTTGCAAGAGAGATTTCAGAGTGTGGAGACGCGGACCGTGGTGAAGTTGTTGGCACAGCTTGCTCGGCTGCAGCTCGAGGATGCTGAGGATTTGGATGGCTTCTTCATCAGAGGACAGGAGTTGCTCACAAGGCTACAAGAAGCAGGGGAAGCAGTCTCAGAGACCCTCTTCAACGCCTTGGTCCACAATGGTCTGCCAATGAAGTGACTTCAAGAAGGGACCCAAGAAAGGAAACTGCTTTGTGTTTGGGATCCCTGGACACTTTGCCAAGGACTGCAGGAGGAAGGAGACAGCCTAATGCAGCAAGTGTGGTGAGAAAGTTCACCTAGACAGAGCATGCAAGAGACAAAGAGATGGAGGCAAACAGGATTCAGTGGCAATGAGTCCAACATTGGCTTAACCAGACGAGGAATACTGGGCAGCTCTTACCCAGTGGAATACAGCAGACATGCTAGTGGACAGTGGTTGTACAGATCACATAGTGGCGAACATCGATGCGTTCCTGGACTTTGTGCTCAATCAATCAGTGGTCAAATATCCCAACGGAGAGGCTTCCAGAGTGGTTGGCAGAGGCTGTGTGAGGATCAGCATATCCTCAAACAAAAGGGAGTTCCAATGCAAACTCAAAAATGTTTTGTGTGTGCCGGACTATTCTTCAAACCTCCTATCAGTCTCAAGATGCACGGAGTGGGGACATAGCTTCACTTTCGAGAAAAGAAACAACTGCATTAAACTCCAGAAGGGAACTCGGGTAAAACTAACACAAGAAAATAATTTGGTTTACTTACCCTGCAGGGTTCTAGATTTCAAGATGTTTTCCAGCAGCGTGAAACTTGACAGTGCAAGGAAGTGGCACAGAGGATTGGGTCATTTGAGTCAAGCGAATGTGGTCAGGAATGCACCAAAGAAAGTGGGGGAACTCGATGATGTATGCAATGTGTGTGCATTGGCCAAGATCACAAAGACTCCAGTACCAAGAGTGGCAGAGACCAAAGCAGAAAAGAAGCTGGAGAGGTTGTTCACAGACGTAATGGGACCTTTCAGAGTAGAGTCACTGTAAGGGTTCCGGTTCTGCATAGTGTTTGCAGACCAGTACAAGAAGTTTGTGTTTGTGGACTTGCTTAAGGCAAAGAGTGAAGCACTGGCCAGTCTGAACAAATTTTTTCTCAGTGTTGGGACGCCCAAGAAGCTGAGGCAAGACAATGCGAAGGAGTTTCTCTCAGAGCAGTTCAAGATATACTGCTTAGATGAAGGCATTCTAGAGAAGAAGACCTTACCAGAGACGCCACAACAGAAGAGGTTAGCTGAGAGGTGCAACAGGACACTGCTGGAGATGGCAAGATGTTAGCTCATTGACTCAGGACTTCCCAAGATGATGTGGGGAGCAGCAATTCTTCACGCAACAAGGATCAGAAACTTGGTTGTGAGACAAGAAGAAGAAAAATGCCCAGCAGAGCTGATGCGAGGTAAAAAAAACGTGAGCTTTCAATTAGTAAACTATCTATTTTTGATTGCATAGTCTTCATGAGGAAGCGGGACAGAGATGTCAGCAAACTTGAACCCAAGGCACTGGAAGGAAAGTTTGTGGGTTACACTGAAGGAGAAAACGGATACCTGGTGTACGTACACAACACACGCAAGGTTGTGGCAGTTCGAGATGTGATCATCAAGGAATCCGAAGTGGGCTCAATCCCTGACAGCACAGAGACGCCCGACCTACTAGATGAGGGGTCACAGCAACTGGGGATCTGGCATCCAGATGATGGTCATCAAGACGATGGCAACAAGGAGGAGCAGGGCAGATCTACTGCAAAAAATGTGAGAGTGGCATGACGCAGAGAGCGTGAACATTCAAGAAACGACACTGAGACGAGATGCCTCAGATGTTGAGGAAGCAGCACTGGATGAAGAATCTACTGCAACAAGAGAGTCTCAGAGACTCTGAGTCACTGGAAGATAGTGAAACGGAGGACTCCTCACAGACAGTTGGCTTCTTTGAAGAGGCACTGGAGCAAGCGGACAGCGCAGAGCCCAGACGAGGGACACGAGCAAGGAATGTTCCGCAATTTTTTGGAGAAGTCAGGACCCATCTTGTTCTGACTGAGGGTAACTAAGTGGAACCCAAAACAGTATACGAAGCCAAGCAAGCTGACGAATTGGACCAGTGGTACCAGGCAATGAATGGCGAGGTCAAAGCACTCCAAGACAACAAGACTAGGGACCTAGTGAGACCACCCACAGACAGGGACGTCATACCGGGCAAATGGGTCTACAAAGTGAAATTGGGACCCAGTGGTCAAGTCGACAAATACAAAGCACTTTATGTGGCAAAAAGCTTCAAACAAGTGGAAGGACTGGACAACTTTGAGACTTTTGCGCCTACTTGTAAGCAAGAGACATTCAGGATTCTACTTCAGTTATCAGCAAAGCAGGGCCTTGTGATGCACCAATTTGATGTCAAGACTGCTTTCCTGCTCTCACCAATCGAGGCAGAAGTGTATCTGGAACAGCCACAGGAGTTTGTAAAAAGCGGATCAGAAGGGGAGAAGTTAGTATGTCGGCTAAATAAATCAATTTATGGTTTGAAACAGGTTGCTAACAACTGGTACAAAGAGATGGCAAACTTCTTACTGAGACAGGGGTTCACCAGAAGCAGGAACAATCACTGCTTGTTCGCAAGATCAGAGGTAGAGGATCACACCTTCATCTTGGTTCGGATTGACGACGTCATAGTAGCATCAAGAAGTATGACAGTGATCTCCGATGTCAAGAAGGCACTAGAGGCAACATTTCACATGGAAGACAGAGGGAGACTACTCTGGTTTCTAGGCCTTAAAATCAGACAAGAAGAGGGCCAAGTCACAGTCCACCAAGGACGCTACATAGAAACAATGACTGAGCGGTTTCAAATGGATCAAAGCAAAACCTCGAGAACTCCAGCTGATTTGAATTTGAAACTTCAGACAACACAGAACGGAGATGAAGAAGTGGACCAGAGGATCTACAGAAGCTTGGTTGGATCACTTCTCTATCTGGCCAAACAGACGAGGCCATTAATCTGACAGAGGTAAAATAATTCAAGTCATCAATACTGATATTAATGAATCTTCAAGAAATGGTGCTGTGAACCAATACTCGGTTCAAACTGACGATTCTAGATAACTAATATTAGAGTTAGATCACTGCTTGTTCGCAAAATCAGAGGCAGAGGATCACACCTTCATCTTGGTTTGGGTTGCCCACATCATGGTAGCATCAAGAAGTATGACAGTGATCTCCGATGTCAAGAAGGCACTAGAGGCAACATTTCAAATGGAAGACAGAGGGAGACTACTCTGATTTCTGGGCTTTAGAATCAGACAAGAAGAGGGCAAAGTCACAGTCGACCAAGAACGCTACATAGAAACAATGACTGAGCGGTTTCAAATGGATTGAAGCAAACCCTCAAGAACTGCAGCTGATTTGAATTTGAAACTTCAGACAACACAGAACGGAGATGAAGAAGTGGACCAGAGGGTCTACAGAAGCTTGGTTGGATCACTTCTTTATCTCGCCAAACAGACGAGGTCAGACATCATGTTCACAGTCAGCATTCTGTCCAGGCACATGAACGCACCTACCAATCAACACTGGCTATGCGGAAAACAACTTCTGCCATATCTTCAAGGTTCAAAAGGTTTACAACTTACTTACACAAAAGAAGCTAGTTATGATTTAGTGGGGGAAAGTGATGCAGACTGGTCTGGAGATGTGAACGACAGAAAAATAACAACGGGCTTTTACTTCAAACTCAACGGACGTGGCACAGCACTCAGCTGGGGTGTCTAGAAGCAGGCCACAGTTGCTTTTTCTTCATCAGAAGCAGAATATCAGGGCATGGCAGCATCAGTTCAGGGAGCACTTTACCTGAAACAACTTCTAGAGGATTTTGGCATCCAACAGAAACGTCCAATAGCAATTGGAGAGGACAACCAAAGTTGTATAAGACTTTGTCAAAACCCATTCATGCACAAGAGGAGCAAGCACATCGAGACAAAGTTTCACTTCATTCGGGACAAGACGGAGGATGGGACTATTTCAATTCATTACGTTCCTACAGACAAAAGGGCAGCGGACATCTTCACAAAGTCCTTACGAAAGTGGAAACATTGAGAGCAGTTTTGATGGGAACAGATTCTACGCAATTAACTCAAGTCTGAGTGGGGTGTTAGGATTTTGATTCGAGCTGAAGACTTAAACTTAGTGTTATTAGAAAGTGTAACTTACCAAATTAATCTGACAGAGGTAAATTAGTTCAAGTCATCAATACTGATATAAATGAATCTTCAAGAAATGGTGCTGTGAACCAATACTCGGTTCAAACTGATGATTCTAGATAACTATTATTAGAGTTAGATCACTGCTTGTTCGCAAGATCAGAGGCAGAGGATCACACCTTCATCTTGGTTTGGGTTGACGACATCATAGTAGCATCAAGAAGTATGACAGTGATCTCCGATGTCAAGAAGGCACTAGAGGCAACATTTCACAGGGAAGACAGAAGGAGACTACACTGGTTTCTGGGCCTTAGAATCAGACAAGAAGAGGGCAAAGTCACAGTCGACCAAGAGCGCTACATAGAAACAGTGACTGAGCGGTTTCAAATGGATCAAAGCAAACCCTCAAGAACTCCAGCTGATTTGAATTTGAAACTTCAGACGACACAGAACGGAGATGAAGAAGTGGACCAGAGGATCTACAGAAGCTTGGTTGGATCACTTTTTTATCTGGCCAAACAGACGAGGCCATTAATCTGACAGAGGTAAATTAATTCAAGTCATCAATACTGATATAAATGAATCTTCAAGAAATGGTGCTGTGAACCAATACTCGGTTCAAACTGATGATTCTAGATAACTATTATTAGAGTTAGATTAATTGATGTAAAATCTTTCCAGCATGTATTAAATAATTATATCTCCGGAAGTGTGAATGAATTTTTAGAAAAGTGCAAATGCATTCCATTTATGGTTCCCTTTGCGACTGATTTGCAGAAGCAAACCATATTGGGTAACCCTTGCGACCCCCACTATAAATCATGGTGCTAAGATTAGTTTTGTATGTTGACTTTTTCACACTGTTAATGGGTATATATACAGCTGATTTTTGAGTCCTTTTTCATCCCCAAAATCAAATCACCATCTTGATCTAATAATCAGATCTCTCCTGTAAATCTCTAAATTCTACTGTAAAATATCATTCTTGTTATTCTCTCATTTTGAGAAATTAATTTTTTCTACTTAGTTAAAAACGCTTTCTATTCCGCTTGCGAAAACCCATAACCCAAAACAAGGTTTTAAGAAATATGTGTTGAGTTGATTCTTTTTTTTGCAGTTGGGCTATATTGTCGCGTTCTTTGATTGATTGAAACTAAGTGCGTTAATTGTAACAGTCTTCCTCCGATTAACCAGGAAACTATTGAGCCAATTTTTGCTCTATTTACTTCAATAAAGCAGATTTATCCAAATTTTGATACAGCAAATTTCTTCATTTAAATAGAGGTCAATTGAATAATGTTTATTTTCTGTTTCAGTGGGTCCATTAGGTGCCATAATATTTGGCACAGCCGCTGCTGGACTTGGTGGTGGCCCAGTCGACCCCTACTTGGACAATCAACTCAAAATGGTAATACACAGGAAATCTAGCCATGATGCAGGCCAAATTAGACGACGCGTTACAAGCAATGTACATGAAATAGAATAAAAGCCTAGTTAATCAATAAAAAGAACTAGAATTTGACAGTTCTAATAGCGGAACTACTCAAAAACTACTCATTACAAACAGAATTAATTACGAGCTATTTTTTTCAATAAAACGCTTTAGAAGAAACTAAACTACAGTAGAATTAGTTTTCATAAGTATTATACACTTTTTAAATACATAAAAATTGAATAAATATTTTAGGTAACAATGTAATTTTAGTTTTGGAGCATAATTGCTTTTTTAAGCCTAGTTTAAAGCAGCACCGTTTTAACTTAGAACAAGTGCGCAAATGTTCTTGAGCAATTATTGAGAAATCTGTAAATGTTGATAGAAGAGAGTTTTTTGTTGCACGGTTTTAGCTTGGAAAAGCGGGAAGTGCTTTCGAAGAAGTTGAGAAGATTCTGCAGCAGACAAAAGGCAGAGCAGTGGTCGAATTCGCAGCTGCTGCTTCTCGCAGACTTACAAGTACATGGATGCTACAGAAGAGCTATGGTACTACATTCACTTATGGCGCTAGAATGGCACAGCACCAACACAGCAGTTTTACCTGACTTGCTAACAACTTAACCATAGGTCAAAAGTGAAGATTAAATTTCTAAGTAACTAATGAATGCCTTTTTTGAACCACTCATGAAAAATATGGAAACAAAAAGGTGATGCAATATGAAATTGATTCTAAATATGTCTGCTCTGGCAAAAAAAAACAATAACCTGAAAAATATGGACACTATTAAGCGGTACAAAGAACGTCGAAAAGAACAAGTAAAGCTTAAATATCAACAAAGTGATTTACTAACTTTTCGCACAATAATTCTGAACTTAGCTTTTTTTTCCATCTAAAAACTAAACTTTCAGTCCTCTGAACACAGACTTCGTGTAGATGTCTAGGATTTCGGTTTGACGATAATTGTTCCGATCAAATTTAGTGGGGGAAGGAACTGTATAATCAAATGGGTTTTTTTTGTTCAGTCACTTTTGGCCGGATATATTCATCGTAGAGGGATGTGGGAGTTATCATAAGAAAGCCCGTCCACAATGCATAATTAAAAAGATTTTTCAGAGCTTCGTTTTTCCATAGAGTTATCGAGGTTTTAATTTTAAAGAACATTCGACTGATTTTCGTTGTTATTGTTCACGCTTTCGGTACTTTTGCGCAATTATTGCCCATTTGCCTAAAAATTGGTTGCAATTGTTAACGACAGTGTTGTTGGTTTTACCTCTAAGGATTGAAACTTATTGTTGAACTGTTTGAACTAATTTCTTAACTAAGAATTCTTAGCTAAAAATTACAAAGTTCAGATATTTTTCAAACAAAATGGAACGCAAGAAGATTCTTTAGTTCACTTTGTTTATTATTGCCAGATTACAAGATCTAAAAACAGCTGACACAATCTTTTTTAACCCCAAAGAGGGCTATTCTTCGTTGTTTTTTGAGAGCGTTCTTTAAAAAAAGGTCGCCTGCTTTTTGCTTACTTAACTCGATAATTATCCAAAAAGCATCATTTATTTTTAATATAACGACTTGTTTGCAAAAATTTTTACATCTTTAAATTGCCGAAATTGAAGTGTGCCTTATGCGCATGAATGAACAGCAAAAGCAACGCTAGTTTTCGTCTAATCCTTATTTATTTATAGTCGAAAAAAGTTTGGATTGTAACTAGTGGCCCAAATTTTTTCTTAATTTTTTTTTACCTTTTTAATTTAACTAGAGAACAGAAAAACTTGAATCTGGACTCACCAATGACTGGTCCAATTGGTGTTGTGAGGAGTTTCAACTAACTCTATAAGTTTTTTAGCGGAAAACTCCTAGTCGTTTCGACTTTAAAACCACTTGTTACAAAATAAAAAATTTTGATTTCTTAGCTCTGTCATTTTTTCTCCTCTTTTTGATCAATATGTTGCTTAACATCAGCCAAAACAAGTTGCATAATATTTCTAGTTAAGTAGAGTTTTTTTTTTGGAGAGTTTACTTTTTTTATGTTTTTTTTTGGCTTTGAAACAACAAAGTTCAATGTTTCAACACAAAAATTACAATTTTTGATTAATTTTACATCCTATAGGTTCCTTTTTTTCTTGTCACTTTATTGATAACTCACATATTACATCATTGGTGTTTAAAACGAAAGGACACGTGAACAGATCAAATTTTCAGTTGAGAGATTATGGATCTAGCTGCTTCTACGCTGTTTGCCGTGGATTTATGTAATGGATTCTCTCTTGTTTTTGCCTTCACTTGTCGTCCTTTTGTATTCGTATATAGATTTTGGGTTCTTACTGTTTTAGTGGATTTATAAGGATAAGTAAAAGTACCTTTTTCCTATTTGATTTGGTTGTTCAAATTTTTTACGACCTGAACTCAAATGTTTTAAAAAAAGACTTCTTCTTTAAGCATGCAGATTGCTGTTCTTTTGTGTAGCTGTTACCTGGATTTATCAATTATAGGTCACATATCGCTTTACTGATGTTGAGGGACAGCGGAATGGAATATAACTAAAGTTTTTAGTGAATTGCTTATTGTTCTAACGGCTTCGACACCGGTTTATTGCCAAATTTTAATCTGACTTTTGATTTTTGTGTTTCTAACGCTGTATTATGTTCTACAAAATTTAATAGTAATAACAGATCTCATTGTTTTTTGGGAAAAAAATAAACCTTGTTATTGATTTCAACTGATAGCTTTTGTTCTTTAAATTTGAAATTAATTGTTTTCAAAAACACAAATGAAAATTTCAATTTTGCCCCTTTGTTCTTTAATTTCTCTACTTGTTTCACAGTCTCCATATTCAGTGGTCACATATCGCAGTATTGGTGTTCAAAGCGCAAATCATTTGTTGCTGTTTTCCTTACAAAAATTGATTTTCGCTATGGAGTCTTCGGCGCCGTTTTCTCGCAATAGTTGAATGGATTTTGTTTTTCATTTTTATTTGTTCTCTTTTTATGCAGGCATATGACATATTCTGGATGCTGACTGGTTCAAATATCTTCATAAGGAAGTACCAATGAATACAAAGATGCTTAATGACTTCTGTCTGTACCTAATCGTTGTAATAGTTTGAAACTATTTGTTTTCAAAAAACGTACATGTATTAAATAACCTTGCTGATTTTGTTATTTTTCGCCTTTTTGTTACTACCGAGTCTTATTAACGATTGGTCTCAAGTTTTACAAAAAACCTACAAACGACTTTGTTGAATTTATTTTTTTCGACGCTATTCTAACTTTGTTATTAACTTCTTTTTTCAAAAAAAAGACATTGAGCTTTGAAAACAAACATTGTTTGCTATTGTAATTTGATGTTTTTAATAGCCGCCATCAGCTTCTCAGCCGGCTATTATAGCGCTCCTATTTTTTTTACTTCGTCGAACTTTTTTTCGCTTTAACAATTTGCCGCTTTTTTGACATTTTGCGTTAAATCTTTTTGACTTCTCTAAGCTAGTTTCTCTCTTCTCTCATTCTGCTAAAAGTGAATTTGAACATCAGTTGCTCAGCAATGCAATTCAAAATGAACAGAGTCATTATAAAAAAATTGAAGTAGGAAATAGAAGCGGGATCAACTCATAAAGCCCAAAAGCCAATTTTAGATGACCGCTATTTGAACGTCGTTCCTATAAGTCTTAGTTACCATCCCTTATGCTTATTGGTATTGATAGTAGCCCCTGTAGCCTGTCTCTAAGAAATAGAAATATGTTCAACTACGAAATGTCGTAAAAAAACGGACTTAAAAGATGTTTTTGTACAAAAATCTTTTTTTTCGATATCTATTCTTTCAATCCCAGTCATCTTTTCTTGTAGTCATAATGTTTCATCTTTTCTTGTAGTCTTTTTAATGGTGGGGCTCATTGGTTCTCTAATATGAATTTATTGATTTGATTAAGCGATTTGAGTTCGAGGCAGTTTTGTTACTCATACCTCTATTATTTTTGAACAATAATTGAGTTCTTGAAAGGTTTCTATCTCTTCATCGTTTGTTTGATAATCAGGCAAAATATAAATGAGCGGGGTCGGAACATTATGTGATAATGCAAATTACCGAGCCTTCTTTTCTGCTTTTGATGAAAGAAAAATTTGATGAATACGGCTCATAAAACCTATTTTGTAATAATGTTCTTTTAATTTGTGTGCATTTCCTTCTTCTAATTAAAAATGTTAAACAAACCTGCATTTTGCATCAAAATTTTCTTCAACAATAGTTTCAAAAAATCTGTGCACGTGGGCCAACTGATTAATTTTAAGTTCTATCTTACCTGCACAAAAAGGGGATCTAAAAATCGTGTGATGCAGCGAAAAATCTTTGATAACCAAATACTTGATAGTCAAAATCTTTTAAATAGCTTTTTCCTGTCATAAGTGGACCAATTTCGGAAAAACTTAATAGGCATTCAAGTTATCGGCCTTTAAAAAAATTACGAATTAAAATGCGAAACATAGCCAAGAAAATTGTAAAAGTGAACAAAGTGTTTGAGTTGCTTGAAAAAAGGAATATGCTTTCTTCAATAAATTGAACACCTTTTTGGACCTAATAAAGTGAACTTAATCATTGCAAATAAAGTGAACCTAATCATTGCAAAGGTTTAAAAAATGAAGTTAATTCTGTTTATTTTTTGCAAAAAGACTTACTTCTTGACCTTTTGCTGGTTTTTGCTTTTCTAAAAATAAGTTCAATCATGTGGACCCAATCGCAAATTGTTTTCAAGCAGAATAATTTTTTATCCCTTGAACATTGTACTGAGGACAAAATTCAAATCATACTATCCGCATCTTGGAATTTTTTACACTTTGCGCTCACTTTGAGGCCAGAAACAGTTGGTAATTGTGCATGTTGTGCTACTTTGACTAACATAACTTGTAACAATTAGTGAACAGAAAACTTTCAATATTTTTTACTCTGTGCAAGTGTAATGATTTTGGTTTAAATCAAAACACCAAAATGAAAGCAAAAATGGTGAACCAATAAAACACGCTCAATAAGTCACGGTGCTATAAGTTGTCAAAAATTATCACAGTGAATGCTGTTAGTGCTTATGAGTGGGTTATAGGCTGGGTATAGCGTTTAGTGGTAATAGTGTGTTGAAAAAGAACATCTTTTAAAAATTAGGAAGTCATAATTGAGCTATGGATTGTTTTTCTTTACCTGTTTCAACCACAAAAACAATTACTGTGACCACGAATCAGGGGGTCGCTTTGTGACTTTTGATTAAGTTCTTATTTTGTCCAATTTCATTCCAACTTCCTTTGAAATCATACAGTTGAAACAATTAGGGTTCAGGAGAGAGCACGGTTGTGTCTGAAAAGTGTAATTTGAGCTATATTTAAGCTCCTAATTTTTTTCAATTTAAAGAACTTGAATTGTATTGTGCCGCTGTCTTTTTCAAGATCTGTTCACATTATTTTTGAAGTAAAATTGAAATAATTGTTTTAGTCACACCGCAACAGGAAGTGTAGCAAAAGAGCAACTGTAGTTTTTCTGTTTACTCAAAGAAAATTTTTTGAATTGTGTCAATGTTTGTCTAGCTATGTTTCTTTGTTTCGTCGATCAAAAATTGGTTTCCCTTTACCTCATTTGGCCACTTTTTTTGACATTTAGCGTCTAATCATTTTGAACTCTCCGCGCTAACTTTATTGTTCGCTTCTTCTGGTCAAGGTGTTTTTAAATAGCAGTTGCTCAGCAAAGCAATCTAAAGTGAACAAAATCATTGTCAGCAAACGGATTAAAAATTAGATACGCTATAAACCCATAAAGCCCAATTTTACATACCCGCTACTTGAAGTTTGTTCTAATAAGTTTTATTAACCATCTCTAAATATTATTAGTTTTGACACAAGCTCCTGTCACATTTCATTATGAAACATGAGTATGTCTAACAGCGAAATGAAATTAAATTAGTTCGCACTTTAAAAATTTTTTCTTACATCAGTCAATTTTTTTGTTTCGAAAGCAGAGCAAGGCATGTTTGCACGTTTTTACAGCTATATCCTAAATAATTCAAAAAACACACCTCACCCTGTTTGTTGAGTTAATTGTTAAATTCAATGGCCACTTGTCGCATAAGGAGAAAAATTTTCGTTTCCTTAACCCCTACCCGTTATAATTTTTCATCGCTTTATGGATCATGGATCAAGGTTCTTCAAGTTGATGAGATCCAATCCAGCACTCATCATACCGGATTGGGCGGACCGGTTATCATAAATTGATCAGTCTGATTAACCCTATGCGACAAAAGTTGATCCGAACAGAGCTCAATTGGTCGCTCACCTCAGCCTTGGTGAACCTACTGGAAATGGGGGGGGGGGGGGGGGGGGGGGGATTAGTATAAACCGGGTCGAGGTTTTTGGGCAAATTTTTGCAAGAAATGCGGTGAATACGGTGAAAAAAATTAAACCACCGCGATTTACCGCATTCACCGCAAAAAGACGTAAGAAATACGCGGTGAAAATTTTGTTTTCAACATATTTCACGCATTTCTTACAAAAATTCACCGCCAAACCTCGACCCGGGAATTCATGAACCTTCGTCCTTCAATTAGATGCATTTAGGGGGAGGGGGGAGTTAGCATAATTCATTAATTTTCATTTAGATACATTGAACATGGCTAATAGAGGGGATGTGAAGATGTTCCGAGTGACAGTGTTCTCTGAGGCACTTTATGACAAAGAAAAGTGGGCTGCAATTGTAGTACAACTGAAACTACTCGCTGTCTGTGCATTCTTCATTGTATTCATCGCTATACTCATCAGGTGCAAAATTGATCCTTATTGATCCAATTTTGACAACCCTCCCCAATTTATAAAACCATATAGACCAATCTAAATTTTTACTAGTTATAACTATAGTAACCCTTTAGATTGGTCTATATGGGTTTATAAATGAGGAGGGTTGCCAAATTTGGTACCCGGGTTGCTCGTCATACAACTATCCTGGTTACCGTACAACGGCTTCGACTTATGAAAGGACCAAGCTCAACCAAAGTAGACAGTTACCCTCTTTACCTATGAAAAGACTTGAGCTCAACCTTAATAAACATCTGATTATTAATAGCCGCGAAGCGATAGCGGCTATTATTGGGGACATCGTGGCTTTTTTACAATCCAAGAATTGGATTGTATTGGTGCTCTGTCTTTTTTATAGCTGCGAAGCTGTAGGCTGAGCGTAGCTATATTGCGGTGCTCTTGGTTTTTTTGTTTCGTCGTCTGACGCTCTTTTTTCGTTTTACATTTGTTCACACCGCAAAGCTGAAAAAGTCAAATTTTCTGAATGACTTCTTCTTCTCACTAACGGCATTTGCGCGCGTGACGTCATTTCTCACTCGCTTTTGCGAAAGATTTTAGGTTATTTGCGTGATTCGATTTTGATCAAACATGACTTACCTCACTCAATAAAATGACTTTTGCACTTTAAAACTTAAGTTTAATTTGAATTTGTTTAAGGTCAAAGGAACTCCTATGTGCAGTAAAGGTCCCTAATAAGAGGCTTCTGTGGAATGAATTTTAACAAGCTGTATTAATTTATTGCTGAATGTTTTTAGCCTAGTTTTTTGAGCGGCGTCTTTTTTTTCAATTTAGATCTGTATCTGTTTCTATCTCTATTATATGGCACGCAGGTCTATTCTTTCGCAGCTATTCCGGCAATCTGCCGGCTATGTTTTTTATTTTTGTAAGATGTTTTCACACCTGTTTTCATGACTTTGAGCTTTCAAAACGGGATAAACAGATAAAACTCAGCGCGAATCAAGTTTCATTAGAGGCCCTTAGCCGCGTTTAGTAGTCTCTCAAGTACTCAGAGTGGTGAAGCTACTGGGAAGGCCGTAATTTGAGGTTAAAAGGTCATTTATTGGAGTTTTTGAGCCTAAAATAATGAAATTTTCAGCACTTTTTCGTCATTTTTTGGATTTTTTGTTAGACCAGTCTGAAATTGAGGTTTTATTAAAGTTGAGAAAGGTCCTTTGCAAGACGTAATTGCTTTTTACGGCCACTTTAAGAGCTATATCTATTGCTACTCCAAACATAAACACGGTAATTTTTACTAATTTTTTCAAATGGTTTGAAAATTTTTGTCATTTTTTGAGTTTTTTCAGACTTTGATGTCCAAAAACTTCCTCTGGGGTTTAATAATAGGTTATTGCATTGCTTCTAGTGGTAATGAAGTGGTTTTAAACATTTGAATTTTGCAAATTTTACCAATTTTTTTTTATCAAACTTGGTTTTTTTTCAAACTTTCTGACACTTATTGTCATTATTCAAGTTTTCCAGCCCCAGGGGACAAGAAACATCATCTAGGGTTTTCTAACTGTTAACTGAAAATATTTTTTGGCCATGGAATGGTATTCAACATTTTAAAAACTTTTACTAATTTTTTGATAAAGTTGCATTTTTTTAAAATTTTTGAAATTTTTTTTGAGTGGCCAGTGGCCAGGGAACCTCTTATAGGATTTGCTAGTATGTACTACATAGTTTCTAGGGGCAATAAAATAGTTTTCAATTTTTTAATACTGCAAATGTAAGGAATTTCTTAAATAAAGCTTGCAATTTAAATTTTTGGATTGTTTTCAAATTTGTCCATATTTTGTCATTCTCTGAGTTTAACTATCTTTACTGGCCAACGAAACTTTTTAGATGTTGTAGACGGTTTACAAAACAGAACTCCAGAGTAAAAAAATTTTTACTTTTTTATAGCCCTATTTTTGGAAATTTTCTTTAAACTTTCTCTTCTCAGTTTCTTGATGCATTTGTCATTTTTGTCCAGTTTATCTACTTTTAGTTGCAGTTTAGTTGCAGATTTTTGGATTTTTCGTTAGACCAGTCTGAAATTGAGGTTTTATTAAAGTTGAGAAAGGTCCTTTGCAAGACGTAATTGCTTTTTACGGCCACTTTAAGAGCTATATCTATTGCTACTCCAAACATTAACACGGTAATTTTTACTAATTTTTTCAAATTGTTTGAAAAATTTTGTCATTTTTTGAGTTGTTTCAGACTTTGATGTCCGAAAACTTCCTCTGGGGTTTAATAATAGGTTATTGCATAGCTTCTAGTGGTATTGAAGTGGTTTTAAACATTTGAACTTTGCAAATTTTTCCAATTTTTTTTATCAAACTTGGTTTTTTTTCAAACTTTCTGACACTTATTGTCATTATTCAAGTTTTCCAGCCCCAGGGGACAAGAAACATCATCTAGGGTTTTCTAACTGTTAACTGAAAATATTTTTTGGCCATGGAATGGTATTCAACATTTTAAAAACTTTTACTAACTTTTTGATAAAGTTGCATTTTTTTTAAATTTTTGAAATTTTTTTTGAGTGGCCAGTGGCCAGGGAACCTCTTATAGGATTTGCTAGTATGTACTACATAGTTTCTAGGGGCAATAAAATAGTTTTCAATTTTTTAATACTGCAAATGTAAGGAATTTCTTAAATAAAGCTTGCAATTTAAATTTTTGGATTGTTTTCAAATTTGTCCATATTTTGTCATTCTCTGAGTTTAACTATCTTTACTGGCCAACGAAACTTTTTAGATGTTGTAGACGGTTTACAAAACAGAACTCCAGAGTAAAAAAATTTTTACTTTTTTATAGCCCTATTTTTGGAAATTTTCTTTAAACTTTCTCTTCTCAGTTTCTTGATGCATTTGTCATTTTTGTCCAGTTCATCTACTTTTAGTTGCAGTTTAGTTGCAGATTTTTGGATTTTTTGTTAGACCAGTCTGCAATTGAGGTTTTATCAAAGTTGAGAAAGGTCCTTTGCAAGACGTAATTGCTTTTTACGGCCACTTTAAGAGCTATATCTATTGCTACTCCAAACATTAACACGGTAATTTTTACTAATTTTTTCAAATTGTTTGAAAATTTTTGTCATTTTTTGAGTTGTTTCAGACTTTGATGTCCAAAAACTTCCTCTGGGGTTTAATAATAGGTTATTGCATAGCTTCTAGTGGTATTGAAGTGGTTTTAAACATTTGAACTTTGCAAATTTTTCCAATTTTTTTTATCAAACTTGGTTTTTTTTCAAACTTTCTGACACTTATTGTCATTATTCAAGTTTTCCAGCCCCAGGGGACAAGAAACATCATCTAGGGTTTTCTAACTGTTAACTGAAAATATTTTTTGGCCATGGAATGGTATTCAACATTTTAAAAACTTTTACTAATTTTTTGATAAAGTTGCATTTTTTTTTAAATTTTTGAAATTTTTTTTGAATGGCCAGTGGCCAGGGAACCTCTTATAGGATTTGCTAGTATGTACTACATAGTTTCTAGGGGCAATAAAATAGTTTTCAATTTTTTAATATTGCAAATGTAAGGAATTTCTTAAATAAAGCTTGCAATTTAAATTTTTGGATTGTTTTCAAATTTTTCCATATTTTGTCATTCTCTGAGTTTAACTATCTTTACTGGCCAACGAAACTTTTTAGATGTTGTAGACAGTTTACAAAACAGAACTCCAGAGTAAAAAAAATTTTACTTTTTTATAGCCCTATTTTTTTGGAAATTTTCTTTAAACTTTCTCTTCTCAGTTTCTTGATGCATTTGTCATTTTTGTCCAGTTTATCTACTTTTAGTTGCAGTTTAGTTGCAGATTTTTGGATTTTTTGTTAGACCAGTCTGAAATTGAGGTTTTATTAAAGTTGAGAAAGGTCCTTTGCAAGACGTAATTGCTTTTTACGGCCACTTTAAGAGCTATATCTATTGCTACTCCAAACATTAACACGGTAATTTTTACTAATTTTTTCAAATTGTTTGAAAGTTTTTGTCATTTTTTGAGTTGTTTCAGACTTTTATGTCCAAAAACTTCCTCTAGGGTTTAATAATAGGTTATTGCATAGCTTCTAGTGGTATTGAAGTGGTTTTAAACATTTGAACTTTGCAAATTTTACCAATTTTTTTTTATCAAACTTGGTTTTTTTTCAAACTTTCTGACACTTATTGTCATTATTCAAGTTTTCCAGCCCCAGGGGACAAGAAACATCATCTAGGGTTTTCTAACTGTTAACTGAAAATATTTTTTGGCCATTGAATGGTATTCAACATTTTAAAAACTTTTACTAATTTTTTGATAAAGTTGCATTTTTTTTAAATTTTTGAAAATTTTTTTGAGTGGCCAGTGGCCAGGGAACCTCTTATAGGATTTGCTAGTATGTACTACAAAGTTTCTAGGGGCAATAAAATAGTTTTCAATTTTTTAATATTGCAAATGTAAGGAATTTCTTAAATAAAGCTTGCAATTTAAATTTTTGGATTGTTTTCAAATTTTTCCATATTTTGTCATTCTCTGTGTTTAACTATCTTTACTGGCCAACGAAACTTTTTAGATGTTGTAGACGGTTTACAAAACAGAACTCCAGAGTAAAAAAAAATTTTACTTTTTTATAGCCCTATTTTTGGAAATTTTCTTTAAACTTTCTCTTCTCAGTTTCTTGATGCATTTGTCATTTTGTCCAGTTCATCTACTTTTAGTTGCAGTTTAGTTGCAGATTTTTGGATTTTTTGTTAGACCAGTCTGCAATTGAGGTTTTATTAAAGTTGAGAAAGGTCCTTTGCAAGACGTAATTGCTTTTTACGGCAACTTTAAGAGCTATATCTATTGCTACTCCAAACATTAACACGGTAATTTTTACTAATTTTTTCAAATTGTTTGAAAATTTTTGTCATTTTTTGAGTTGTTTCAGACTTTGATGTCCAAAAACTTCCTCTGGGGTTTAATAATAGGTTATTGCATAGCTTCTAGTGGTATTGAAGTGGTTTTAAACATTTGAACTTTGCAAATTTTACCAATTTTTTTTTATCAAACTTGGTTTTTTTTCAAACTTTCTGACACTTATTGTCATTATTCAAGTTTTCCAGCCCCAAGGGACAAGAAACATCATCTAGGGTTTTCTAACTGTTAACTGAAAATATTTTTTGGCCATTGAATGGTATTCAACATTTTAAAAACTTTTACTAATTTTTTGATAAAGTTGCATTTTTTTTAAATTTTTGAAAATTTTTTTGAGTGGCCAGTGGCCAGGGAACCTCTTATAGGATTTGCTAGTATGTACTACAAAGTTTCTAGGGGCAATAAAATAGTTTTCAATTTTTTAATATTGCAAATGTAAGGAATTTCTTAAATAAAGCTTGCAATTTAAATTTTCGGATTGTTTTCAAATTTTTCCATATTTTGTCATTCTCTGTGTTTAACTATCTTTACTGGCCAACGAAACTTTGTAGATGTTGTAGACGGTTTACAAAACAGAACTCCAGAGTAAAAAAAAATTTTACTTTTTTATAGCCCTATTTTTGGAAATTTTCTTTAAACTTTCTCTTCTCAGTTTCTTGATGCATTTGTCATTTTTGTCCAGTTCATCTACTTTTAGTTGCAGTTTAGTTGCAGATTTTTGGATTTTTTGTTAGACCAGTCTGCAATTGAGGTTTTATTAAAGTTGAGAAAGGTCCTTTGCAAGACGTAATTGCTTTTTACGGCAACTTTAAGAGCTATATCTATTGCTACTCCAAACATTAACACGGTAATTTTTACTAATTTTTTCAAATTGTTTGAAAATTTTTGTCATTTTTTGAGTTGTTTCAGACTTTGATGTCCAAAAACTTCCTCTGGGGTTTAATAATAGGTTATTGCATAGCTTCTAGTGGTATTGAAGTGGTTTTAAACATTTGAACTTTGCAAATTTTACCAATTTTTTTTTATCAAACTTGGTTTTTTTTCAAACGTTCTGACACTTATTGTCATTATTCAAGTTTTCCAGCCCCAAGGGACAAGAAAAATCATCTAGGGTTCTCTAACTGTTAACTGAAAATATTTTTTGGCCATGGAATGGTATTCAACATTTTAAAAACTTTTACTAATTTTTTGATAAAGTTGCATTTTTTTTAAATTTTTGAAATTTTTTTTGAGTGGCCAGTGGCCAGGGAACCTCTTATAGGATTTGCTAGTATGTACTACATAGTTTCTAGGGGCAATAAAATAGTTTTCAATTTTTTAATATTGCAAATGTAAGGAATTTCTTAAATAAAGCTTGCAATTTAAATTTTTGGATTGTTTTCAAATTTTTCCATATTTTGTCATTCTCTGAGTTTAACTATCTTTACTGGCCAACGAAACTTTTTAGATGTTGTAGACGGTTTACAAAACAGAACTCCAGAGTAAGAAAAATTTTACTTTTTCTTAGCCCTATTTTTGGAAATTTTCTTTAAATTTTCTCTTCTCAGTTTCTTGATGCATTTGTCATTTTTGTCCAGTTTATCTACTTTTAGTTGCAGTTTTTTGCGTGCGATAATGAGTATTTTAAATTGAGTCATATATGGGCTTCAGTTGAAAAGCTTCAAGGGTTTTAGCAATGATCGTTTTTTGTTAAGTTTGTTTCTTTTAGTTTCTCAACTTTTGAGATTTTGTCTTGTTGGCTGGGATTGTTCAATTGATCTGCTGGTCAGGTTCATTAGGTCTGTCTTCAATTCAATTACTTGGATTGTATTTCAGGACTTGTCCTGCTATGTTTTTTTAATTCGTCGTCTCCATCGATGATTCTTACGACCTGACTTCTTGGAAATGACTTCTTGGAATTGACTTCAGTGACTTCTATTCCTTTGCAATTAAAATTTGTGTACGTGACGTCATTTCTGCTTTTAGGTCAATTGCGTGACTTACCTCACTCGAAAAAAAATGACTTCTGAACTCACTTACGAAACTTCAAATTTTATGAACATTTTAATTAAAAATCAATAGTGTGCATCTAAGTAGTTGCAAACTTATATGCCCTAATTCTTGAATATTAGTCTTGAGTTTTTGATTTCGAATATCAATTTTGAAAAAGCTCTCCTTATAGACTTATGTGTCATAAAATTGACAGTCCGAATGTAACCTAAAAAGTCTAGTGGTCTATTAAAGGACTCCTGGTCGATCTGTCTATCTTATTTCTTTAGTTGTTTCAACTCATGGAAGGCCACAAGCGTCTATCGCGGCTATTTTCCGGCAATCTACCGGCTATGTTTTGAAACACTAGCTCGACCTATCATTGTGACGCTGGACTTCAGCTTGACCCATAATCCATAATTCTCATGCTTTACTGCATCTTTGACTTTATCTCACTAGACTTTATCTTGAACAATTATTTTTTCGCTGGAGTTGTCTTGGTGCAAAAAGTTGTCTTGGTCAAGAAAGCCGATAGGCAACCAAAGACAGGTCAAGTAGGGTCAAGTTTTTGAAAGAGAGTTCAAGTAAGCCGCAAGGACATAAGAGATAGCGTCATTATAATTTGTCCCTGGCGGGCTGGTGGGCGAGCTTCACCCCAATGAAGCAATGCCCGCGTTTTTTTACGTTTGCACGAAAATAAATTATAAATTGAAAAACAATGGGTTGCCTAGATTGTAACTTTTAACGATGTATTGTATCTAAAAGATTTAATGAATGAAATTTTAAAATTTACGTAACAATCAGCTTGCTTGTTTTTCGTGTTTTTCCACTTATTCTTTCTCTGCATTCACCAGTTGCCACAGCTTTTCAGACTATAAGTCGCAGAAGATATATTTGTGGCTTCTGCATTCACTTTGTAAGGAAGCTTGATTAGTTTTTGGTTTGTAGGTGTGTCGTTTTTCTTGACCTTTTCATTTTAAAATATTCGGCTGATAATAAAATATTGATCGATTTGACTTATCCGCTAAAAACACTATCAACTGGTAAAACTGGAGGGCAATAAAATGCTGAGCAGCACCCTTGGGCTAAGCTATAAAAGTACAGTTCAGCGAAGCTTCTTAGGGACAAGTCAGGACAAGTGAGGAGACAAAAGTTCATGTTGGCTCACTTTCGTCTTCTGAATTTCTGCTAGGCTCAACAATGAGGGGACTCTATCGCCAACAAGATCGATTAAACAAAATAAACGAAACGTTTTCAATTGGTGAAGCAAGCACTACTTTGTTACTCTGCTATTTCCCCTCTTCCACTCTTCTACGCTGTTGCAAACTAGATTGCCTTGAAATAAGTTAATTCACAATGAGACCCGTAATATCAATTGGTTATATGGATGACAAAAGTAAGAAAATTACCACTTGCGTAACAATGGAAAAAACAGTATCCCACCTGGTCTTGCAATTGCAAACTTCGAAAGTTCAGTCTCCTTAAACTCTTAAAGTTTCTTGCTCTCAAATAAGCTCCCAAAGTTTAGTCCCACTAAACCAGCTGCTCCCTCTCTCGCTTGTGCAAATTCTCTCCTGTCTCCAAAATTCACCTGTGTCAGAAATTCTGCACTCTGTATGTGTGTTACTTCAAATTATACTAAACGAACACGCTCTTATCTTAAGCAAACAAACTTTGCTACTTACTTTCAAAATCTTTCTTGTTCCGTAGAAGGATTATATTTACTGAAATCAAATCATTGCAAAACAATGTTCTGTCACTCAACTGCTACTAACCATTTTTCAAATTTCAACTTAACTTATGTAAACGACCTTTTGACTCCTATGTAAACAAACCCACTCCACTTTGTCACACATATGCACATGTCAATTACATTACCATTTACTTAGTAAACGTTGAAAGTTGCTTAAGAAAACTCTTATCACTCCATATCCCCTATCAAACTAACTAGCTGCAATCAATGCCTGTCAAAAACCAGTTGTTGAATAAACAACTATGCTCAACACTAAGACCAAGAACATTTGCTATTCTCAATTTTAAAACCATATCATGCAATTCCTTGTAATTATACATGACAGAACGACAAATTTGCTATAATCCTAACTTTTGAACTCTAAGGGTCATCCAGTGGTCACACCTTCAAAATGAGGGGACAAGATAACTATTGTATCGGAAATCCGATACACAGGTCACCTGCCCACCAAAATTCATGACTTAACTCATAACAGGGCACAAGCAGTGCAAGCGAACAAGTCTCGTGGGTGTTCCGCAAGAAATAAAAATTCAAAAGGTAAAGTCTCGTGTTCTAGTTGTCAAAATCACTTCGCGTAACAATATTTAGAATTTGTAGGGTAGCAAAAATTATGCATGCCAAAAATTATTGTACTACCATTATCCGTTGGGAGTCGTTTCCGTTTTGAATTTTTAAAAGAGTCGTGAGCGCCAAAATTCGCAGTTCCAGTTTGTCGAAATTGACCGGGTCGGCTATTTCTGTCACTTACTGTCTCTGGTTATCATAATTTTTTTATTTCAAAGTCATTCAGCCTGTCAAAATGGCCAATTTTGGGTTATCGACACTCGAGCATCCCAAAGGAAAAAATTTCCGGTCACAACCGAACGAAAAGAATAGCACCGCTAGAAAGCCCTTGGAAAGTTACACTTACCCTCCAAAAATCATAAGGCTGTTACCTATACTCCACGAGCAAATAAATTTTTACGTTCCGAGCACCGGTGTGCGGTAGTTACGTGGGGGTTAACGAAGGGTCAAATTTGACGTTAATATTGGTTGTCCGCGTCGCAATTATTCTATCTACAAATTTTCAGATCAATCCGACTTCAACTTTAGAGAAAATTTTATTCTAAAATAAGTACCAACTATCTATGAGCAAAAATAGCCTATTTAAAGTGGAAACCCCAGAAAATTATTTTAGTTCTTCCCCGTGATCATAACTTGCTCTGGATTTGCGACCCATTGCAACTGTTCAACAAACTCATATCGTGTTTAAGCAGTAATTTTCCTATTCAAAATATCAAAAACCTTCAAATCACGCTCCTTCTGGTGTTAATAACTCTGGGGTAGACGTTCTGATGGGCCGGTAAGGTATACCAGCTCGAGAGGACCTTTGGATGTACACGTCATTAAAATTTGGTTGAAGTCCCGTTAATATAACTACGCACGGGGGGAGTGATCGGTACCGCCCTTTAATTTTATAAAGTGACTAAATTGTTTCTCTCTGCTGAAACTAAATTCCTTCTGTTCAAATCCAAATTCAATTTTTTTTCAAAATATCTACTTTACTTCAAAGTTTGCTCTCTAATGGATATGGGCTTTGGCCTGATGCACAAATGACACTTTGCTAAGTTACCAATATAATTTGACAGCTCAATAAGCTTTTGTTAAATATTTTGTTTGTTTAAGATATATCACTCAATTACTCTCAGTGGCGCCTTCTGAGCAATAATTCTTTTGTAACAGAAAAACTAACTATGTTAACATTAATAATCTACTTAAATTATCTAACTTAACCGCTCTCTCCCGTGTCATTTATAACAAATTTTTATGAGTTCTACACCCACCCTCACTTTTAGCTCTACATTTTATCATCTGCTACCGCCCAATTTGCCTTGCTTTGTAATCTGAAATTAACCACTAGCAAAATCAAACGCTCGCTGGCCTTTCGATAGCAATTTGTCCAAAGTTATTTGTTTATGCATTTTACGTGACAAGCCTGAAAGAATATTTGAAGTCGGCTTTTAACTTGTCTCGATAAATACTTTTTATCGGATTTAGGTAGCAATATCATTCGTTTAAACATGAAAAGTGTTTCTCTTGTCTGATGAAGCAATCGTTGTTCCACTTCCAGAACAAGCTTTACTACCTATGAAATAAAAATTTGTCCCAGATGAGTAATTTTTACGGTTCATGAAAAGAAAAAAACTCGACACAAATTTTTGCATTCGATTCACAAAAAGACTTAATTTATTTTCATTAAGGTGAAGGATCAGTCGAAGTAACGTTAGAATTGCGTTGAATAGACGGGAGAAAATGTTTTTTCACCGCAAAGCGCTCGTATCTTTTAATTCGATGAAATCTGTTTATTTTTATAAGATTTACGGTTTTTAGCGGTGAAATTTTCTTTTTACCGATTTCACATGAAATCTTTTCACCAACAAATACTGTCGTACATGGCTTTAGACCTCTGACCTCTTGGTCAACCACTTGTTCTCCCACTGCGCCACCTGTCACTTGCGCGGATTTTAAATTTTTATCTTTAGCGTTCAAAATAAATATTTCACCGCTACCAACAGGAAATGACGTAAATGAAATTTTCACGGCCGAAAACCGCAAATCTTCCAAAAATTCACTGAAAAAAAATAAAAATTTTTTGCCGGTGAATTCACGTAAGATGTGCGGTTTTGTCCGTGACCTTTTTTTCTTTTCACCGCATTTATCGCTAAAAACCGCATTTCTCTCAACCGTTCACCGCATTCTCTGGAATTGTTACATTTTTTGCGAGTTCTATCATGGACACCTCGACCCTGGTTTTGGAAGGTCTCGAATACCGCCCCTACCCCCGAGCTTTTCAAATCTTGTTTTGCTTGTTTATAGTTTGAATCTGCACAACTGGCCTCTGTCTCGTGGCATTATGGCATTCCTGGGTACTATCATGGCTCTGTTGGCTATCATGCTCGGGTTCTCAATTGGACTCCTCTGTGGTCTCAAACTGACCATCCTAGCTCTCTTCATACCATTTCTGGTCATTGGTAATAATTATCTGTTCAAAAAACGAATCTCTATTTGAGTTAAAGCACCTATTTAAAAAACTAGGCTAAGTTTAAGACTTTTTTAAAAGAAAGTGGCAAGAACGATACCACGATTTATCATTTGTTGTCAAACGGAGTTTGAAGCATGTATTGTGTTGTACTTATACGTGTAACTTTTTCCGACTCGAAAGAGAGTAATATAGTATATTCTACAGGTTTTTAAAAGCTAAAACACTCTCCACCTATCTAATGATATAATGATATACCACCAATTGCCCCCCCCCCCCTACTTGGTGGAGAGTATTTTAGTTTAAAAAAAGCGGTCGGGTTTAGTAATGGCTGTTTGGATGGCAGCTAGAAATATCAAATCTGAAGCTATAACTACTTTGATTGCTGAAGAATTTGATATTCAAAAGAGAAACCACGGGGAGAAGTTAGTTTCTCTCTCTCTCTCTGTGTGTGTGTGGGGGGGGGACTCATAGCAGCCAATTTTTTTTTTACTATTTTACTATTTACTATTTTACTATTTTTACATCCAACTTTCTTAGGGCCAATTTTTGTTGTCTGAAGATATTAAATGAAGCCTTGTGATAATGAGATACAGATAACTGTAGATTATGGCACAGACTTCAACGGTACAGTTTTTGCTATGAGACTCCTGTGTAAAAATGAGTTCTTACGAGTGTGAGAGACTTTTTTCAGCTGTTGGAATAGACTCTTCGTTTGTGGTAGTGAACAGTTGGCTGCATGTGATAGAGGACGAGGGAAGGGAGATATACGATGTACCCACTCTCATGGGAAAGACTCTAGAAGGTACTACTCGACTGGCCTTCCCTTTATCCCTGAACTGCACCATTATGTTTTATATTTTCACAATAAAAATGAAAGAAAATTTGATTTTAATTGCTCTCAAAAAATGTGTAATGAAAATTAACATGCGATTCACTGCTAAGGAGACCTAATTCATTTTGTGAAGTGTAATTTCCCAGTCCCTACCCCCCCTGCTACAGAATTCAGCGGTTTTTGTTAAAAAAAGACGATTTACAGGTGGATGTGATACCTTTTCCCCTATCCCTTTCCACTTTTTGCCCCAAAGTTTGAGTTTACACTGCAGTAATGGGTGCCTGAAAAATTTTCTTGCACACGTTAAAATTTTGAAATAATGTGCAGGCAACTTCATTTCTCAACAACTAATGCAAGCAACTTTTTTCTTTGCACGCAACTTAAATTTTCTACAAATGCGTAATTATTGAAAAAAAAAACGTCCGGCAAAATTGAAGTTTGAACAGAAACAAAGAGCATTAAAAATAAGCTAGTGGGCTTAGAGAATAATTTTTTAATAGCCCTCCTAATTTTTTTTACTTCGTCGAATAAAAATTTTTCGCTTTATCTCATTTTGCCGCCTTTTCGACATTTTGCGTGAAATCTTTTTGACTTCTCTAGGCTAGTTTCACTCTTCTCTCATTCTGTTAAAAGTGTGGTTAGACAGCAGTTGCTCAGAAAAGCAATTAAAAAAGCAGAGTTAGTATCAACAAACGAAATCAGAGATAGAAACGGTATAAGCCCATAAAGCCCAATCTTAGATGCCCGTTACTCGAATTTTGTTCTTAGTTACCATATCTAATGCTCATTGGTATTGATACTACTCCCTGTGTGGTCTTAATTTTAAAAATGAGATGGTTCAGCTCTGAAAGGATATAAGAAAGTGCGCACTTTAAAATTGCTTGACCAAAATTATTTTTCGCTTTTTTCAATCTCAATCTTGGTTATGGGAATCAACGGCGGCTATTTTCCGGCAATCTGCCAGGTATGTTTGGATTTGACCCCCACTCCGATTTTAGAAATTTTGGTGTGTGCACAAATCCCCCGCATTTATTTTCATTTTACCTAAGCAAACAAAGCCCCAAAAGAGAGAAAAATTAGAGTTCTTCAAAATTTTATTTTCTTCCACGCAAAAATAACCGAGCAGAGATGCAAAAAACTGCTGGCAGAAATAACAGAATACAATATCAAAACAGTATTTTTTGATTAAAAAAAACAATTTTACGTTACACCATTATTTCACCTCAACCTCAGCTTTTCACTCAACCTGTTCATTTATTATAGCCACAAAATTATGAATTGAGATTATATTTATTGCGGCAAAAATAATTCCCGAGTCCAAAGCAAAAAGTTGATCTTGCAAAATTTTGCAAGGCTCTTTATAAACAACATATCGCCTTGCAAGATTACTTTTGGTGTTGACTAGGGATAATATTCGAAGAAGAATGAAACAAACATATAAGACTGAAGTCAGAGGAGTAAGTAAAACTCTAAAAATTGTTGCCGTGAAGTTTTTGGTGCTTCTGAGTAAAGTAATTGTGACGTGTAAGTTTCATCATATCTAGAAATGATTTCTCTCCATTTTGTCTACAATTTGATGGTTTGCTGTTTTACAGTTTATCATTTTACAGCGGCCTTTTTTTGCAAATTTTTGAGGTTTATGCTCCAATTCATTCATGCTCCCATTCAATATTCCTATATTTTCGAGGAAATTTGAACTAAATAGGTTTAGTTTCACTTTTTCCACGCACGACTACAACTCTAATCTGAAAATCTGAATCGTGAAAAACCCAGCCAAGAACCTAGTATGAACACCCGATTTTTTAGAAATTTGTCACGTAAAGAGATTTTTTTTTACGATTTTGAAGTTCATTGGGAAGACGATGAGGTAAAAATTTGAGTAAGTTTTTGTTGACAAATTTGGGAATATTGAAGTGGAGCATGAATGGATTCGAGCACAAATTTCAAAAAATTGCGAAAAATGGCCGCTGTAAAAAGATAAAAAGTAAAACAGTAAGCCAGAAAATAGCAGACCAAATGGAAAGAAATCAGTACTAGATATGATGAAAATTACACGTCAAAAAAACATTCATCAGAAGCACTTGATAACTGTTCACGACAACAATTCTCCGAGTTTTACTTACTCCTCTAACTTCAGTCTTTTATGTTTGTTTCATTCTTCTTCGAATATTATCCCTATTCGACATCAAAAGTAAGCTTGTAAGGCGATATTTCATTTATAAAGAACCTTGCAAAATATTGCAAGATCAATTTTTTGCTTTGGACTCCGGAATTATGTGTGCCGCGATAAAACTAATCTCAATTCATAAATTAATGGCCATAATAAGAGAACGGGTTTAGCGAAATGCCAAGGGTTGTAGCATTTCTCTCAACCCGTCCATTTATTATAGCCACAAAAATATGAATTGAGATTATTTTTATCGCGGCATAAACAATTCCCGAGTCCAAAGTAAAAAGTTGATCTTGTAAAACTTTGCAAGGTTCTTTATGAACGACATATCGCCTTGCAAGATTACTTTTGATGTCGACTAGGAATAATGTTCGAAGAAGAAGGAAACAAACTTATAAGACTGAAGTTAGAGGAGTAAATAAAATTCGGAAAATTGTTGCCGTGGAGAGTTTTTAGTGCTTCTGAGTAAAATTATTTGGACATGTAACTTTCATCATATCTAGTACTGATTTTTTTTGCTATTTTATGGTTTGTTGTTTTACAGTTTATCATTTTACAGCGGCGATTTTTTGCAAGTTTTTGAAGTTTATGCTCCATATCAATCATGCTCCTATCAATATTCCTGAATTTGTCAACAAAAACTCACTCAATTTTTTTACGTCGTCGTCTCAACCAATGAGCTTCAAAATTTTTTAGAAAAATGTTTTCACGTGGCTAATTTCTAAAAAAAAGTTGGGTATTCATACTCAGTTCTTGTCTGGGTTTTCACGATTCAGATTTTCAGATTAGAGTTGTAGTTGTGTGTGGAAAAAGTGAAACTAAACTAATTTAGTTCAAATTTGCTTGATGAAAGGTTATATGTGCCCTCACTTTTCACAGTATGGTTTTGTAAAAACGTGAGAGAATCTTTCGTCACCCGTTTCCACGCCATAAGTCACTGGTTTCCATACTATAAGTAGCTCATTTCCCCTTCACTCATTCTCTATTTAACATCATCTAGCTATCAAAATGAAAGAAAGCCTAATTGGTGATACTATCAGAATTTACTCTCTCGATGCTTTTAGCGGATTAAGAACAAAATAAGTCACTTTACAATTAGTCATAGCACTGTTTACAAGAATAATTGCATTTTTTATTTTGGTGTTGACTGATTACAACAAAAGTTCGGCAATAAAGTGTTCTGTGCTCAATATGGTGGATATTTATCTGTGAACACGCGTAACAAATGTCAGCCCCCATGATATAGGTACCTTATTTCCACGTTAAATTCCGTCTTATAAATTCCGTCTTCATAAATAAATGAGAATCATAAAAATGGGGACACGTTTTGATCACTCGTTTCCACAAAGTGTATTGAGAATTGTTTTTACAGACCATTGGCCACTTAATGGACGTAAGATAAATAATGATTGACGTGTTTAATGACAAATCTAGTCGTATTTACATTTGCTGCATGTGTGTATGTGTGTTTAAGGTTGTTTCCTAAGTGTGAGTTTGTCCGATTTCACATCAATTGTGTCTTTCATTGTGGGTGTGTTCTCTCCCTTCGCTGCTGTCAACTTATGCTCTGCATTTCTAGGTAGGCCAACATTTTAATTACCAACATAAATTCGCGCGTTTACCGATCTTAGAAGGCCTCAATTCAGTTGATTGAAAACGGGATGTCAGTCAATCCTTTTCCGGAAAATAAAGACGGGTGAGCAACATTGTGCACCATTTCACCACCATCATACTGCTCATTTTATGAAAAATAGTTGAAAAAGTTCTTGCGTTACCCCTACTTAACGCCAAGTCAATAGCAGTATTGGGCAAGTCTAATCCCAAGTCTAGGTATCAGTACTAATTCAGAGCTATGATCATAACACATTTAAGACTTGGCCAAGACTTGGTAAGTCTTAATCCTAGTACAGATATAGACTTGGAGTTCGGTACGGGTAGGAGTACCACGTGAAAGATCAATTTTAAGCTTTTTGGAATGTTTTTAACAAGACCTTATTGCTAAATATGACCGTGGTTTATAAGCTCTCTTTCCATATAATTTGTATATCACCTCTCCACGCAGGCAACTCAATTCGCCGATAAAATTACCCTGGTTGAGTTTTTAAAAAGTTTTTTAGTCAGTTAATTGTAATACAAAACATTTTGAGTGTTACTCATAATCTCTTTAAGTTGTATTTTAGGATGTATTATGATATATGGTTTAAGTGCACGACCCTAGACCGCTCTGATTAGACCATTTCCCAGACTTTGCCCTATTATCAGACCATCGTGCGACCCAAATATTTCGTGCAACTCTGATGCGACCCAAAATTTTGTGCGACTTTAGTGCGATCAACGCTCCCTCTGATCAGACTATACTCCAAAATTTGTCCTATGATCAGACCATTCCTGAATAGATTTTATAGTCCATTGTTATTTGTTTCAATTATTCAATTCAAACTTATATACTACTCAACTTAAAATTGAATAATTTAGTCATTTTTTTAAGGTTAGGACAAAACTAAAAATATGAACAAAAAGTCATTTTGAAGTGCCTGCAACTTTTCTTCTGAGTCATCAAAAACAGTGATAAAAACTGCAGTCAAATAATTAGGGTCATTTAATGCTCTCTGGTCAGATTTTGGGGCAACTTATGTCAAGACTTTGGTCTCTGATCAGACTGTAGTGCAACAATTGTTCAGACATTCTTTCGACTCCAGCGTTTCCCAGAATATGTATTTTGGGTCGCACCATGCCACCAGCGTCCGACCCAAATAGTCTAGGGTCGCGCACCTAAACCTGGGTGAATTTTTAAAGTTTTTTAATTGCTCTTGAACGAAATTCATAGCAATTATTGTAAACGTGTGTGTCTTTTTTATGCAAAATTGTCGCTTGACAATTTGAGTTTTCTAGTGACTTTTACGCCCTTGACTTTTTGCGTTTTGCGTGATCTAAAATTCTCTCTCAATCACAATTTCAAGCAGCTTAACTCAATTGGCGGCAATTTAATACTAAAAGCCAAATGAAAAGTGCGCCGAAACTGGTGCTATTTTTCACTTTAAATCTTAATAGTGTTATATGTTAACCTCTAATATGGTTGTTTGAAGCACACTATTGAACTTCTTAGTTCCATTTAGGCTCCCCCTCCCCTCGACTGATGCAATTGATTAGAGCTCCCACTAGTTGTTCCAGAGCAATTCTTCCGACTTTTAGTCGGTTATTTTTAGTCAGTTAAGTGTAATTTAAAACACTATGAGGGCTATTCAAAATCTTTTTAAGTTGTCTATTTTAGGATGTAGTAGGATATGTGTTAATGAAAACTATCATTGTTTTAAAAACAAGTTAAAGTCTGATAATGGTTGATTATTTTCTGGATGGTCCTCCAATCATTAATGACCAGCTCACCCTGGGATATGTTTATATGCGATTGTTATGACGTTTTGAAGTTGAACGTTTTAAGTTGTATTAAAGTTGCGTACGCTATATTAAGCGGTGAAATTACATACTTTAGCGGTGAATTGTGGTGAATTTTTGTAAGTTAACCGCATTTCACCGAAAAATTGTGTACAAAATTTGCGGTGAAAAAAAAACAACCTTTCACAGCTTATCTTACATATTTTTCCGATTTTTCCAATTTTTCCTCGACCCTGTGTTATTGCAGCATTGAATTTCCTGGCACTTTGGATCTGTGAGCTGTTCTTCTTCTGTCCCTGTCTGGCGGTCAAGTCCAAACTGCTTCTGGAGAGAATTGCAGAGGCACACCCCAATTCTGCCCACTTCGGATGGTGTAGAAGACGTAATTTAGGCAGGAAGAAAGAGGCTGACAAAGCGGCAGGTAAAGTAAGGCGGACCTTAAGAAGGCTCTTCATTCGACCTAACGGATTGTCAAGAGCTATTTATTGCGACGCGCGAAGTAGGGCACATATTTCTATATGCTTATTACTAAACAGTTCTGCTGCTCCAAATAAAAACGACGAAGTATAAATTTTTTGTAACGGTACTGAGAAGAAATGCTGGAATCAAATATGTACATATAGGACATTCAAAAGCTAATCAATTGCTCTAAACCAAAGTTTGTAGCAATTATATTAGTCCTGTGGTATTTTTTATGCGATTTTTTGCTTGACCGCTTTTTCGTCTGACCCATTTGACTTTTCGTCCTCAAAAACTGGATAAATAGGTAGCTCTCAGAGGGTACTAAGTTCTCTTAGATCCCTAAGCCTTACTAAATTTGAAGAATGCGAATCACAGAAAATGTTTTGAGGAGACAATTTCATGGTGTGAAAGGCGGTTCTTAAAGTTTGACTCCCCTAAATCAATCCCCCCCCCCCACACACACACACACACACACACACACACACACACACACACACGCAATTAGCCGCTCATTACCCCCTCCCCTCAAGATTCGCAATGTCCACCCTCATCCACCTGTTGAACACCCTCTCATTTAACTTTCGCAACCCTGCCCCACCAACGCTTGACCCCCCCCCAACAAACAAACAAACAAACAAACCTCCACACACACACACGCACACACACACACACCCAAACACACACACACACACACACACACACACATACACACACACAATCACACACACACACACACACAAACGCGCACACACACACACACACACACACACACACACACACACATACACACACACACACATAAGTCACCTCTCCCCCTAGTGCTAGCATCCCCAGCCCCCACTGGCTATTATTAAAGCCAACCGCTTGTCGGTTGTTGAGGAGTCATTCCCCCAACGTTAGTCGGTTATGTTTGGTCATTTTAATCCAATCGTTTTCTATCAAAATGTTTTCTATCTTCTGCAAAAAAACCATTGGAATTTTTCAAATTACGAAATTAGCGCAAGTATGCTAGCAGACAAAGTGCTGAAATAGGCGCCAAAACAACGTTTTCCAACAAAATAATTTTAGTTTCTTTAATAGCTGTCCTTATATTCTCATCAGATTCTTTTGCGCTCCTAATTTTCACAACACACAAAATTTTTATTGTATTGGTGCTCTGTCTTTTTTTTCTTAAGATGCCTTCACACTGTTTTCATAACATTCACCATTTAAAACGTAAACAAGTGGCCACTGTGGGTATTAGGTTTCATTAAAGGTCTTAAGCTCGCTTTTGGTGGATCTTCAAGTGATTGAATTGATTCAGCTGCCGAGAAGGTCTAAAGTCAAGTTTAAAGGTCATTTTATGAAATTTCGAGCCCAAAATTGTGCGAAATTTTACGTTTTTTATCCTTTTTTGAGTTTTTATGGATCAGTTTTAAACTGACATTTTTCAAAGTTGATTCAGGGCTTTCGCAAGACTTTTGATGACAATTTTGTGAGCTATTTTATGTTTTGGTTCTTCAAACGTATAAATGATACGGACTTTTTGCCAATTTTTGTATTTTTTAAATATTTTTTAAGCTTCAGGCGCCAGGGAACCTCCCTTAGTGTTTCTGGGTATTTGTCAGGGACAATTAATTGGTTTTCAACATTTTAATATATGAAGTTTTTGCAATTTTTGATAAAATCCTCATTTTTTTGAAGTTTTTTTGAATTTGTTAGCCATATTTTGAGTTTTTCAGGCCCCGGTGTTCAGAACTTAGATACCAAGTAGCTTCAAAAGACGTTGAACTGGTTCTGTTCATGTTAACATCACCATTTTCAGCAAGCCTTGAATATAATTTGCAATTGTTTTAAAATTTTTTATAGTTTTTGACATTCTCGGACATTTTCTGATATTTAAGTTCAGGAGGCAAGATTCAGGAGTCAAAAAAATGTTTCGAAAACTTTTGCGAAATTTAGAAACTTTCAATAAACATGCACTTTTCAATTTTGTAGCAGTATTACTCTTTTTTCTCGAGTTTTTCAATCTTTAATTGCAATTAATCCCTCTTCAAGGCCCTTAGGTATATCTATATGGATCAAATTTGACCTTCAGGTGAAAAAAGGTTTTTGGGTTTTTAGCAATTGCCATTTTTTTAATTTGGTGAATTTATTTAGTTTCAACTTCAACTCAACTGAACTCTGTTTCTCAACTCAACTCTGTTTCTGTTGCTAGCTCGAAAACCGCCCTGATCAGACTAGTGTGCGTTCGAAATTGTCTCTGATCAGACTAGTGTGCGCTCGAAACTGCCTCTGATCAGACCGTCCCAGACCGAAGTGACCCCTGATCAGACAAGTTCCAGACCATTGTCCAGACGAAAGTGCGCTCGAAGCTTTTTCCAGACCATGTAATTCGAGCGCACCCGGAACATGTGTGCGCTCGAAACTCGTCTGATCAGGGGTCACTTCGGTCTGGCCACCTCGACCTGGGCTATCTTCTAATCTATATGGTAGATCAAATAATTCGTTTTGGTAGCAATTTCTATATTCTGCTGGCTATTTTTGTTATCGTCTGGCACTTCATTCTTTCCTTCTTCTTCCTCACCATTTAATTTTGAATGCTCAACATCGGTTCATATATTCATTATCTTGTATTGAGAGCCGTAAACTAATTAATCCGTTCGTTAGATAGATCAGCTATGTGTTAAATATCAATAAAACCTATGCGCAATAATCTACTTAAAGCTCCCCTTGATAAACTATGCGTTAGTATCTAAGCAATCTATTTTTTATTATTGAACTTCATTCTCTCAGCTGCAAAGATCTTCCACTTCCATGTCAAACAAATTCTATGTCTAGTATACGTGGGTGACCACCATCTTTTGATTCTCTTCCCTTTATTGGCAAACTGACATATGCTTTTAGGGGGAACTTAAAGGAATAGCTAAAATGAATGGCAGTTAGAGCAGTGGATAATAAAGCAGAAGTTAGTGCGAAGAAAAACCAAAGAAAAACGGCAGCCATATTATTTTTTAAGTCTGATAGACTTTTTGCAAAAATACATGGGAAATGAGAATAAACAGTAAAAATTTCTAGCCATTTGGAAAAGAATTACTCCTCTTTGAACGTGAGTTACAATGGATTCTTGTAACTGAGCAGACGAAAGCTTAAATTATATTGTTGGTACGCTTGTGATCGAAGAATTCAAAATCTTGCAAGAATTTTTCAATTAATCTTGGAAGGGAATACATATCACTTGCAATCTGCTTGCAAGATTCTTGCAAGATTTGAATCATAATCCTATAGGGAACGGATAGATTTAATAAATATTGCAATAGCCGGAACACATTTTTTCTCTTTCTCTTCTTGCATTTGGTTTGTTTTTTTTTTCAAACTGGAATGGTGTGCCTTAGGATATCAGCTCCTAGAATGTGATCTATATCAAACCCTGTCTAGTTTGGCTCCTCCTCTTTCGAAACAACAGTTTTCGGTCTGAGACCTCGAAATGCGATGGAATGAAACGAGGGATCCTGAAAAGTTATTCCCAAAACGATAAAGCCGGTTTCGACTTTTCAGCTAACTTTTATAGCTGCCCTCTTTGCTACGATCCAAATTATTAATCGTTCTTGAACGAAAATAATAGCAATTATAGTAAACGTGTGGGTCTTTTTTATGCCAAAGTTATGCTTGACAATTTTGACTTTTCGAGTAACTTTTACGCCCTTGAATTTTTGCGTTTCGCGTGATCTAAAATTCTCTCTCAATCACAGTTTCAAGCAGCTGAACTCAATTTAGGGCAATTTAATACTAAAAGTCAAATAAAAAGTGCGCCGCAACTGGTGTCATTTTTTACTCTAAATCTTAATAGTGGTATATGTTAACCTCTAATGTGGCTCACTATTATTTTTCTTTGTCCCATTTAGGCTCCCCCTCCCTCCCTCCCTCCCTCCCACCACCCCCACTGAAGCAGGCCTTTTTTAGTCACGCTAATGGAATCTTAAAGGGAGCAAAAAGGAGAGTTGGTAAGAAGCGTGATATTTTCAAACTAAAATCGTAGTGGTAAATTGATCAGTATGGTGAATTTTTCCCGTGCGTCAATTTGATGTCTTTTTCAAGCTTCCTCTTCAATTTCAATATTTTTTCATTTATTTTAATCAAGCATATTTGAAGTTACTAGTATTCATCAATTGGCAGGGAAACTTTTTTATGACTTTTGCACCATTTTTGTCAATAGAATATGACTGTTTTTTATTAGTTTTGTCTGTTTTTTATTGTGAGCTGTGTTTCATAATGGTTCCGTTTCTTAAAAATGTTTTAAATAACTTTAAACCCATCTGTTTTCTTAAAATTATTGGTGAAATTTTATGTTCTCGGGTGTTTGCTGTTTTTTAAATATATTATCAATTAATCTCATCAAGTACAGATCTCCCAGTTTGCTTATGGAAGCTAAATTAATCAATTTAATTGTTTAATGATAATGCTTCTTTGACTTTCGCGCTGTTTTTAATCCACAAACTTCATCGATTGTTTAAGTTTTGCAGGTTTTTTGTGCGTTTTGTAGTATAATCTTTTAGTCCAATAAGAACAAGTCCATTTATTTGCTATGAGCGCTCAAATTATTTAAACTAAATGTTTCAATTTAAAGTTAATGCTATTAATATCTCGTACTCTGATCACCTTCAAAAATTGTTAGCTAAACATTTAGATTTGTCATTTTTGATATACTTATTTTGTACTCCTTGCTGAGAAATCAATTAATCTCTTTAATGACGGGTCTCAAAGGTTGCTAATGGCAGCTGTCTAAACAGTCTAAATTATTTAATTTGTAGCTCAATCTGTCTGTGACATCATCACTAAATTTCGAAAAATAGCGTTTTTGAGTTTTTTGCAATTGCCTGTTATGTTGCTGTCTTATCACGTTGTCTCATTTTGATAGGTTTCATTGATTGCGTCAGCATTGATATAAATGGATAGAATAAGTTCCTTGATTTCATAACGTTTGTTTACGCTAAGATAAAGTGAATTGGTATATCTTTCCTTCACTAATAGTTATATTTTCTTTTTTTGGCCGTTAGAACTGCTTAAGGATATACAATACGGCTCTTATTGAATGCTGTGGTTAAGGATTTTAGCGTGAGGCTTTGAAGTTTTCTCAATGTGACTCCACTAACTCTTTTTTGCCAATTTCTAAATTTTTGCCTGTTTTTTTTAGTTTTACAGTAAATGAAGTTTTATTGTGAACTCATTCTAAGGATCCATAGTGCCAAAAATTTTTATGATGTGCCATTGATCTTAAAATGGTTGATTCTTAAAAGTGTTTCTTGAAACACCCGATCTTGGAAAACAAAAAATTTTATTTCAATTACATTTTCGTTCAACGTTGCACATATCAGAACATGGTCTTTTTTGAAGTTCTTACCTCTTACTGTTGCTTTTAAAATGATGTTTTTCAGATAATTAGAGTAGTTAATTCTTTGGATTGTAATTCAGATTTTATCCTCCTGTTTTTTACTTTCCTCAAACAAAAACTTTTCCGCTTGACGTTAGGTGACAGCTTGTTTAACATTTTGCGTGAAATGTTTTTGACTTCTATTGGCTAGTTTTACCCTTCTCTCATTCTGCTCAAAGTGCTTTTAAGCAGCAGTCGCTCAACAAAACAGTATAGAATGGACAGATTCAGTATGTCGAAAAATGAAATCAAAAATATAAAACTTTCGTTACCCCTAATGCTGATTGGTATTGATTTTAGCTCTTTATCCTATCGTTAAGAAACAGGAGCATCTCCAACAACGAAAGGACGTCAAGGTAGTTTCATACTTTATATGTTTTTGTACAAAAATCTTTTTTTTCCATTTTTTCTCTGTTTTTTTCTCCAATTGGGTTTATGCGAAAAAATGGCGGCTATTTTCCCGCAATCTGCCGGGTATTTATAAAAAAATTTGTTAAAATATAGTTCCAACCACTGAAATCAAACAACTGCAGTATTTGTGCAGATCTGTTTGACCTTGACAATGAGAGTGAGGTGTATGTGTTCAACTACTATGAGCAGAAGATTGGCTCTTTCTTCGCCCTTCTAACTAAGAACAAATGTGTCCGATTCATGTGGGTTCTGGTGTTCCTCATTCTCATCGCAATTGGCATTTATGGCATCTCAACGGTGAGTTGTTTTTGCCGTAACATAGTTTTAGAAAAGAGAAAAAATTAGAGTAACTATCCCGATAGTTAGTAGTTAGGGGACGAGCTTGGAGGTGGAAGTTGATAACCAAATTGAGAACCAATAAAGTGACGTCAAAGAGTATGAAATACTTGTGAATTTTTCTGATCACAAAACTTCCAGAAAACAAAATGTACTCATGGAGTCTAATTGTGTGCTGTGCAAATTGGTTCATCGCAGAGCTCAGAAAATTATCACACAAATGATTTTTGATCACAAGTTTTGTTATCAGTTTATTAGCGGTCACGTTCATTTGAAAGCTTTATGTCACTCTGTGAGACTTCAGCTACTTTTTTTGAAATGCGGCAAAGAGAGACCGGTGCTATGATTGGTCTTCTGGTGGTTTTTTACAATTCAAAGAATTTGAATTGTATTGGGGCGCACTCTTTCTTAATATCTTTTCACTTTTAAATGAAATTAGAGTGGTGATTTTGGTCACGCCAAAACAGGAATTGGAGCAAAAATACGATTTTGCGGCTTGTTTTTTTCTCACTCTAATTTTTAATTAGAGTGAGAAAACGGTGTTTGAACAAAATTTCCCTTTCTCCATAGAGGTTTTTGTTCATGCGTGCAATTTAATCTGTTGTTACTGTTTTACTTTGAGTTTTTTTCTGAATGGTTTTTGAAATACATTCCAAGTAATCTCTAGATCAAATTTTTATTCAATTTTTTCAATAAAAATTCTTTGAATTTTTGTTCTGGACTTGTCCTGCTGTGTTTTCTTAATTCGCCGACTTCCTTATTTTTTGTTGCAATTATTTGATCACGTGCCTAGTAGGCAAAACCACTCAGCAGCTGAATTCGTATGCGTGACGTCATTGTTACCCCTCTTACGGAACTTATGAATTTTCAGGTCAATCGTATGATAATTTTTTTTCAGCTTAAATGACTTCTCTTTCACAGTAAAACGATTTTTGCACCCTTTTTATTTAATCTAAGTTGAGAGTGTAAACTCAAACTGAAATTTAATAGAGATCCTCCATCGTAATCATAAGACTAAATTGCCTGAAAGACAATACTGGTCAAAGTTTAATTTGAAAATTAGGATAGAGTTTGATATGAGAATCTCATTTTCTGAATCCCAGTTTCCGTCTCTGAGCTTCCGCTGGTCTTTCAACTAGAAAGTCTCAACTGGCTATTTTCTTCCAGCTACGTTTTTTTTCAAACATGTAAATTATTAATATAACCGAAAGGTTAAAGTTTACATGCCTTCAGAATAATCAGGAATATTTATTGAAATAATCAAAACTATACATTAATCTTCTGGTTATTAATTGATGTTCTGAATTTTGGTGCCTTAGATGCGTGTCTATGAATCAGTGAGAGACTACTTGGATGAGAAGAGTGTGATCCATGAATTCTACCAAGTGGCACTGGAGAACCCAATTCTCCAGTTCAGTCCCACCAGTGTTGTAGTGTCATGTCCGGACAACTTCCTCTTTGACCAGAACTTCATCGGCAGAATCTATGCTCTCCAACAGCGCATACTCGGTGACAGAGAGTTTTTCAGGTAATTTTCAGAACGGGCCGCTCGTAATCTGGGCAACTGTAGTCAGACAAAAGCGAGTGAGGTGTTAAAATTATGAAAAAGCGCAGTGTGATCCGACAAAAAGACCTTAATATAAACAAAACAGAAGACATTATTAGAAGTTCATAGCAATGACATTGAGAGCATTAGATTTTAACTTTTTTTTAATCTTCATGATGTACATATAAAATTGTGAGAACATTTTATAATCGTATTTTAGGCCATTTTTTGCTAATGTAATGTCACATTTTAGTTTAGTAATTTAATGATTTTATAATTTTACATAATGTTATATTCTTAACTTTACATTACCTCTTTTACCATTTGCTTTTTATTCTTGTGTACCAGAGGAAATTAACAATGTTCTTTTTTATCACAACGATCTTCCAAAAATCTTTAAATCCTCATTAATTGCTCTTGAACGAAGTTCATAGCAATTATTGTAAACGTGTTAGTCTTTCTTATGCTAAATTTTTGCTTGACCGTTTGAACTTTTTGAGTGACTTTTACGCCCCTGAAAAGTCAAATGAAAAGTGCGCCGAAACTAATGCCATTTTTAATAGCCACCCTCATCTTCTCAGCCGGCTATTATAGCGCACCTATTTTTTACAATTCAAAGAATTTGAATTGTATTGGGGCGCTGTCTTTTTTTAAGATCTGTTCACACATTTTCATGATTTTTGAAGTCAAATTGGAGTGGTGATTTTGGTCACGCCGAAACAGGAAATGGAGCGAAAAGGCAAGTGGTTTTGCGGCGTGAATTTTTTTCGCTCTAATTTTAAAGTAGAGTGCGAAAACGGTGTTTGAACAAAAATTCGGTTTCTTGGTTGTGAATTTTTGTTCACATGCGGCAATTTCACTCTGATTTTTAATAGCCGCCCTCATCTTCTCAGCCGGCTATTATTGCGCTTGTATTTTTTTTTACTTCGTCAAACTTTTTTTCGCTTTACCATTTTGCCGCTTTTTCGAAATTTTGCGTGAAATCTTTTTGACTTCTTTAGGCTAGTTTCTCTCTTCTCTCATTCTGCTAAAAGTGAATTTGAACATCAGTTGCTAAGCAAAGCAATTCAAAAAGAACAGAGTCGGTATAAAAAATTGAAGTCAGAAATAGAAACGGGATAAACCCATAAAGCCCAATTTTAGATGCCCGCTATTTGAACGTCGTTCCTATAAGTCTTAGTTAACATCTCTAATGCTTATTGGTATTAATAGTAGACCCTGTAGCCTCTCTCTAAGAAACAGAAGGACGTTATGTTCAACTACGAAATGCCATCAAAATAAATCGGATTTAAAAAATATTTTTATACAAAAATCTCTTTTTTTTTCAATATATTCTATTCGTTCAATCCCAATCATGCTTATTGGAATTAACGGCGGCTATTTTCCGGCAATCTGCCGGGTATGTTTACTGTTTTTTTGATTTTTTGGATCGGATTTTTTTGTAAATGGTTTTCCCAATCCATTTATAGTCTGTTCTCGGTCTAGTTTTCTGTTTGTCAAAGAAAATTCTTTGAATTGTACGTCAGGACTTGTCCTGCTATGTTTTTTTACTTCGTCGAATAAAAAAAAGTTTCGCTTTACCTCATTTTCCCGCTTTTTCAACATTTTGCGTGATATCTTTTTGACATTTCTAGGCTAGTTTCTCTCTTCTCTCATTCTGCTAAAAGTGATTTTGAACGTCTGTTGCTCAGCAAAGCAATTCAAAGTGAACAGAGTCAGTATAAAAACATTGAAGTCAGAAGTAGAAACGGGATAAACCCACAAAAGCCCAATTTTAGATGCCCGCTATTTGAACGTCGTTCCTATAAGTCTTAGTTACCACCTCTAATGCTTATTGGTATTGATAGTAGACCCTGTAGCCTCTCTCTAAGAAACAGAAGGACGTTATGTTCAACTACGAAATGCCATAAAAATAAATCGGACTTAAAAAATGGTTCTGTACAAAAATCTTTTTTTTTTCAAAATCTTCTATTCTTTCAATACCAATCATGCTTATTGGAATCAACGTCGGCTATTTTCCGGCAATCTGCTTGGTATGTTTCACTTTAAATCTTAATAGTGGTACATGTTAACCTCTAATGTGGATATTTGCAGCCCACTGTTGAATTTTTTACTCCCATTTAGGCTCCCACTCCCCCCCCCCCCGCCTCAAGCAGGCTGCAATTAATTAGAGCTCCCACTAGTCATTCGAGAGCAATTCTTCCGACGTTTAGTCGGTTATGTTTAATAGCCGCGTCGGCAGATCCAGGCGGCTTTTATTGCGCTCCTAAAAACAAGGAAGACAGATTACGTAATTACAGCGATATATTATCAGTTTTGAGCTCTATAGAAAAAAAATACAAATCGTCAAAAAAAATATAGAAACAAAAAGACTGTATACATAATTACAGCAATTTATGACCGATTTTGCCGCCCTGCAGAACAAAAAAAAATAGCCTCAAAAAATTCCTAAAAATCTCAACAGAAACAATAAGACAGATTAAGAACAACTGCAGAAAAAAAGTCAGTTCTTCGTACCCGGATCCGGGTGCTATAGTAAATCAGTACTGATTCATCATATTCCAATAGCAAAACGTTAAATCATTACTGAATCATAGTGTCCCAAGGGTAAATTTCCTTTCACCATGTTCAGACCAAACGCAGAATATTTTTTGGTGAAACTATCATGAACACGATAAACTATCTTTTTTCAATGATCATAATAGATTCAAAGAAATTTTGAAAATTTTGAAAATTAATTGAATTTTCTTTTGAACGCCGTGGGAGCATGATATAGCGTTTTAATTTATGAAATCACAGCATTTCAGCACTTCAACGAGAAGTGAGCGGTCCTGGGAAAACCGGAACAAAACGAGCGATCCTGGGCGGAGGGGGGCGGGGGGGGGTTAAGGGCATTGGAAATGTTTCACTATTTTACTATTTGAATATGACAACTTTTTGGTCATTTCGGCCAGCCCTCCCCCCCCAACCCCACAAGGAACTGTTAACTGCATCAAATTAATATTGATTATCGTCTTTCTAATTAAAATTAAATTTGGTGAATTAGTTTTTAATTGCTTATCGCTTTTTTCCAGCAGATGATTTTTCATTCTGTTCAGTTCAAGAACAGACAAAAAAATTATTCAAGTCCAAAGTAAATACAATATTAAAGTTCTTAATGTTCATACTAAGTTCAGAACTTTACTATGAATTTTACCATGAAATGTCTATGAAGTGCCATGATCAGAACTCTGGCAATAGTAAAAAAGAAATTTTAGTGATTCAGTACTGAAATTCCATGAGACTCAGGTCCGGATAGCATTCTTTACAATATGTGGTGTTGTGTTTTAAATTTTGAGCTTATGTTTATGAACAATTGGGGCGAATATTCTCATTTAATACATAAATTTGATGCAAAGGCTGTTAAATAATTTAAGGATCAAAAAAATTAGTTTCAACACAGTGATTTCACGATTTGACGCTGCAGAACTAAAGTTGATGAAGGACTATGATATTTGAGTTCTATTTTTGAATTCTATGAATAGAATTTATAAGTCTTCGTGCGAAATAAAGGACGTCTGATTCATTACAGTTTCCTTTTTACTAAGTAGTTGACCTGTGGATCAAATCAGGGTGATAAAATTGTGTGGACCGGAGGACGGAACATCCAGCACCTCGGAAGGCACCACCGGACATAAACTATAACATTTTAGTCATGTTTTAACCACCTCGCCGCGGGAAAGAGGTCAAGAAGTTGCTTAACCAGGTTGAGTTGTGCGCTGATGATCAGACCCATCCCAGACCTTCATTAAAACAGACTTTGATCTTTTAAAAAAAACCATGGAAGCAGACTATCCGAGGCTGCTTGACCATGTATTAAAAACGCACTTGACCACACGGTGCGTCTTTTTTCAGATCTTTAACTAACACCCCGGCCTGTGTATGAAATAAATCATATCTTTATTAATAGCCGCCCCCATCTTCCTAGCCGGCTATTATAGCGCTCCTATTACAATCCAAGAATTGGTTTGTATTGGTGCTCTGTCTTTTTTAAATTTTTGTAAGATGTTTTTACACCTTTTTTCATGACTTTGAGCTTTCAAAACGGGATAAACAGGTAAAGCTCAGCGGGCATCAAGTTTCATTAGAGGCCCTTAGCCGAGTTTAGTAGTTCTTCAAGTACTTAGAGTGGTGAAGCTACTGGGAAGGACGTAATTCGATGTTTACAGGTCATTTTCAGAAGTTTTTGCACCCAAAATCTTGCAATTTTTTTGTCTTTTTTTGGAATTTTGTTGGACCAGTCTGAAATTGAGGCCCGTAAAAGTTGGTAAAGGTCTTTTGCAAGACTTAATTACTTTTTAGGGCCATTTTAAGAGATATATGTATTGCTACACCAAACATAAACACGGTAATTTATTCTAATTTTTAAATTTTTTTCAAGTTTCGTTTGAATAGTTTTGTAGTTTCAGCTCTTGGTGTCACAATAAGCGGTTGTTTTATAGTTTCTAGCGGTAATGGAATGGTTTTCAACTTCACGAATTTTACCAATTTTTTCGATAAAACTTGCAGTTTTTTCCAATTTTCTGACATTAATTTCATTATTCAAGTTTTCGAGCTCCAGGGGGCAACAAATCTTGTCTAGGATTTGCTAATAGTTTACTGCAAAATATTTATTGGCCATGACATAAGACAATTTTTTCAAATTTTTGAAAACTGTTGTCAATTTTAGTTTTCTCTAACCTGAACAACCAAAACATTTCCTTTAGGTTTTGATAATAGGTTATTGCATAGTTTCTAGTGGTAACGGGAATGTGTTTCAAGATTTTAATATTACAAATTTTAGCGATTTTCAAATTGTACTTTTCTTTGACTTCCTGAAATTTTAGTCTTTTTCCTCAGTAGCCAGGGGTTTGCTGCTGTTGAGTTTCTAGTGGCATCAAAATAGTTTTCTGTTTTTTTAGATTGCAAATATAAGTATTTTTTTAAACAAATCTTGCAGTTTAAACTTTTTTGATTGTTTTCAATTTTTTTGAATTTGTTTTGTTATTTTCTGAGTTTAACTATCTTTATTCGCCAGCAAATATTTTTAAATGTTGCAGATGAGTTACAAGACAGAACTCCACAGAGAAACAAAGAATTTGAAAATTTTTTCCAGACAAATTTTTGAAAAATATCTTTAATTTTTTCCTTTTCATTTGAAGCACTTTTCACATTTCTTTTTGAAGCGTTTGTCATTTTTTCGACATTATCTGCCTTTGGTGTCAAATTATTCTTTTTCAAGTTTTTGCGTGAGTTAATGACTATATTGCAAAGTGTCATAAATGGCCTTCAGGTTAAAAGCTTCAAGAGTTTTAGGAAGAATTTTTTTTTGTTTAGTTTGATTCTTTTAGTTTCTCAACTTTCGAGATTTCGTCTTTTTGGCTGGTATTGTTCAGTTGATCTGCTGTTCAGGTACATTAGGCCTGTTTTTTATTCAATTCCTTGGATTGTATTTCAGGACTTGTCCTGCTGCTTGTTTTTTAGTTCGTCAAATAAAAAAATGTTTCGCTTTACCTCATTTTGCCGCTTTTTCAACATTTTGCGTGAAATTTTTTGACTTCTCTAGGCTAGTTTCTCTCTTCTCTCATTCTGCTAAAGTAATGGCTTCAGCTTTTTGTGAATTTTTGGTGCTTCGAGTCGCTTCCGGAGTTCTTCCGGCTATGTTTTTAAGATCTGTTCACACATTTTCATGATTTTTGAAGTCAAATTGGAGTGGTGATTTTGGTCACGCCGAAACAGGAAGTGGAGCGAAAAAGCGAGTGATTTTGCGGCGTGAAATTTTTTCTCTCTAAATTTAAAGTAGAGTGAGAAAACGGTGTTTGAACAAAAATTCGCTTTCTCGCTAGTGGTTTTTTGTTCACATGCGGCAATTTCACTTTGATTTTTACTGTTTTTTCGATTTTTTGGATCGGATTTTTTTCTAAATGTTTTTCACAATCCGTTCATAGTCCGTTCTTGGTCTAGTTTTCTGTTTAGTCAATGAAAATTCTTTGAATTGTACGTCAGGACTTGTCCTGCTATGTTTTTTACTTCGTCGAATAAAAAAATGTTTCGCTTTACCTCATTTTGCCGCTTTTTCAACATTTTGCGTGATCTTTTTGACTTCTCTAGGCTAGTTTCTCTCTTCTCTCATTCTGGTAAAAGTAATTTTGAACATCAGTTGCTCAGCAAAGCGATTCAAAATGAACAGAGTCAGTATAAGAAATTGAAGTCAGAAATAGAAGCGGGATAAACCCATAAAGCCCAATTTTAGATGCCCGCTATTTGAACGTCGTTCCTATAAGTCTTAGTTACCACCTCTAATGCTTATTGATGTTGATAGTAGCCCCTGTAGCCTCTCTGTAAGAAACAGAAGTATGTTCAACAACGAAATGCCATCAAAATAAATCGGACTTGAAAAATTTTTTTGTACAAAAAATCCTTTTTTTTCAATATCTTCTTTTCTTTCAATTCTAATCATGCTTATTGGAATCAACGGCGGCTATTTTCCGGCAATCTGCCGGGTATGTTTAATAGCCGCGTCAGCAATTCCAGGCGGCTATTATAGCACTCCTATTTATTTTTACAATTCAAAGAGTTTGAATTGTATTGGGGAGCTGTCTTTTTTTAAGATCTGTTTACACATTTTCATGATTTTTGAAGTCAAATTGGAGCAGTGATATTGGTCACGCCAGAACAGGAAGTGGAGCGAAAAAGCGTGTAATTTGGCGGTGTGAATTTTTTTCGCTCTAATTTTAAAGTAGAGTGAGAAAACGGTGTTTGAACAAAAATTCGCATTCTTGCTAGTGGTTTTTTGTTCACATGCGACAATTTCACTTTGTTTTTTCAATTTTTTGACTTCGACTTTTTCTAAATTGTTTTCCATATCCATTCAGAGTTCATCCTAGTCCTAGTTTTTTACTGTTTGAAACAAAAATCCTTTGCTCGCTAGTGGTTTTTTTGTTCACATGCGGCATTTTGACATTGATTTTTCCGGTTTTTATTTTTTTATCTGTTTTTTTTTATAAATGGTTTATCCATTTCACTCATTGTCCGGTCTAGGTTTAGTTCTTTGTTTAGTCAATGAAAATTCTTTGAATTCTACGTCAGGACTTGTGCTGCTATGTTTTTTTACTTCGTCTAACAAGTTTTTGTTTCGTCCGACCCTGATTTTCATGACTTTGATGACTTTTCCTGACTTTGAGCTTTCAAAACGTGATAAACAGGTAAAACTCAGCGGGCATCAAGTTTCTCTGGAGGCCATTAGCCGCGTTTGGTAGTCCTTCAAGTACTCAGAGTGGTGAAGTTACTGGGAACTTAACTCTCTTAAAAAATGACTTGTGAAAACAATTAATGGGCTTCAAATTTTATGACAGTTCACTAGTTAAAGATCAATTGTGTGCTTCTAAGTATTGCCAAACGTATTTTCCCTAATTCTTGAGTATAAGAGTCTTGAGTTTATGGCTTCGAATATTATTTTGAAAAAGCTCCCTTAAGATTTTTTTTCTTATAGAGCGTATGTGTCCCATAAAACTGACAGAACGGATCTAACCCAAAAAATCTAGTGGTCTATTAAAAGACTTGTGGTCCATCTGTCTATCTTTTTTAGTTGCTTCAAGTCATGGAAGGCCTGAAGCGTCTATCGCGACTTTTTTCCGGCAATCTGCCGGCTATATTTACTCTTTATAAATTCCGTTCAAACATTTGTATTGCGTTGGGGTGCTCTTTTAATTATTCTCAAACGAAGTTTTTAATTGCTCTCAAACCAATTTTTCGTTCAACCCATTTGACTTTTTGACCTCAAAAACGGGATACACAGGTAACGCTCGTAGGGCATTAAGTTTTTCTTAGAGGCTTACGCATTACCAGTATCTGAGAATGCGATTCATCCAAGCTGTTTTGAGGAGACTATTTCATGGTGTGAAGGGCGGTTCTTAATCTTAGAAGTTTGACCCCCTCGGTTACCATGCCTCTCTCGCCCCCTTCACCACTCCCTCCTCATCCCCGCGCCACATACACACAAACACACACACACACACACACACACACACACACACACACACACACCGTCATTTTGATTGGATTCAATATCTTCCTTTATAGGAAAATTAGGAAGCAACAGAAATGAAAGATTGAAACATGAAAGTTTAGTTTTAAAAAGGAGCATATACGCAACAGAAAAAGCGGAATTAGCCTGATGTTATGGTGAATCAGTCAAATATTCCCCCATTACCTTAATTATTCTATAAAGGGCGGCTACAGTGGACAGACCCATTATAATTTTATAATTATACATCAATGATTTTTTATACAGGAAGTGTGATATAATATACCATTACTGAATTGTCTATTGTTTGTTTAGGATGAACAGATCAAAAAGTTTTGACTGTTTTCTCAATTACGCCAACACTGCGACATCCAAAAGCGTGAGTTTGTTCACCTAAATCCTTCCATCCTATTTTTAATACCATTCCTATTTCCATATCAAGTCAATAGCCGGTATAATAATCATGAGGGCAAAAGTTTCCATTATTCATTCATTCATTAAATAATATGTTAATAACAATTTGCCTGAAAAATTAAAAATTGGTAATTTTTTCGGTCTTTTTTTGCAAAAATTTTTGCTTGGTCGTTTTTGCGCTTTTGTTCCAGAACATTTTTTGACTTTTTGGGTGATTTATCAACGCTTGAGTGATCCAAGTTGCGCTCAGGGTTCGGTTTCCCTGTTGGGGGCTTGTCTTTTTGCACCCCTAAAATATTTCTAAGCTACGCCCCTATGCATAAAAGTGCCTTCACCTGTCATTCAAGAGCAATTCATCCGACCTTACTTGGTTGCTGTTTTCAATTGAAGGTACCTGCATTAAAAAAGTGTATCGCTCGTTTTTATTCATAAGACCACTCTACCTGGGTCGAGATGTCAGCGCCGTTTCAGTGCTTTATTTTGTAAGAAGTGCGCTTAATCTGCTAAAATTATGAAAGAAATCAGTTGAATGCGCTGAAATGCGCTGAAATGAGCTGAAACGCGCTGATTTCTCAAATTTTTCAGCGCAAAATTATGTTTTCAGCGCAAAAGACTTTTGCGCTGAAAAATTTGAAAACTCAGAGCGTTTCAGCTCATTTCAGAGCATTTCAGCGCATTCAACTCCTTTCTTGCGCTGAAACTTTGTAAGAAATGTATTCAAATTTCACCGCATTTCTTGAAATCATTGTGTGGATTTGAATGCTTTTTGACACTGATTCCTCAATTTTGAACCATTGAATTTTTCCTATTTAATGATGATCTTTTTCTTAAAAAATGCGCTGAAAAGCACTGAAAATATGTAAGAATTGAGCTGAAATTTCAGCGCATTTCTTACATAATTCCAACGCTTTCTTTCCTAAACTGTCTTTTAATATAAAATCAAATTAAATAGAAGTGGAATCCAGGAATCATTGGCGCAGTGGATTGAGTGAAGGCTACGGCGCCGTAGAGCAGGGTTCGATTGTCACTGATGGCTGATTTTTGATTTTTGAAAACTCAGTGGTTTTCTGCGCGCTTCTTTCAAAGTGTCAGCGCATTTCAGCACATTTCACCGCTTTTTTATATAAAATTTTTGCGCTAAATTTTTTAAAAAATCAACGCATTTCAACGCATTTCTTACATAATTTTTCTCGACCCGGGTAAAATTAATACAAAAATTTCCTCTCAGAAGAAAACACTAAAGAGAGTAAACAGAGAATTTAGAATCAGAATTTCATTACATATATTTAATTTTTTCGGGTAACATATTTGACTGGCCGGACTGCAGTAGACAGTGAAGCAGTGGAAATACTGAATGTGTACCTTCCACCAATCAGAGGTTGAGAATACACTGTTCTCTTTTAAATAGAGAGAACTCTAATAACTATAGTCAGTCTGTTAGTTAGATACACTATGTGTATACCATTGACTCCGATGCTATACTTCTTAACCACCGTAATAATAGAAGTTTACTCTCTGTGTTTTACAGAATCGGTTAGACCTAGAGATATAAGTAAGTCTACTTCGTGCGCAGAAATAAGTAGTCCTAGCTCTTTATACCTTAAGGCTGGAAAGGGAGCCCACATCGGGTCTGCCTTAACTTGTGCGACCAGTGAGTTAACAAACTCTAACCGTAAAAAGAACTCACCCAAAACACACTTTTCTCTTCTGAGAAAGCAATTTAGACTTAAATTACATAGTTTTCTATCCTTAATTTCTATCAAGCTCAAGAAAAAAGGGGAACATAACCTCAACAAAAAAATTAATAAAAACCTACAAAAAGAAATAAAAATGGATCAATACAATGATCAATCCCCCTCTAACTTACCGACACACTCGGAAAAGTTACAACTCGCAGTTCTTAAACAACAAAACACACGCTTAACAAACGAAAATCTCCCATTTAAAGTTAGACACTATCAACACTAAGATGAGTAAAATATACTCCTAAATACAGCTAAACAGCTCAAATACCACTTCTACGCAACAGAACATCAACCTCAACTTCATTTACCAGAGAAGGCATCACAGGTTTCACGAACCGCTTTTGTTTCATACTTAGTTGAAATTTACGGAGCTCAACTCATAAAAGGCTCCATTCTTTTCATTTGTGATCCACTCACAAACAAATATATCTCACTAATATACGACACTCTGTTTCATCCATTATCAGACACCCTGTTTGAATTTCTTAACGAAATATGATCTGAAAGACAACCTTCAGACAAAGAAGGAATATTTAGAAAATCCTCCTTCAAATTTATTAAACGCCTTGCAACCGCACTTAATGCTAATGCTTCTCGGAAGGAAAGCGTACACACAATCGCTAAACAGGAAAAAGAAGGATTCCCTCACCTTCCAAAAATGTATATAAGCTGTGTTACCGATGCAGACTTAAACGGAGAAGAAACTCTCGATTCACTCACACTTCTATCTTGGTATATACACAGGTTTTGGAAAAGTGTTTTGAGACACATCTTATCCACAATTAATAGTTCAATTACCAGAAACACGCCATTATATAAATGATCCTACATGGTTTTCACAGAATATCATAAAAATTCCGGAAATACCGTCCGAAATTGTACAAAAGTTGTCCAATAACCACCAGAAAATCGAAATCAGAAATAATAATGCGGAAACACATCCTTTTACTTGTACCAATATTCCAGAAAACACCAACACTTCTCTGAAAGCCTCGCCAATTGAAAATATGGATACAAGAACCCACCCTCAACAACCAGAAAACTATATGAACGAAACTACAGAAACAGATTTTAATTCAAGATTATTAGATAATGGAACACTTTTTTCATCACACATTGTAAACACACTAAATGATCTCGAAGATAACGATAAAAATAGTAATCAAAATAACAATAATCACACTAATATAAATTCAACAACTGACAAAACAGATATTTACCAAAATCATCAACACAGACAACCTGTGAACTCGACTGAATTGACACAAAATTCAGATCCATTAAATAGAACTATACCAACACTACCAAACGTAAACACATCTTTACCACGTCTACACAGACAAAATTCGGTACATTTTAACACTGAACCCATTATTCTCAATAATTCAACTCAACCCACACATGGGACCAACCAAAATATTCAAATCACTCCACAACAATTAGTAAATATTGTTAGGCAATTAAATTCACAAAACACACAGCAAAATACAAATGCACCGACTACTTATTATTTACAAGCAGCGTCAATACATACGCCATCACCTGTAGTCCGTAGAAATACACAAATGATGTACGGTATCTAGATGACTCAGTGCCTATGCAACAATCTCTCAGAGCGTTTGATGGTACCGACCCAACATAAACAACAGAAGATTTTTTAAACGCTATCACAGCAAATATTGTAATGACAGCAGGATCAGAGCGAAATGATTCATCGTTTCATGAAGCTTTGATCTTGAAACGAATTGCCATGATCCAAACGGCCCTAATAGGACCAGCACAACAATGGTATTCACACCTTCCACTAGATATTAAAAAGAACTTGCAAGCTTTTTGCCGCGAATTTAAGAAAACCTTTGATAACCAACAATCGCAAACACAATCAAAACTGCTGTTAGAAAGCATAACACGTGCTTCTGGTGAACAAAAAAACACTAGCACTCAGAATAGAACAAATGACTCCAAAAGCATATGTTAGCAACGCTCCAAATATGCGAAATGCACAAATGAATGAAGCACTTGTCGAAGCTCTTGATCCACAACTAGCAAGAATAGCAATTAAAAAGATTGCAAACCACAAATCAACCGCACGGGAACCACAGCTTCCATTTGCACAGCTAGTTGAGAAAATTCACCAAGAATATTTTACAAGAACACACATTGATAAACACAAATTAACCACAAATTCTACCCTTTCACCCTCAATTAATAATCTCTCTCTTGCGATAGATAACCTCACAGTAGAAGAGATACACAAAATGGAACAAGATATTCCTCACGGACTAAATGTAGTACGACACAAGTACTCAAATGATCCAAATTTCAAGGGGAAACCACTCTTCCTAAAATTTTGCAAAAAAATGTTCACGCTCAGGACATAGCATTTCCACGTGCCCTGAGGAAAAGTATACAAAATCACTAGACAAACCTAATTTTCAGAAACAAACCTTTAACCAAGCAATAAAAGGTAATCGAAACGTTTCTAACAGACAAGTCTTATCGAATAATATGACGGGTAAACCACTACGGTTCCCATATCGTTCTCGCAGTAATAGCAGAGAACACCGAAATAATTCTAGACACAGAAGTCCATATAAATTTTAACAAAATAATTCAAAACCTTATTACGGGAATGGCAACTTTAAACCACCAAGTAGAAATGGTTCACCCTACCCGAGACTGAATTTTCAATCTAATTCACAATATAATTCTAGACCACAATCACCTCACTATAACAAAGACGGGAATCGCTGACGACGACCATTCTCGCAAAATAGACTTCGTAATGTTAGAAATTACATTAACTCCTTGTTAGATCAATAACAATCGGACAACATAACGTCCAATACTGAATTAGCACAATTCCTCACACAATTTAAAAAATGCTATGCAATCTCCAATATTGATGATGGAAAAGTTAAGGTAGAATTAAACCTTCCCTTAAAGACAACAGCCATCTTTAAAAAGCAAGGAGTTGCCCGCATCCTACTTCAATTGCAGAAAAGAGTACAACACTTACTAGACATATTAACACATTTTGATATTATAGTACACGTTAATACAGATCCTTTAACTACTGGAAACACATTTATCAACCCAGTAATCATCCTAAAAAAGTCGAACAAGTAAAAATCGTCTTAGACGCCCGTCATTCAAATACTATGATTGACGAAACAAAATGTAGTTGGCCCATAGAACCAATACAAGTTATTCTAACACAAATTAAAGGACCAATTTTCTCTATAGCGGACATGAACAGTGCATATAACCAAATGCCAATGGATAAACAATCACAACGAATTTTCTGATCGCTGGACAACAATATTGTTTTAAGCGTCTATTTTATGGAATATCTATCGGTCCTGCAGCTTTCTCATCCTTTATGAGTAGCATTTTTGAACCATTATTTTGAAAAAGCAAAATAATTACCTATTTGGATGATGTTTTCATCCAAGACACAACAACAAAAACAATGTTACAAACACTCACTCAATATCATACTATTTTAAAAAATGAAAAATCTAAAGCCGCTCTAGACAAATCTCTCTTTTTTCTAGACTCTGTTAAATTTTTAGGACACCAAATTCAAAACAATCACCTCTACCCACTCAAATAAAAAACAGACGAATTTTTGAAATTACAACCGCCAAAAAATGAAAAAGTAACTCAAAAATACGTTGGATTTCTAACCTTCATTTCAAAAAATATATAAATTACAAGTCATTCTTAGACCCTTTTATCTCCAACTTAGAGACACAACAGATTTTAAATGGACTCCCGAATTACAACAAACATTCGATAGAGTTAATAAAGAACTTACGGACGGAACGCTCCTGCTCGCAATCTCAAACTCAGAGAAACCCTTTTATATCCTCTGCGATGCCTCCAATTACGGTATTGGAGCTGCACTTTTACAAAAAAAATTAATTTGGGATAATTGAGTCAGTGTCGGCAAACTCTCGTCTATTTTCAACCACAGAACTTAGACTTTCTACCTTTCTTCGTGAATGCTCAGTAATTATTTATGCACTCTCAGAATATGAATTTCTCATTCAAGGATCCAAACATCAGATAATATTATACACCGACCACAAACCAATTTTATTCCTATTCACACAAAAGAATAAACCAAACCACAGGGTTTATAAATTTCAATTAATACTCATGAAATTCCCGGACTTACACATAGTTTGGACCGAAGGAAGAAATCTTTCACTTCAAGATTTACTCAGTCGCTCAAGGATGTCAACAACACAAGACGAACGCCGTCTCAGCACAGTTGAGATATCAGATTCAAAAAAATTCTTTATGACACATAATCAAAATACACAACCTATACAATGTCACTACGCTGTATCAAAAGAAAACATTAAATTAGTTTCTACAGACACTCATGTAGAATCACCACACTTTCCGATCTATCTAAAGATTAAAGACAATTATTTTAAATCAAAATTAGAAAATAATCTTTACCTTCCGGTTTCACACTACGAACTTCAGACCAAAGCGCAATCTTTAGATACTATTCACCAGCAAAAAATACAACAGTTAAAAAAACTACTCACTCCCAGAAATTTATCCTATTATACAACACACAGATGTTAAACTAAACACAAATAAAACAGAACCTCTCGCACAATTTAATCACGATGCAAACTATGCCGAACTAAAAAACACCATCAAATTTTCGCTCCCAGCAATAGATGATTTTATCACAAAATTTCCAACATTATATAACTACTTCTATGAAGAAAACACAGAATTAAATGATTCGTTTCTTCATGAAACGCAGCAACATGACCCAGTAATCAGACAACTTCTATTTTCGAAACGTCATAAAAACATCCCCCACCCCTTCACTAACTATACGAGCTAATAAAGAATTTTTACAATATTATCGACGACTCCATAATCTAAGTATTAACGAGAACAATAATCTTTTCTACTACATACAATAAACAACATCACCAAAAATCTGCCTACCAATTTCTCTTCTTCTAGTCATTTTTCATAACGCACACACTCATTATCTTTCAGGTCACCCAGGTCGTGAAAAAACACATGCAACTATTACAGAAACTTGTTACTTTCCAAACATTCATACTTGGATTGCAATACTTACACAAGATTGCTTGAATTGCCAAACTAGAAAGTCCATGCCAAACCTCTTAATGGCACCACAACAACCAAATTTAGAAGTTTCGCACATACTTCAATCACCGTATTTCAATGGACACAAAAGGCCCAATTTCACCGTCTTCTGATGGCAACTCCTACGTCTATATTATCGTAGATGCATTTACACACTATGTCGTACTTCATTCCTCACCCAAAAATGATGCGACTCACGCACTCACAGTATTATTTGACCACTGGATTTTTAAATTTGGAATACCCGATAACTTGGTAACAGATAACGGAAATGAATATATTAACGGAGAAATCACACATTTATGCCGTACATATAATCTACAATTCAAACCACGTACGCCATATGCACCGTGGTCTAATGGACTCGTTGAAAACAGTAATCGCCTATTGAATACATTTCTTCGCACAGTCTTAGATAAACGCACGGCCAGTTCTTGTTCTCTAGGACAGCTAGAGAACGAATATGTTCAAGAAGGAAGGGACAAGGACTTACCACTAGAGTGCCATCACTTCCCTATCAACCCCCGTTTCACGGAACGATTTTGGCATCTGTCCAAGAACTTCTTTGCTCTTGCAGATCGCCCCAACTTCTATTTCAACACCTTTTTCTCTCGTGATACTGTGCCGTATAAGATATACGCTAAATACGACCCCTTCTTTTTACAATTCGGTTTTCTACACCCTACACAGATGGACGTCAATGATACGATCCACAAGGTCAATCGAGTGAAAATGTTGCACACTATGCATAACTTTTTGTTTGTGCAGCATCATTTTCAACACACAAACCCACTAATACATATGAATTCGCGACTCCAATATGCAAAAACAAATCTTACATCACCTTACGATATGAACTATAGTTACGTAATCAAACCCAATTTTTGTCAGGGAGCCCTTCGAAACTTCGACCCGATCAAAATATTTCATTTTCTCCCCCCTCTACTCCAAGGCGAATCGCCCCATCCTCGTCCCAATAGAATATCTTCAATATGTGGAAGGAGGAGCCACAAAGTGCACCTACGGACACACATTTAACCTCCTCTACAGGGACTGCATGGTGGACAAACTGGAGAATCGACAGCCTTCAGAAGAGATACAGATATAAAATCACCTCCTCGCGCTACAACCACATTGCAACGCTGGTCTGTATCCTCGAGCCCTCGCTGCTTGTCTTGCACGTAATCCAGAAATTCTCGCCTTCTTCCACGATCCAGAAAACAGAGCCCCGGATTTCCAGTTCGAATATCGAACGTAGGTCACAGCCCTACAATCACACTTGGGCTCACTGACCCACAAAGTTTAGAGAATCACTGATCTCGCAAAACTCACTATTTTGTTAATTATCTTTTTTTCTCTCTTTCATTTTTTACTATTATTCAAACTTTCTCTTTATAAGTTTACCTCTCCTAACGATGTTTCTTTTCCACAAGACTGAAGATTAGGATCAGTTCTTTTCTTCTTTTTCCCAGTTGGGAACTACTATAAGAAAGCTTTAAATTTAATTAACAGATTTAATAAGGAAAGTAGCTCACACAGTAGGTAAAAGATGGATTTCCACCAGAATGTAAGCTGGTGAATTCGACTGGCTCAAACCTTGTTCCAAGTGGAGATAACAGAAATCTCCTTGTACAAACCAGACAGAGACTACGGAACACATGCGATCCTCCAACAGGGAACTAATCCTCACTACTTGACAGAAAAAGCAGTTGCGCATATTCAACAGGATAGACGTCACTGGCCAGCACACCCTGTAACTGGCACCCTTAATGCTTCTACAATCAAGACGAACCTCTTTACTGACGACACTAGTCACTACTTCACTGACAGGGATTCCAGATGACAACACAATTCACAACCGACTTCAGAGAGGACACAACTCATCACTCACTTCACCCTACCCTTCAACGAGAATGACACATTCAACGTATTTCAGCTACAAAACACAGATTAGGATTCGAAACTCTCAACCCCGGATGGAGGTAGCAGTGGAAATACTGAATGTGTACATTCCACCAATCAGAGACCGAGAAAACTCTATTCTCTTTTTAATAGAGAGAACTCTAATAACTATAGTCAGTCTGTTAGTTAGATACACTATGTGTATACCATTGACTCCGGTGCTATACTTCTTAACCACCGTAATAATAGAAGTTTACTCTAAGTGTTTTACAGAGTCGATTAGTCTTAGAGATATAGGTAAGTCTACTTTGCGCGAAGAAATAAGTAGCCCTAGCTCCTTTATACCTTAAGGCTGTAAAAGGAGCCCACATCGGGTCTGCCCAACAGAAGTCTATTCCGTGAATCAAATAAAATGTCCAAACAGAGACACCGTATTCTCTATGCTCATTCGCGGTACTTCATTCTTCTTATATAGCTGTTCCATACCTACTTTTATTACTCAGGTATACAATTGGAGTACGCCGAACGGGTATAGAGCAGAATGCCTGGAAATGAGTTGTAGAGTCGAACAATGCTCCTGGTTGGCCCATCACAATTTCAGTACTTTAAAAGGCATTTTTTTGTTTAAAAAATACAAATAAAAGTCGCGACCTCCCCAATCCCTCTCACCCATCAGTTGGGGGGAATGCTGCCACATAGAAGCCGAGTAGACTCGAACAATCAGCAATGACAACTGATTAAATCGCAACATTTCTTACATTTATGTGATTTAGTTTAAACCAACCAGATTTCTTGGCCAGAATCAAACTTAAACAATCGGGCCTGATTTTCATTTTTCCTCATTCGCCTCTGCTCCCGTTCAGATCTAATTTTTAGCTGACATTTTATTAATGTGTCGTTGGTGACTACAAAAAAAAGATGACGTTAGAAAGAGTCAAAAATACAATAATAGTAATCAATTAATTTTTTTAAACAGCCGCGTCAGCAATTCCAGGTGGCTATTATTACACTCCTAATTTGTACAATTCAAAGAATTTGAATTGTATTGGGGCACTGTCTTTTTAAGACTCGAAGAAGAGTATTGGAGAAGTCCTTTTTTAATCAATGTTTTGGAGTGATTTTTGAAGCGGGAAATGAAACACGTGAAAAAATTGATTGGAGCTGAACGTGGTGCTGATTTGGTGAAAAAAGTGATTTTGGAACTGAACAAAAGTGAAGAGGGGAGCGAAAAGAGAGTTGTTTTTGTTCATAGCGCTGTTTTTGAGAGAGCGCGAAATCGATGTGTGAAAAAATTTTCTCTAAGCGAGCGGAGTTTTTGTTCACGTGCGGCTTTTAAAAGCTGTTTTTTGCAACTTTTGATGTTTATGGGGTTTGATTATGATATTGTATTAGTCTTAGCCTTGTTTTGATAGGAATTGACGGTTTCAAGTAGTTAATTTGAGTTTAATGCTAATTTGGAGATTTTGATCAGTTTTTCTGATTTTTAGACGAAATTTAATTTTCATTTTAGCATGTTTTTTTACTGCTTTAAGTGGGATTTGATTAGAAGCTTTTTACTTAATGAATTTTCACATACCAATTGATTAAAGTTTTTTAGGCATAAAATAATTTTTGCTAATGAAAAATGACAGAAAAATTGAGAAATTTTAAACCATTTTTCCTGTTTTGCTATTCTTCTTAGACAGGTCTCAAAGTCGATTATGACTTACCCATTGGTTTGCGAGCTTTTCACTGCTCTATTTGCAAAGAGACTTTATTCGGCTTTATGTTTCCTTGTACCATTAAAAAAACTCATAAAACTTTTTTAGTTTTTTTTGTTCAATTGATTTTTGATTGCCGTTTCTATTCTTGCTTATTTTATTATGACATTTGTGAAGGTTTAGGTTTCATAACAGTTGTTCCTGCTGCTAAGTCATTATTATGGGTAATTTTCTCCTTCGAGTCGTTTCCGGAATTCTTCCGGCTACGTTTTTTTAAACTCTGTTCAAACAATTTCATGATTTTTGAAGTCAATTTGGCGTAGTGATTTTGGTCACACCGAAACAGGAAGTGGAGCGAAAAAGGGAGTGGTTTTGCGGCGTGAAATTGTTTCGTTCTAAATTTATAGTAGAGTGTGAAAACGGTGTTCGAGCGAAAATTCGCTTTCTCGCATAAGGTTTTTTGTTCACATGCATTAATTTCACTTTGTTTTTTTATGTTTTTTCAATTCTCTCGATTGGATTTTTTTTCTAAATGGTTTTCCCAATCTATTCTTGGTTAAATCTACGCCTAGTTTTTCGTCTGAAACAAAAGTTCATTTTTCGCTAGTGGTTTTTTGCGCACATGCGGCATTTCGACATTGATTTTTTCTTTTTTTTTTACTTTTTCAATGTTTTTTCAGAAATTTTTTTCCCAATTCACTCATAGTTCATTCTAGGTCTAGTTTTTGTTTAGTCAATGAAAACTCTGTGAATTGTACGTCAAGACATGACCTGCTATGCTTTTTTACTTCGTCAAACAGATTTTTGTTTCGTCTCACCCTGACTTTTTTAATGACTTCAGTGACTTCTACTGCATTGCAGTTAAAATTTGTCTGCGTGACGTCATTTCTGCTTCTAGGTCGATTACGTGACATACCTCACTCGAAAAAGTGACTTCTGAACTCACTTATGGAACTTTATTTTATAAACATTTTTTAGTTAAATATCAATGGTGTGCATCTAAGTAGTGCCAAACCTATATGCCCTAATTCTTGAGTATTAGTCTTGAGTTTTTGATTTCGAAAATCAATTTTGAAAACGTTCTTTTATGATTTTTTCCTCATAGACCGTATGTGTATCATAAAAATGAAAGTACGTATCTAACCCAAAAATCTAGTGGTCTACTAAAGGACTTTTGGTCAATCTGTCTATCTTGTTTCTTTAGTTGTTTCAATTCATAGAAGGCCACAAGCGTCTATCGCGGCTATTTTCCGGCAATCTGTCGGCTATTTATAATTTACTGAGCCACTAAATTCAACTCATGAAATGAGGCTAGAATTTTCTCAACCCATTATAATCCAGTTTTTATGACATAGAGTTTAATTTCTTATCAGCATCATAAAACTAAAGAGATGAAATTAATTATGCGATAATTATTGCGGACCATGGCTACTCATGGGACTTGATATGAAACTATCACAACCAAACATATGATAATTTTACCCAATGAAAACTCTCCTGGTAACTAATGAAAATATAGAGTGCCTAAAGACAACTTTAGTTATCGACTTTTTTGAACGAGGTAACGTTTCAGCACTTTTTAACGTAGGCTCTTTTTTACTGAATCAGTGTTGTTATAATTAAAGTTATGCTTCAAGTTTTATTTTTAAGACTGTATCGTTTAGTGATATGAACACAGAAGTAGGTAAACCTTCTTTGCGCCTAGAAATAAGTAGTCCTCTCTCACTTGCCCTTAAGGCTGTAAAAGCAGGCCTTATGACTTCAAACTTTTGTGGAGTGACAATTCCAACTTCCACTGTTTATTAATTGAGATGGCCATAGGACCCGTCTGTTCAAAATTTTGTTCCGGGAGATGTCAATGCAGGGGTTGATTCGTATAACTCCGTGAAGAATTTTATAAAATTGGAACTTGAATTGCAGAGTAATTTGGATCTATTCTGATGCAGTAAACATCTTAGCAAGCAAAAATTTTTTGACTTGAGTACATTTTTGAGATAAACCAGTATGCTGCTTAAAACAAATTGTAATTTTGAGTCCTTAGCGGTGTCATAGCAAAATGTGCTCTGAATTTTTGTGCGCATGGGTAATATTGGTCGAGAATCTAGACCAGTGATGTGTTAACGTTACTGAAGATGTATATTTGGCATATTTTTGTGCATAGGTTCGTGGTCTGGCGACTGTGTGTAATGCAACAGATGAGTCAGAAGTGATAATGGATGCACACCCCAATGACAAGCCAGAGCACCTCGTCTTCTCATGCGAGAGGAAAACTGCACCCGAGGGGGATGTCCCCAAGGAAATTGTTAGTAATGTTTTATTTCAATTTCAGGTATCGACTCATGTTGCTCTTTCTTAGTTACCACATCAAAAACCCATTTAGAGTTCCATCCAATTCTATGCACAGTTCATCGAGAATGAGTGACAAGAATTTGTAGACATGAATTTATGGTTTGAGGGGCCGTTCTCACAATTTGAACCCCCCCCCCTCCGCACCCTTCCCCACTCCTCTCCTCTCCACGGTAGATGATGTTTTTAGATTGTAGTGAACGGACTGGAGAAAGTGGAGAGCGAATTCTCTGGTAAACTCTCTCGTTTCTCATATATCTTTTATAGCTAATACTTATGAATGCCAGTTACTGCTTTGATTTGGCTACAGCCGTCACACGTTTGACCTGATTAGGACCACTTTTTGCTTCTGCTCTGTTTGAAAGAGCAACTAATTGCGTTTGCGCTTGGCATAGAAAGCAGTTATTGCTTTGTGCCAAATATTTTGTACCCAATGCTCTTTCTGCAACCAAAAGCGCAGTTTTCGTTTTTCATGAGGTTTTTGTAGTTGAAGCACAGTTATTTGAATGTTGTGAACATATTGCTATAACCGCGAAGCGAAAGTGGCTATTATTGGGGATATCGTAGTTTTTTAATTGCTCTTGAACGAAGTTCATAGCAATTATTGTAAACGTGTTGGTCTTTTTATGCAAATTTTTCGCTTGACCATTTTGCGTTTTTCTTCTAGAACATTCTTTGACTTCCAAACATTCTTTGACTTTTTCACGCTTTCGTTCTCCGTTTCTGAGTGATCTCAATTGCTCTCACTCCGAAGTAAAGCTCATTGCTAATATAAAGTCAGTTGCAGCATAGGAAAATTAAGGGAAAAATAGCACAGCCGGCGGTGGATATGGATACGAAACGCGAGGGCAATGGTTCGAATCCCGGTGGGGTGAAATATTTTTTCACCCGCCTGTCGTTCGAGAGCAATTCTTCTAACGAAAAGAGAGTAGAAGAATGAGATAGAAAAATAATTCATTTTGTTTATGCCGCTCTTTTGAGAGAAGGCGAGATAAGTAGCTATGAAAAAAAAATTCGTTGCGAACGAGTTTTTATCTCGTATGACGTTTTCAAAGCAATTTATTTGATACTCCATTGTTTCAGTTAGAAGTGTACGTCTCCTTTATGCTTACAAATAATAATGCGCCTGTATTCATTTTGGACCATATGGAGCCAAAACTATTTGTATTGGTTGAATTTCGAGCTATTTTATGCATTTGCTCATTATGGACTGCTTTGAACTCTTTTTTCTTCTTCTTCAAAAACTTACAGCATCTCGAGAGTTCTGTCCTACAAACGGGTTGTTTTGATTGTTGTGGTTACCTTGCCGTTCAATTGAGTCCAGTTTCAGTTTGCTTCGTTAGAGATAATAGAGGAAATTTTGTCAAAAATTTGGCCGATTTTCAGATTTTATACATTTTTCTGCCCATTCAGTGTCTTTTTTAATAAAGCTTTTCTGGGTAAAAAATAATTTAGAGTTTTCCTGGTGGCGTTGGTTCTAAGAATTTTCGCTCGAATCTAGACAGGGTTTTTTGTTGAAATAAATAATACAATTTACTGGTAGTTTCCAGATTTCATTCGTTTTTTGCCTTTTTTTTGTCTTTTATTATATTTCTTCAGGTATTGATTGTACTGGCAACTGACTTTAGCAGACAACTCAATATAAATGTTCAAAAAGAATGACCGGGAAATAGCATTTTCTGGCTGAGTTAGTTCAAGAGTTTTGAGAACTTTGATTTTGAACTTGTTTACCCTCCCTCCGTTTTCTCTACTAGAAGCATTTCTGTTGATTTGCCTGTCAATTAGTAGTCATTTGATTAACGAAAATTTACCATATTGTGTGATAATTTGGCAATAAATGTTTTTCAGTTGCATCTTAAAATATAATTTTTATCAGATGCTTTCTCATTTTTTCTGGTCATATAATTTTTGTTGTTCATTTTCCTGTTATTGTTTTAATATGATTAGATTTATTAAATACACTGTTCTTTATGCGAATTAGAGTGGTTAATTTTCACCCTCAAGTCTTTTCCGGAATTCTTCTGGCTATGTCTTTTTTCTTTGTCGAACAAAAATTTGTTTCGCTTTACCTAATTTTGCCGCTCTTACGACATTTTTGGGTGAAATTTTTTTGACTTCCCTAGGCTAATTCTCTTAGTCACAGTCTCTCATTGTGTTCGAAGTGCTTTTAAAAAGCAGTTGCTTGGCAAAGCAATCTAAATTAAACAGAATCAGTGTCGACAAACAAAATTAAAATAGAAAAGGTATCAACCTATGAAGCTCGCTTTTAGATGCCCGCTACTTGAAGTTTGTTCTCATGTCTTAATTAACTCCTTTAATGCGTTTTGGCAACAATACTAGCCCCTGCATCCTTTGATTTAGAAACAGGAATATGCATAACAACAAAATTTAATCAAAAAATTTTCTTCTTTAAAAAAGTTTTTTCGTGTAACAATCAATTTTTATCATTGTTTTTCTTTTCCTTCAATCCCAAATGGAGTTATCGGAATCAATGACGACTATTGTTTGGCAATCTGCCGGGTGAATTTAAAAGAATGGTCGTTCGTTTTTCCGACTGATCAGAAAACTATTGCAACTGGTTAGTGAAAACTATTGCAACTTGAAAGAATTTTGTATCACTCATTCAGAGTGTCTTGATAGCACATAATAATCAACGTCTTTTTTCACGGCTTCCACCATTTTGAGAAATAAACTATTTTCGTTTCAGAACCCAATGAAGAGTTGAAAAGATATTGGCAAAGCATTTGACCAGTGATACTTAAACAATTCTTTAGAACTGCGCATTTTGATTTCTATGAGTACTTGATTTGTATTGACCAATGAAAATCTAGAGCATGACAACGAGTTACTGGATAGTTTAATTGCCAATAAAAGTTGTTTTTGATATAACAATATCAGAAAATTTAACGGTTTCTTATAAAACTTGCTATCTGATCTTGCCTCAGCTTTTGTCATTTTTGTGCATTTTGTCGTTTAGAGTGCAATTGAAATATTTGTTCAATTAATATGCTGTTTCAAACAATTACTTTTCAATAGCTAATTATTTTCTCTAAATTTGTGAAGCTGTTTGTCTGTTTTACTGGCATTGTTTATTTTTTTCCTTGTGAGATACAGAATTTTATACTTTTCAGTTATTTTTTTGGATTTTATTTCAGGACTTCTTGTTGTTCTTAACGTTCGCCTTACCTGTCGATCATGTTTTCCGTTTTACATTAACCACAATTTTCACAATAGGCCCCCGACTTACCCCTCCCATTGGTTCAACTAAATAAACTTTAAGTTCATTCACTCAATGAATTGGTCAGTGTAGTGAATACATACATGGTCAAAAGACCAAAATTAAAAGAAACTGAACAAAACAATAAAGTCTTGACATTAAGTCACGGTGCATTAGGTTGTCAAAGTTCATTTGATCGATAGCTTGAATTATATTTGAGCTTAATTGCCTTCATTCTAGAAGCGGAAGCATGTATAATTTTTGATCTGTCCATGTGTCTGTCTTCCACGACAGACTTCGTTTGTAGTATGAATATAAAACTAGATAAGTCTACTTCGTTCTTTGAAGTAAGTTGCTAATATACTCTATTGCTAATCCTTAAAGCTATAAAAAAAATGAAAAGAATCTTATTCGGTTCTTCCTTAGCAGGAGTCACCGCGTACTGAAAAAAGTCCAAGTGCTAATCAGCACTGAATCATAGATTGACAGATTGAGAGATTGATCGATTGTCAACCGAGAAAACAAAGCAAAATATATTACATATAAGACCTGAATTGCAGTTGGCTAGTTATGATTTGCAAATGGAGTTGGGTACCTGATCAGCCCAACTCTAAGTGTTAAACAATATATCTGGTCCGTGTTTGATGTGATCCCAGTCTGGACCTTGACTTATGCAAAGACCATGTTCGACCAATAAATGCTATGAAAAGACCATGCTCGACTCAACGGGTCCATGGAAAGACTTAAGCTAGAGCTCATTTGTTGGTGAATAAACTAACGGGAGCAGTATTTTCCGACATTCTTGATAATTCTTGCTCAATCTTATGATTTTCTGCTACATCTTGGTTTTGGGTGCTGTTGAATTTTTAATACTTGATTTATATTGCCATGTCATGGTTAATTTTTCTTGGAAATCTTACCAAGATCTTGTTTCTTGACACCCATGCAAAGATCTTGCAAGTTCGTAAGATTTAGAATGTTTCTTATCAAGGTGTACCAAGTTTCAATTCACTGACCATGTTGATGTTTTTAGACATTGACATGTTCTTCTATGATGAGCCATTTGGTCTGATGATGACTAGACTCCTTTTGGTTCCAACCCTCTGGATGTCTGTAGCACTATCATGTTAGTTGACCAGTAAACGGAATTTAGTTGATAAGCCTCGAGTGGATGACTCTATTTATGATCGGAACAACTTTAACTTTTTATACGAATCCTCCCAGACCACGAAATTATGCACTCTTTGATAATTTGACTATTCTCACTATAACTATAATGACCTCTCGACGATACCGAATATCTCTCACGTTTTAAAACGACGATACCATATGTTTGAAAAACGAATTGCGGAGTTCTATATTTGGAGAGCTTGCTGCTAATTGAACATTCGAGTCGGAAGTTATTTCTGACAGCAATGATGCAAGTTTAGTCAGAACAATTTTAATTTTTTTGCGAGTCTTGTCAGTTTACGAAAGTAATTACTCTTTACTAATTTGACTATAATAACCTCTCGGTTCTATATAAGCTATGAATTATGATGAAACATCGCGATTCCAGTCAGTTTCCAAATATCCGATTTATGCAGAAACGCAGTTTCTTTGGTTAATAGTTGAATTCGGACGAATGTGATGTGCGAAGGTGATGTTGTCTGGTTGTGTTTGCAGTGGTGTGCAGTCTGGTGATGTTGGTGATCTTTGTGCCAGAACCCTTGACAATAGTGATGACCCTGATTGCAACTTTCATCACTTTCATCATCACTATGGGACTCATGTCACTAGCTGGCCTCACCTATAACAGGTCTAACCTTTTTCCTCGGTAGCAAATTAGAAATCTGACAAAACTAAATTTTCATTCTCTCATTCTCATCGCATTTTTATAAGGAAGTATCATTTGCATCATTTTGTCTCTTGTTTTTGTTTTTCCTTTGTACATCCTGCAAAATTTTTATCCTCGGAAATCTGAGGACACCGAATTTATATCTCGGTGCATTTTTTAAAGCAAGTAGCTTTCCCAAAATTGATTTTTTGTTCCTGTTTTTTTCCTCTATACATCTAACCGTACTAAGTCTGACAAAACTGTTTTGCCCGAAAATCAAAAGTTTTGTGCCATATGTTCAAAGCTGTATTCAGTTGCTTTTTTGTATGTGTAATCCTATACCACCAGAATAGGTTGATTAAAAAGTGTGCCCCAGTTTCGCTGTCGGACTACATTAGACATTGACCAAAACAAAGAGGCTCGCTAAGGTGCGTTTGCATATAATATTCCGACCCCACTAATCCACATTTTCGAGTTAATTATCTAACAAGTGAAGAGATCAGAGATATACAAATAGATGTTTGTTTAAAAAAGTCTGTTAAAAACCTAAGCAACTAATTGATTCATATAAAGCCATGTCGCATGAGAGAACTAATGATGATTGCCATTAAGGCAAAGCCAATTCTTTTTTCATCACTTATGTGTTGTCGCAATATTGTGATGAGTTGAATTCAAAAAGTCAACAAATTTGAGTTGATATGCAAAAATCACTAAACTTTAAAGACAACTCGCAGTATCGGAGACATTAAAGCCAATAGTTTTCAACGGAAACAATTAAACACGTTAACTTGTATGCTGAAGATATTGATTGTAAGCTATTAGGGTCATACTTTTCTTAAAAATAAGACTTATGACAACAAAAAAGACTACAAATGCAGGCAAAAAAGGAAACAAAAAATTAAACAAAAAACGTGACAGAGAAGAGTTTCGAAGCAATTAAAACCATAGATCATTCTCTGATAATTTCGTTTAAATTCAGCTAAGACTATTTCCTGCGCCAATAGGAACTTTCAAAGTTGTTATAGTGTAACTAGACTTCAATAACGAACCGCATTTATGAACAAATATCCAAAATTATAAACCTTAGTATCACCATAATTTAACTATAAAACCAACAGTTAGAAGCGAAAACAGCTCATCAGATTAATTGTGTTCAATAACAAATTTATAGGAAATTCCATTAGTTGGACAGAACTTGAATATTACAGAATTGATTTTTTTCTTCGAAAAAGTATTTTTAAAGTTTCAACAACCTATAGGTATCCGTTCAACGCATTTTGTAGGTTCACTGAATCCTCATCAGGAAGCCAATCGCTTTTTCAATTTTTGAAACAAAAATAAAGCACTATAAAATTGCAACAATTGCAGGCAAAACACAAACGATCAATAAAATATATATATATATATATATATATATATATATTTATATATATATATATATATATATATATATATATATATATTGTCGGAGCAATAAAAAAAGATGAGCAATGATTTTTTCTGAAAAAATTGTTTTTCATTGGGCCCAATTCGATCGTAATTGGGGTTTTCAAAATAATAAACGTGATTTGAAAAAACACTGGTCTCTAAATGGCACGAGAAAACCCAAAAAATTGTTAAAAGACTTTTAAAAAACTGGCTCTCCAAGAGAAATTGAATCTTTCAGATTGTAAATTTTTTGGTGAGACCAAAAGTGGCCTTTCGATCGCTGCTCCTCTTTAAATAAAACAATTTGTTGTAAAAGAAATTTGTTGTAAAAAAAAACAACTTTAAAATAAGATCTTGATGAAAAAAATCTAAAAATTGGCAAAAGTGACGCTAAAATTGAACAAGGCGACTGGGTAATGTGCGATCGCACATAAGGTTCCGACCCCGTTCATCCACAATTTTGGCTGGGTTGTCTGCCAAATGAACATAGAAAATCCCAAAAATTCAAATTTTTATAAAAAATTGGTGTATGAACGAAAAGAGAGTCTCCAATGCAAATAACTGTAGTGGAGTACAAATGGCACATTAGATTGACGAGATGTGCAAATACTTAGAAAGCGAGTCAAGACGAACAGCAAAATCAAACAACAACAACAACAAAAATTTATTTTATCAAAAACTTCATGTCCGTTTCAAAAAACAAAACTTAATAACAAAGTCAAAATACCGTCAGATAAAACTGATATTAAAGAAAATAACTTTTAATTCACCAGAAAAGATAAAGGAGTCGTCAAAAAAAGACTTGGTAACAATTAGACAAAAAAAAACAGTAAAGTTTTAAAAAATTCGCTTATTTTTTTAAGCAATTAAATTCGAAGTAATGAAAACCATTAGAAATCAACTAAAAAATCCTATAGGTGTACGATTACCAATGTTTCTATAGAAGGAGTTAATAACTGCCAGTATTCAATTGTTTATGCGGTTACAAAAAGAACAACAAATAGACAACAAACAAAAAGTCAAATAAAACTTGGCAGAAAACGCTTTTGAAACCGTAAAGCCATACTATGGCCATAAAAATGTGTGTATTTGCACTTTCTGCGACCACCAACAATGAATTTTGTGACCTTTCATTGAGGAAGCTAGGTAACAAGTTGAAAAAAATGAAAAAAAATGCAAAAATAAGTAACACTTTAATTTTTTTTCGAAAAAAAATCATTTCCAAAGACATGAACGCCAATATTTACAGAATGAAATAATTAATTAGGTTTGTATATCCTTCCAAACAAAGTCCTTGAGGATTGCACTTATCCAAAATATGTCTTATGACTACAAAAAGAACGTCAAACATGACAAAAACCAAAAATTAATTTACTTTTTTTTCCATGTCGAAACCAGTAAAGTCAACGAATTCTTTGAAAACATTAGATTGTGTGACTCAGATCTACTTTTCAAAACTTCTTTTGACAACAATAATTTTATATTTGGACTGTAATGAACGAGACTAGATAATGAACAGACGATAAAAGGAACAAAATTGCGAATTTATAAAGTGTTTTTTTTTTAATTTGGAAAACAATTGTTTTCAGAGTCATGAAAGCCATCAGCTGTCTACTAAAATCATTATATGGGCACATCTATTATTCCTTGAACAGTCAGTGACACCGGATCATTGTACAGGAAATTTCATAAGACTAGAAAGACAAAGTAAAAACGGCAGTTAAAGACAAAATTTAAAAAATTCAAATAAATTCTTCGAGAAAAGTGTCGAAGCCGTTAATATCATAATCTTTATCTTCAAGGCTTTCAACAAAATCAGTGGTGCCTTATATTGAAAGCCAATAATGTGATATATGAACTGTCAATAACGTGATAATGTGACAAAACTTGAAAACGTGAAAAATGGGCAAATACCTAAAATTTAAGAAAATGTGAAGTCTAGTTCTATCAAAGCCATTAACAATAACTTAAGGCGTAAAACCGCAATAAATGTTGATGTTGATTTCAAAAGAATGAAGAAGCACTCTTTCATTGCTGACAATAAGCTACAAGTTGACCAAATAAAGAGAAAAATAGAGCAAAGTTCAATAAGTCATTACTTATTTGAAAATCAAATACTTTTAAAAGTCAATACGACCGTAAGTTAATAAGTCATCAACTAGATACACTAATGTGGAGCGAATTAGGAACCCAATTCGACCTATCATTAGTGAGCTTTGGTTTAAAATGTTCTGTTATTTAATTACTGTAGAAAAGATCGAATTTTTTTTAATAAAAAAGACCGACTGTTTAAAATCCGAATTGTTTTTGTAATATACCAGTCCAAGATTGGTCCAAAACTAGCCCTGCTAATGTTGTTTTTTCATTAGGAACACTTATTTATTCGAATGTTATAGATAATGATTTTTTGTTAGTTAAAAAATCAAAAATAGATGCTGCGTTTTTGATAATCAACGAATAAATTTAGCAAAAAACGGCAAAGTTTTAATTACAGAGCACTCTCAACGGAATTTGAAGTCAAACAAGCCCCCTTTTGAGTCCAAAAAAAATTGTGTTAGTGGTGTTTGGGTCTGTACTTCCTGTAAATTTAATAAAAATGGACTAAAGAAACTTATTTCGTGCTGTTTTTGAAGAAAAAGTCCATATTTTGAAATATTTAGCCTGAATTTTTGACAAAAAAAATTAATATAAATAGCCTACAATATTTTTTTTGTTTTTACAAATAAAAATCAACAACATTTTCTTAAAAAAATAACAAATTTTGGCAAAACTGGCGAAGTTTTATTCAAAAATTCCGGGAAAAGTGAACAAAATCTCATCGGAATTCACTCTATTTTCTCAAAGTTCAAACCTCGATAACTCCCTGTAAAAAACGAAATTAAAAAAAATCTTTTTAATTCCATATTCTACGCTGGACAAGCTTTCTAATGATACCAGTCTTAACTCTCTACGATGAATATATCGATAGGCCAAAATTGACTGAAGAAAAAAAACCCATTTGAGTATATAGTTCATTCCCCCTCAAGAGGGGTCGGAACAATAAATTCGCACACAAATGTCTAATATTTACAAAAATTTAAAACTTCGATAGCTTCTCAAAAACGAAAATCCAAAAAAAATCTTGCAAAATTCTACACGTGAAGAATTTTCAAATGACATGCTCACAATTCTTTACAATGAAAATATCGATCTGCCAACTAAGTGGGGCGGAATTTTTTTGTTAAACCTATCTGCATTTATCAAAAGTGCAGCTGGCTACTAGCAAAGTCAACCACTCTCTGGTCGTTGTCTAATTCGCCGCCATTGGTCGGTTACTTTTGTCTAATTTGGTAGAGACCAGATAATTTATGCAATTTAGCACAGTAAATTACTCATAGGTCAAACAAACTTTAAAATTGTGTCCGAATTGACAATTTAGGCTCGTAGGCTCTTTTGGGTTTAAATTTTTAAAAATCTCTTCCATGTAAATTGAATCATTTTTTCTAGAATCCTTTAAAATTGCAGAAAAAACGGTTAATACATGATTCTAAATTTTAGAGCCATTGTGCACAATTTCATTAGAATTGAGCATTGCATAATGAACGAACTATTCCAGTCCTGATCAACTTATTGACTCAAATAATTTTCAAGTCTGTATAACAGGATTAGATTGTTGAAAAAACTGCTCATGACATCATTTTTCGTTCCTCAGTTATCTGTCCGTTGAGTCTTGATTTTTGATTTTTATTTATCACAAAAATGATTTTCATTAATCACTTAGAAATTTGAGGATCAGAGTGGACACCGACCGAAGAATTCTGCTTTTAACACACCTTAATTCTGGTTTGTTTTATTTTGCAGCCTTACTTTTATGTTGGCACTGATAGCGATGGGAGTGTCGATAGACTACATGGCTCACAGTGGGAGAGCATACTTCTCATTGTCTGCAGAGTATTCTGACCCAGAGAAGGCCAGGGCTGAGACCATGACCGAAGTCAGGTATAGTCTGGCCCATAAATTTGGAATAATGGAACGTTCGAAAAACATCGAAACATGCAATTGAACACGCAAATAAGCAATGATGACAGTGTTTTTTGAAACGTCAATTAGATTCTGTCCCATAAAGTTGAAATCAGAGAACGTTTCAAAACCCACATGTAAGGGTTCAAAGGTCAAAGTTAAAATTTAAAACATGCAGAAAAAAATGATGCATGAAAACGTTCACATTCAAATGACCATATTGATGCTCAATTGCACGTTTTTGGCGTTTTTCGAACGTTCGCTTATTTCAACTTTATGGGACAGACTATAGTAGAACGTTCGAAAACGTCAAAAACATGCAATTGAGCATCAATGTGGTCATTTGAATGTCAACGTTTATTCCATTAAGCTTCTATTCATCGATTTTTTTCTACGTTTTAAATCTAAATTTTGACCTTTGAGCTCTTTCCTGTGGCTTTTGAAACGTTCGCTTATTTCAACTTTGTGAGACTCGCTATATATGCAAACCATATAGAAATCGTGCACACTAAATAATGTTGCTAAATTAACCTAAAGATAGTTAAGATAAATCATGTTAAAGACAATTGTGTGTTCATAATTGTTTCAAAACTATTCAAAAATCTAGGATGCTGGTTGTGAAATGTTATACTTTCCATAATGTTACAGTTTAGAAGGTTGAGAGAGAAGACCCTAATGTAAATTGTGCAAAAGATAAGCTTGACATAGCTTGACAAGAAGCTCTACTTGTTCAACGTATACTTGGCTAGAGAAATGAAGCCTTGAAGGAACAAGAAAGAACGTGAGAACGGGTTATAAGAGATGTCCAAGTTCGAGAGTTTAAGACCAGTTGGTGTAAATTGGTAGCACCCTTGGCTTGCAAGTAAGAGATGCTGGTTCGAATCCAGTACTGGTCCATTTTCACAGTAGTTGCACCTGCATAGACCCCCTAACATGAAATATTTTTTATGGAAGGGGTTGAATTATCCATGGAATACTTTATAAGGAAACCCACCTTGTGAAATTGTCTTCAGCCTGCCCTTGTTCAACTCTTTGATCACATCTATGATTGGGATGGCCATTCTACTCTTCTCTGTCAGCAGAGCATTCAAGGTTAGTCAGAGCCCGGACTCTAAGGCAAATTCATCGCTGAGTCAAGAGTCTAATTCAGGTCACATTTTGCACTGAATTCGTCTGATTAAGAGCTAAATTAGTGATTCATTCTGAAATATCTTTTGATTCAGAAGAATATTGAATACTTTCTCCAAATTTTGTTCCGATTCAGAGAAATTCAGAAACTACTTCACAGTTGGTTCTGAATTCCTCCTGAATCAGTACTGAGTTTTAGGTAGGCGAGTACTACAGCTGGACTCCAATCACCGTTGTCCACGCGTTTGTCTGATCATGCTTTTTTGGCTCTGATTGTATAGATATTTTCGTATAGAACACAGTAGTTGTTCTAATCAAATGCTGTCATTCAGAGTCTTACTCTAGCGCAGGTGGTCATTTTAAGACCTGAAGACGATTAAAATTTCTTCCCGAGATTTCTATGGTTGGAACACATCTTTACTCGACTGAGTTCAAAATTGACATTTTTCAATTGCTCTCTTTTAAAATTTGAAGCAATAATTAAGTACTTGTTTGTCTGTTTCATACAAAAAAAAATTTGCTTGTCCATTTTTAATTCTCGAGTGGACTATACGTTTTTGACTTTTGCGTGATTAAAATTTTCCTCTGATTCAGAATTTCAATTGACTAAACTCAATTTGCGGCATTTGCTACTCAAAGTTATAAGAAGAGTGTGCTTGATTTCGTTTTTTAAAATTTTAAAATTTGTCTCAGACATTTCCCCACAGAATAAAGCAGAATAGAATCGAGCCCCCAATCAGTCGTAAATATACTGAACCAAAAAATGAGGTTTTAGTTTGCTCCTTATTTCACGATTTTTTTGAAATGTTTGTGAGTTAATAGTACCCAAAATTGTGTGGTAACACTAGTTTTGAAGACAACAGCTGCAAGATTCATAACAATTTTGTTGAGTAATTTTTAATATTCTTGTGTATTATTTCTTTTTATTCGTTAACAGCTCTGTTTGTTTATTTTCTTTATTTTTCTCAAAATGCTTCCGCTACTCTGTAGATTAGTTGACTGATAGAATTGAGAAAGTCAGACTGTTTAAAAGACAAAACTATCAAAATAACCAATAAAAATCTGTTGCCTTTTTAGTATCAAAGTTTTCTTCATCTGTAGTTTTTGAGCTCAAGTGGCAAATTTTTTTTGAGCTTCAAGTGTACTTTTTGAGCTTCCAGCGAAATTTTTCATCTATCCTTTTGTGAAAATTAGGCAGAACTCAATTACAGTACTTCAAAACAGTACTTCAGAGTCCGCTTAACGCAACAAGGTACTCAAAAATTCCTAACAAATTCAGATAATAGCTTACAAAAACGTCAGTTTGATTCTGTCAACAGTTTTTCAAGGTCACCTTCACTACATAGCTCTAATATGGTTTCCTCGTTCCGCTGTAAATTAATAACAAATTTCGTTTTCTTCGGATATTACCGAAGAGGTCTGCGAAAGATATGTAGCAGGTTGAAAAAGAGTACAGGTTAAAATTTTACCAAAGTATTTTACCAAATCGTTTTCATATAACGACAATTGATAAAGAACTTTGGCTACTGTATGGCGTTGAGCCACTTTTGATGCTGCATCCTTAGGTGTTTTAAATGGTTTCCGCCTAATTTGCACTAAAAGTTGTAGAATTTTTGCCGGAAGGCTACGAAAACGGGTTTCACCTAATCGAATTTTCGCCTAATAACCCATTCCGCCAAAATACATAAGAGACGAAAGAAGAGAGTGAGTTTCTGTTCCTGTGCATCTTTTGAGAGAAAGCGATGAAAGTAGTTGCGAGAAAAGCGTCGCTGATTTGTTCGTAATTTGGGTCGTTTTCAAAGCAGTTTTTTAAATTTTATCTCCAATTTCGTCGTCACTTAAAGCTGTTTAATTGCTCTTGAACGAAGTTCATACCAATAATTGTAAACGTGTGTGTCTTTTTATGCAAATTTTTCGCTTGGCAATTTTGCGCTTTTCCTCTAGAACATTCTGTGACTTTTCAAGTGACTTTTTCACGCTTTCGTTCTTCATTTTTGAGTAATCTCTATTGCTCTCACTCTCGAAGTAAAGCTTGTTGCTAATATAAAATCGGTTGCAGCATAGAAGAGGTAAGTGAATCATAGCGCAGTGGTTAGTGAGTGTGATTGTGGTCAGTGGTCCGAATCCCGGCGGTGCAAAGGTTTTTTGCACCCATGAAGAGAAATTGATCTGAGGCTACAGCTCCTGAATTAAATTGCCTCGCCTATCGTTCAAGAGCAATTCTTCCGACATTTGTCGGTTTATGTTTTTTTGTTGCTTATCTAAACTTTTGTGCGGCAATTGAAAGCATGTTTGACAATTTGAAGTAATAAATAAAACGTGTATATTCGATTTTTAATTGCTCTTGAACGCAGTTCATAGCATTTATTGTAAACGTGTGTCTTTTTTTATGCAAAATTTTCGCTTGACGGTTTTGACTTTTCGAGTGACTTTTACGCCCTTGACTTTTTGCATTTCGCGCGATCTAAAATTCTCTCTCAATCACAATTTCAAGCAGCTGAACTCAATTGGCGGCAATTTAATACTAAAAGTCAAATAAAAAGTGCGCCGAAACTGGTGTCATTTTTTTACTTTAAATCTTAATAGTGGTATATGTTAACCTCTAACATGGTTATTTGAAGCCCACTATAGAACTTCTTAGTCCCATTTACCATTTAGGCTAGCCCTCCCCCCCCCCCCCCCCCCCGACTGAAGCAGGCTGCAATTGATTAGAGCTCCCACTAGTCGTTCAAGAGCAATTCTTCCGACGTTTAGTCGGTTATGTTTTTGAGCTGTTTTTATTATTTGGACGTTTTTCTGAGCATTTTTAAAATTCTTTCTAATTTTCTATTAGCTCTTCGGGATTTTTGTGGTTAAAACCAGTTGTTGTTCTGCTTTTCTACTCTTGTTTGGACTGTTTTTTTTATTTACTTGATATTATGCTTGAGTTGTTTAATAACGGCCCTCAGCTTCTCAGCCGGCTAATGTAGTGCTAGTGCTCTTGTTAATCGCCGCACAGCGATAGCTGGGGCTATTATTGGCCTTCTCTTGGTTTTTTTTTAATTCGTCGTCATGATTTTTGTTACGACCATTTGACGTCACATCCACTTTTTGTTCATTCGTTCATGCAATTTCAACTGAATTGCATGTGTGACGTCATTTTTCGCTCTTAATGGAGCAAGTTTTTTGTTCATTCGCGTGATTAATTTTTCGGTCACACTTGACTTACCTCACTCTCAAAAATTACTTCCTCACTTTGAAATTGACTTTTATTTACTTTAATTCAAAGAGATAAGGTCAAATGGGTGTGTGTGACTCTAAATAACTTGTACAGATTTTTTATCAAAATATAACAGATCAGCCTTCAACGAAAAGACAATTTTTTTGTCTGTCTTTACTGTTTTTTTTAGACTGTCGATCTACGAATCTATTGCGGCTATTTTCTGGCAATCTGCCAGCTATGTTTTTTTGTTTTTTACTTCGTCGAAAGAAAGTTTTTTCGCATTACCTTATTTTACAGCTTGTTCAACATTTTCTGTGAAATCTTTTTGACTTCTCTAAGCTGGTTTCACTCATCTCTCTTTCTGTTAAAAGTGTTTGGAGACTGCAGTCAGCAAAGCAATTCAAAATGAACAGAGTCAGTATCAAAAAATGAAACCAGAAATAGAAACGGGAAAAACCTATGAAGCCAAATTTTTGATGCCTGTTACTCGAACTTTGTTCTTGGTTATCATCTCTAATGGTTATTGGTGTTGATTCTCGCCCTTGTGTTGTCTCACTACGAAGCAGGAGTATATTCAGCTCCAAAAAGAAATCAAAATAGAGCGAACTTTAAAATTGTTTGTGTATTAAAAAATCCTTTAATTTCATTTGTTTTTTGTCATCTTTAATCCCTATGGTTATGGGAATCAATGGGGACTATTTTTCCTTCTGGCAATCTGTCGGGTAAGTTTTTCTTAAAGATAACTAACAAATGAAATCGCTATTATTTTTCTTCTGCTAAACCATAAATTGAGAACTTTTCTATAAGTTTTGCTCCAAAGATTGAATTGAAGTTTAGACTTGTTGCTGTTTCTGAATAAATAAAAATTCAAAATTTTTGTTTTTTCCAGTCTTTTTTGTTCATTGGGCTTAGTAGTTTAGTATGTTGCGGAGAAGTGTCTGGTGGGTAAACGTTTAAGCAAGGGTATGAATCAACGTTTTTGCAAAATAATTGTCGGAAAGTAGACTTTTAGTATTTTGTGGATACTTTTGTACAAGTTTGTAAAAATTTTTAGACGAAATTGTTTTTTAGCCTGTCCTTCTGCTGCCTTTCCCTTTCATCAGTTTTCTCTGCTTAAACTGTTTTTGTTGTTTTTGGTCAAATGGTAGTTGGCTACTTGCCGCGTCAGCAATAGTAGTGGATGAAACAAGACTTCCAGCCACCAGCCAACTTGGTCCATTTTCCCTCGTAAAAACTCGGGAAATGAACCAAGCCGTCTGCTAACTGGAAGCCTTGTTTTAATCACTACTCAAATATGAAAATCGTCCAAAAATAAGCCAAACCCTCATGTTTACACAAACAATTAAAATAAAAATTAGCCAGAAATAAGCCAAAACCGCATACTCCCGCACACCATGCGCACGAACACTGTTGCGCATAGTCTCCCTACTCAGAATAATGCGCAAGCATTTGGATATGCGCTTATAATTTAAATTTTCCGAAAATTTTATTATAATTATACTTTTGGCTTATAATTTTTTTAAATAAAAGAATATAGATAAGACTTGAAATAAGGCTATAGATAAGGCTTGAGATAAGACTATAGATAAGGCTATAGATAAGGCTAGAGATAAGGCTGGAGATAAAGTTAGAGATAAGGCTAGAGATATTATTAATAATTTAAAAAAATATTTAACAATCTACTCTTCTAATAATTTATCTATATCTATACCTTTGGCTTTTAGTTTACAATATAATAAAAAATATTTATAATATTCTGATTCTTCTTTAATCTGCGAACGGACTCTGTCCGTGAAATGCCAAGCAGGTTTCCTGATAGGATGAATACCCTTAGTTAGATCTATATTCTTATGAGAATTTTTTATATGGCTCCTTAACCCACTTAAGCTAAGGATCGAAGGGCAATACTCACATTTAACTTTAGTTGAGTTGCAATCTTTACATATTGACTTCATTTTATCAAAACATGTTATTTGTTTTATAACTCTACATCTATTACAAATTCTATTTGTTATATCAAATTCTATATGAGGACTCTTGCCATTGGCTCTACAATTGCTTTGCATATTAGAATTAGAATTAGAATTAGAATTAGAATTAGAATTAGAATTAGAATTAGAATTAGAATTAGAATTAGAATTAGAATTAGAATTAGAATTAGAATTAGAATTAGAATTAGAATTAGAATTAGAATTAGAATTAGAATTAGAATTAGAATTAGAATTAGAATTAGAATTAGAATTAGAATTAGAATTAGAATTAGAATTAGAATTAGAATTAGAATTAGAATTAGAATTAGAATTAGAATTAGAATTAGAATCAGAATTAGAATTAGAATTAGAATCAGAATTAGAATTAGAATTAGAATTAGAATAAGAATTAGAATCAGAATTAGAGTTAGAATTAGAATGAGAATTAGAATTAGAATTAGAATCAGAATTAGAATCAGAATTAGAAATATCTTTGAAGCTATATGTCTTTGGTGACAGGGCTATAAACTCTTGTATTATTCTACCTCCCAATTTATGTATGAGTTTGCCGGGGACTTTATTATTTTGATTGGTGGTTCAAGATTGGACAAATCCATTTATTCATTGTCAACATTACCCTCGCTAAAGCTTAATACAAAACTATCAGTATCCATATAATGGAGTTGTAGATCTTTGAGAGATGGTTGAAGAGTATTATACAATACATCATACATTTGTAATTCACTTAATTCTAATAAACTAACACCTACATATACTGGAGAATCATATTCCACTTTTTTCTTTACATATTCAATTTGGCTATAATCCTTATATCTAGTTATATTTTTAAGTGTTGGTTTACTTATACTTTTTGTTATCATTTCTTCATCATGTAAGAACTTACTTTGAAGGAAGTATAGAGGATTCATGCACATTCTTCCATATAATGAGTTGTTCATTAATTTCCTCACATCCTTTTCCGCTTCAGTTTTAGCTGTTGCTCTTTTATTAGCATTGTTTTGAGTATAGTCTCTACATATGTAGTCTTGTTTAAATTTAATTACTCTATGAATTTTAGGTACTGTTACACCCATCTTAACATAGAACTTTAACATCCTATGATGAACCATATATTCTGTCTTGTTATTTTGGTCTAAGATTAATTTCTCTGATCTTGCCTTGCCTCCATCTCTTTCTCTATAGCCTCATTCATAATCATTTATCTTTCTTTTATAGGGCATTAGTGCCAGCTGTTCTGTTCTTTCTTTACAACCATTAGTATAATTAATATCACAAACTATATAGTAACTATGATGACTATCATCTGGAGTATTTAGTATAGTGTCTAGAGATGTGCTATGGTACTCAAAATCCTTATAAGGTAGCTTTTGCATCATTGCATAACCGTATAAGTTGCTTGCGTCTATTTACCATATGGATCTTTGATCATGGGACTTCGTCCATGCTTCGCAATGCTCTGTCATTGTCTTACCATTGTCATTGCTATTGTTATTGCTATGGGACTTCGTCCTTGTTTTACCACTGTTATTGCTATTGTTACTACTATTGCTCATTATACCACAAATACCACCTCTCTTTGCTTCAACGAAATCATCTAGCATTTGTTTATCTTGCAATGTATCTAATGTAACGCCACTTGACTTTAACCAACAATCAAAACTGTAGCCCGGGAGACTAACGTAATGTAGTGGGTTGAGTCCGTATTCTTTCATAAATAATTTGACATATTCATTCATGCAATAGTCTAATATTTCGATATCATTCTGTAAATACTCTATAGTTAGATCATTACCAGTTTTAAGACTGTTGTTTTTTTTAAAGTTATCGACTTCTTCTTGTATTGTTAATTTATTAGATAGTGAGGATTTGAAATCTTTTATGTTTAGATTACCTATAACTTCTTGGTAATCATCTAAACCAAAGTGTTCATATTGATAAAATATTTTAGTTTTACACCCGTATATCTTCGCCATTTGATCTAGAGGAATAACTCAGAAGTTATAACTATCTAAGAGTTTAAGACAACGAATACTAAACATCTTAGACTTACCAGCAGCTAGTGGTATGTTATCTAATTTTTTTTTATTATTATTCTGTTTAAAGAGTTCACTATATAGTAGATTGAAATCATAACCGGAGCCATAATGGAATATTACATGAATGAAGTTTTGTTGATTGTATCTTAGATTACACATTCTACATGCTGGTCCTCTATGATTACCAGTTTCATGACAGTGATCTCCTAGTTTTTTAATACATGTTTTGCTGCATATATGACAAGTGTTATTGGTTTCATGATATAATTCATCTTCTTTATTAAATATCATGTTTTCATTATGTTTAAAATTATTCTCTGTTTTTATATCTAATAGATCACAAGCAAATCTTTTGATGCAGTCAAGACCAAAGTAGTGCTTGAAGTTACTTTTCCAGATTTAGCCCACACTTATTGGTATCTGTTCAGCTATTACATATTTATAGTCATTAAATGAGACGTTAACAATGCCAAATTCTATATCAGCAGTTATAATATTTTTTATATTCTGGCGTTTGTATTCATTTATAAAGTAATATGTTTTTTCTTAGGACAAACAATCACTGGTTTGAAAGAGTGACAGCATACATGGTTGTCATATTTATTTGAGAGTTAAACCAATATGTACATCTATCACAATAATAATATAATATTATTTTTATTTCGACGATCTAACGGGGCTTCTATGTTTTTAATTAGAGAACAGGGTTCCACTACGGCTTTTCCCAAACTAAAATTCTAACATCTTCTCTATCTTTATTGAAGTCATCCACTGGTTTAAGTAATTCTACTTTGCCACCACGGGGCGTGTATATCCAAATATCAATATTGTACAATTTTTGTATTCTTAATATATAGCCGAAGTCATCTTCATATTGTTGTCTTGGTGCAATTAGTTTATTCTGGTATTTACTTTCACTTGTTGCGTGGTTCATGGCAGGATGTAGCCAAGCAGTAATAGGTAGTTGTAAGCAATTGTATTTGGAATTGCGTATATTTAATATTGATATAGAGTTTTTGAGATCGGGAGGTAAATCTATATAACTACCAATAGATGCTTTGGTTGGTTCAATATTTATCTGAATACTTCTTAAACCAAGAAGCTCAAAGTCATAGCCAAAGCCTTCATATATTTCCTTTTCAAAGATAAGCCATTGCTTGAAGTCACCATATTCATATATTGCGTTATTATTAATATAGTCGGTGATGAAGAATATTTTAGTAGTTTTAACTTCATCCTTCGTTCTTTTCTTATAATCACACTCGGCTGTGACCTTATATTTAAAACTCTCAACTTTATGAAAGTGGTAACCAACTTTAAGCTCAATTAAACAGTTATTAACAGCTTCATCTATGTCTTCGATGTAGTTTCCAGCTTTATCAGTAATATAAAATTCTTTCATGTTCTGGCTAGACTTTATATCGAAGTGTTCTGTGTTTCTAGATACTTGCGGTTATGGCTATAAGAGTGAGTAGTTAGAGCAATTCTATTTTTAAATTCTGTTTGACATTCTTTACATTCATACTTAATTGTAGAGTAGATGCTGTCTTCGGTTTTAGTTTTAGGATTAGTTGGAGGATTAGCTTTAGGTTTAATAATATCTTTGGTGTTATCTTTAAGTTTACTCTCAGTTTGGGGTTTACTCTCAATTTTACGTATACTCTTATTTTGGGTTTAGGTCTGAGATAATAATATTCTTCTTCTGAGTCATACACTCTCTCCATGGATTCATCATCAGAGCCAAACTTTTTCTCTAACAATTCTTTAGAAGCAGAATGTTTAGAATGATTAGAATCATATGATTGATGCCTGTATAAACCCTTCTTTGTTTCGAAGGATTAATCAAAAACGTCACAGAAATTTACACTGCTGTCAGTTGAGTGAGACATGGTGTATTTTATTAGGTAAAATAATGGAAAAAATGATTTTTCGAAAATGAAAAATGAATTGTGATAAGTGTAAAAATAATCCATGGTGAGATTGTTGTAATGACTGCAATGAATTAGAATATTGTTGTTATATATGCAATGATAGAAGTAAAGTAAAAGATTATATTAAGCATTTAGGGGACCATTATGCCAATCCAAATCAATATCTAGAGTGTAATATGTGTAAAGTTTAAAAGCATATTTCTTTCTTTAGGTTTAGAAATGGCAGATGCAGCCTGTTCATCTATCTTAACAGATATAGATTTGGCCATACTAGAAATCAGTTTAGAGAGCAGGGTTATAAGTACAATATCCGCGAAGCGGTTGGGCGTGCCGCGGACGGAGTCCGTTCCCCGATCTGCGAAGCGGTTTCGCGCGAAGCCGTTGGGGGACCAAGGGCAAAGCTTCTTTGCTATGCCACGGCCGGAGTCCATTGGTAAACCACAGACGGAGTCTTTTCACGGATCAGATGTAATTTTGACTTAACTTTCTGTGTTTCACCGGGTATACATTTGTTCGTCATAAAATTTTTGCTTGTTTTTGTAGTGAAGTGAGAATCATGATGAGTAGACAAAATATGCCGTGGAGAGTAAAGGTACCCACATGGAGAATTATTCTAAAACAATGTTTTTCTAGAATATTCGGACATGATTTTTAACTTAAAATAGTTATCATTTCCAGAGTAAATACCTGTTTTAAGGTAAAATAATAATTAATCCTTCTATTAAATTGAATGCTTTGTATAATCTATTAAAAATTTAATAAAATTTTAAATAAATACTCAACTTGCAAGCTAATATTTAAATATGTCTTATTTTCGAAATTTTCACTCGTTTAATATCATTCTGCTAATGATGATGGTCATTTCTGTTAATGGAGGGGGCCATCTTGGCATGACATGCACTTTTCCTTTTCATCATTTTATGAACTATATATAGATTGTGCAAAGTGAGCGCGTATAATGCTCGTAGTGGCGGTTATCTTTGTTAAAGATTTTTATTAAGAGCTCAGTCAGCTTAATAGTTAAAATTAAAAGTGTTCAAGCATTCTGTAGTTGCACCCTATCCCACAGTTGCCATTAAGAAAGGTCGAGCAATACTGCTGTAGCGTGGTAAAAGCGAGTCAATCTTTTAACAAGACCTCTCAAGACTCGACTCAAAAAAAGTACCTAGGTACATAGAATCACTCAGTTAAACATCATAGATCAATCGTCTCCTGGGTAAAGTCAAAATTTTAAAGAAGTTTTTTTCTTATTATCCAATTCTAAGCAACTTTAAGTGATTCTCAGTTCATCCATTTTTACTGAAAAAAACTTACGGGCCGGTTAGACTGATTTATTTCAGTATAGTTTGGTATATTAGGTATGAAATTAGGCTTTGAATTAACATTGAAAACTTTTGGATATTTGCCCATGAAATTCATAAGTTATACCGGCTATATGCCTTTTTTGTACACAAAATTGAACGAGTATTTGTGTATATAGTGTTGGATGTAGCAGTGGATAAAATTAATTTGTGCTTATAGTAGTGGATAAAACAAGGCTTCCAGTTAGCAGACGGCGTGGTTCATTTCCCGAGTTTTTACCACGGAGAACGGACCAAGTTGGCTGGTGGCTGGAAGCGTTTTTTTATCCACTACTAGCAATTCCGGCGGCTCTTATTGCGCTCCTAATTTTTTTAATCGTCTAACAGATTTTTGTTTCGTCATACCCTGACTTCTTGGAATTGACTTTTTCAATGACTTCAATAACTTTTACGGCTTTGCAGTTAAATTTCGTGTTCGTGGCGTCATTTCTGCTTTAAGGTCAATTGCGTGACTTACCTCTTTAAAAAAATGACTTCTGCACTCACTTATGGAACATTAAATTTTGTGAACATTTACTAAATAAAGGTCAGTCGTGTACATCTAAGTAGTGCCAAACTTATATGCCCTAATTTCTGAGTAATAGAGTCTTGAGTTTTAATATCGAATATTAATTTTGAAAAAGCTCCATAAAGGTTCTTTCTTTGTAGAGTGAATGTGTCTCATAAAAATGACAGTCCAAATCTAACCCAAAAAGTCTAGTGGTCCATTAAAAAGCTGGTGGTCGATCTGTCAATCTTAATTCATTAGTTGTTTCAATTCATGGTAGGCCACAGGCGTCTATCCCAGCTATTTTCCGGCAATCTGCCGGCTGTGTTTAATTGTTCGCGAACAAAATTTGAAATGATCAATATAAAAGTGATGATCTTTTGACGACTCGAGCAGAAGCATTTATATTCTGCATTTGTTTTTTGGCTGTAGCAATTTGGTCATCACTAGAGTTTTGACTTCGTTCACTTAAACAATTTTTGGATCTTTTCAGTTTGTGCCCCCCCCCAGTACGTTATGCTCCCCCAGCGACAGAGCACGTGTCATTACATAGTAAATCATTATGTAAAAATATTGCACGTGCGTCTGGGCGTTGCAAATAATATGCACCCACTAAGCTGGGGGGGGGGCACAAACGGAAAAGATCCCATTTTTTTCCATTTTCGAAGTTGGACTTCTATTTCAATCATTGGACTTTAACAATCGTCGTTTGTAAAGTATAGTATTAAGGAACTTCTGGTGTTACTCAAGCTTAGGAGGATATTTAGAGCATTTGTGAGCTCATATAAATACCTCCTTTTAAGCTAAACCACAAACCCCACACACTTACCTAACAAAAACCCTATCCACCTCACACATCTCACCTCACCTGCCTACCTCCTCCTGCTCATAACCCCTACCCCATCATCCCTAGAACAATGTATCCCCCGTACATACCTACAGTGATAACTGAAAATTGTGTCTAACTAAGTTTTCTAAAACTTTTGAGTCTTTGATTGTTTATTTTTCGATTTTTCTGAATAAGGTTTATATATTGAGTCTTAATGTCATCTTCAAGTCGTTTCCGGTATTATACTGGCTGTTTTTTGTGGGCAAAAGTTTTGCTTAACTTTTCGAGTGACTTTTGCGTCCTTGACTTGGATCTATTCTGTTTTGGCCCTCAGTGTCTTTCCCCCCCCCCGTTACAATTTATATGTTGCTATATAGCGAGTTACTATGTGAAGGTCTGTGAAGGTGGTCAATTTTGTAATTCGCGTCATTTTTCCTCCTTTAAAATCGCTTTAGACCCAATAATGAACCATATTTGAGTTTATATTTTTCTATCTGACAGTTTTCTCAAAAATAATTAATTTGTTCTGGATTTAACAAATTGTTTGTTGTTTTTAGCTCTTAATCTCAATAAAGACGGATCTTTTTGGCTCCTTAGTTGTTCATGAAGGAAACAATTAAATTATTTGTTCAAATCTAAAGTTTTTAACAATTTTGACCCAACGTTTTTGGGAAAAGGATCGATTTTTTTGCAATTAGCACTTTTTGTTTTGTAGGTAGTATCATTAATGCCAGGTATCATTCGGCTTCTAATGAGGTTTTCAAATGTTCTGTAAGGATTTCAAATTATTGCCGATGATTTTTGTCTTTGACAAAACTGTATAAAAAACTTTTGATCTTTTGATTTTGCACTGCGTTTGTTATTCACGTGTTCCTTGAAATCTTTTCATTAGATTTAATATATCTTTTCCTATGATCAATAGTGCGATGCATAATAAACTTTCAGCTTCGTTTACCAGTTTTAATAACTTCGATGCCAATGATTAGAAAAGAAATACGTTTTATGAGTCGGAGAGGATATTTGTAGGTTTTTTTAGCTGATGCAATTTCGTTCATGACTTGAATTTTGATTTCTTTCTTTTCAAATATTTGCCTTTGTTTTTGAAAGCTGCCTTCTTTTCTCGAACATTGAACTTTAATAGTAGCGTAGTTTGTAATGTTTGGTAATTAAGATCTGCCGGTAATATGCAAGGTGGTAAGGTCATTTCGTGAGTTTGTATCCCATAGAATTCCGCCATAATTATCGCAGACCCCACCGCCCCCCCCCCTCTCCCCGACCCACTTTACCGTCCTCCATCTAACTATACCCACCAAACCCCTATAACTACCTAACCCAACACACACATACACACACACATACCCTTACTTGACCTCTTGTGTACCTATCCAAACCGTGCGTTCCCCACCCAACAATCAACAATCTACATTACATTTACCACCGAATCAGCAACCCATCCACCGTACTGATTTTGGCGATCATTAAGTCATATTGTATTAAGTTGTCTAAGCTTATTCGAGGTTTTTCTAGTTGGCGTTAGTATCAAGCTTAATAGTTTTCTCTTTAGAAATGAATTAGTTTTATTTTTTGAATTTTCTGAGAGAGCATTTTTTGCAGTGAGCTATTATTGCGTTCTTTTTTTTTCATCGTCGAAAAAAATTGGTTTCTAATCACCTCATTTTGACTTTTTTTCGACATTTTGCATGAAATCCTTTTGATTTTTTGGCTAGATTCATTCGTGGTTCACTCTGCTCAAAGTGTTTTTAGGCTGCATTTGCTCGGCAAAACCATCTAAAATGAACAGAATCAGCATCAAAACACGGCGGACTCAAAAATAGAAACCGGATAAACTCATCAAGCCCAATTTTAGATGCCCGCTACTTGAACTTTGTTCTTATAAATCTTAGTTACCATCTCTTATGTTTATTGGTCTTTAATACTACTGCCTTGTATTTTTTCAGAGAGAAGCAGGAGTGTGCCTACAGGAAAATGAAATCAAAATAGTTTACACTTTAAAAAGTTTATCTTACATCAATCAATTTTTTCCCTTTCTTCAGTTCTGTCAATCCTAATCGGAGTTACGGGAATCAATGGCGGCTAATTTATGGTTGTCTGTCGGGTATGTATTCTTTTCTGTTTAAATTCCGATATTCGTCATGAGGGTCAAGGGTGGCCATTTTCCGGCAATTTGTTGGCTATGTTTTTTAACCTTTTTTTACTACTGAGATATTATACAAATCATATATGACCTAGTGTGATTGCTAAGAATTTTATCTCATCGATGACACAGGAACCATTCATTCCGTGTCTTTTATACGGCTCAGCGCCAATTTTGATAAAGTTTTGTATACCATATTTATGTCACCAAAAAATCTGTCAATTTTTTTAATTGTTCTCTTTCAGGATTTGGCGGCAGCGTTGCTCATAATGTTCTCCATGAGTTTCTATGTGGCTCTCATGGTATTACCGACTGTCATGTTTTACTTAAACGCAGCTTCTAAAAAGTGCAAAAAGTGGAAAGAAGAAAAGGCAGCTGCTAAAACGAAAAAGAGTGAAACAACAACAAATCGAGAGGGGTCACGATTATTGGAGGAATAAGAAAGAAGAAATTAGGGGCGCTGCACGCTCTGCTTTATGAAGGTGACCGAAATCATTTTGTTCATTCTTTTCTCAGATATAAATTATTACTTATGGAAAAATGTGCAATTTTTCTTCGTACAATCAATGCATGCGTCTACCCGGTGCCAGTTTTTCGGATCTTTTCCGTTTGTGCCCCACCCCCACCCCCAGCTTAGTGGACGCATATTATTTGCATCCCCCACAGACGCACGTGGCATATTTTTACATAATGATTTACTATGTGATGACACGTGCTCTGTAACTGGAGGGGCGCATAACGTACTGGGGGGGGCACAAACGGAAAGGATCCACCTTTTTTAAAGCGTCTTTGATTCAGAAGTCCCCTTCACATTATCATGAACAATTGAGAGGATCTGAAACGGCTACCAAATCTGGCTTGCAAGACAACAGTCGAAATAAACTATGTGTGCTGAAAGAGTATTGAAGCTATGCTCATTAGATTTTACAAGATGTCAAAAAAAAACCAAAAACTTCACAAACAACACTGTAAAAGATAGCTGGAACCAAAACTTTGATCCAAAAAAGATCAAGACTTGATTAAACGAAAAAATCGGAGCGAACTTCTGATTGTTTATTGTTTTGTTGGAATATTGATATGATACCTCAGTTGAATAAACCGAAAAAGAAATTTCATAAAGATTCAGTATTTTGCTTTGAATTCTGAAAAAATAAAATGTTTTAATTTTTTTATATTTTAAAACGATATGTCTGTGCAAAATCTTTAACATACCATATATATATATATATATATATATATATATATATATATATATATATATATATATATATATTTACAGATTAAGAATTAGATATAAATACAGAAAGAGAGAGAGAGAGAGAGCTCAGAGTGAAACTTCAATTTTCAGAGCCTTAGTAGTATCTGAAAATGCTATTCACCAAAAGTGTTTTGAGGAGACAATTTTTTAGTGTGAAGGGCGGCGCGTAATTCTTAAAAGTTTGACCGCATCTGTTGCTGTTTACTACCGAAGCCAGCTAATTGTTAGTCGTTTTAGGGCAATTCGCCCGACGTTATTTCGTTATGGTTTGAATCATTAGTCCCGTTTCGCTGGTGTTTTCTCCTCTGCTTTGCTATTTTTTAGGCTATTTTAAATTTTTTTTGCCATTTATTTTGTTTCAATTTTGGAATTGAAATGCGTCTTTTGCGTGAAGAAACAATTAAGTACAAATTGATTCCATTTTTTGTACAAAACGGTGTTTGTGTTGAGAAATATCACAAATAATTGAGAAATTTTGTATCAATTTTTTCCAGTTTCTTGCAGTTTTTTTAAGTTTTTCTTTTAATAGTTTGCCTATTGTTGTATTATTGTTTGAGGATTTCAATGATCAAGATAGTTTTCCAGGTGTCATTCATTATATAAAGAAATAATTAAATTTTTATGATTGTTTAGTTCAGTTAAGTGTTAGAGAAAAACATTTGACTGTATCTTTGGAAAATTTTATGAGGATTCAATGGGTACCGATTCATTGCAACGTTAGTTTTTGTAGCACAAACAACAGCTCTAATAATTTCTGGAAATCATCCGGCCTTTTTTGATATTTAATAGAATATTTTGATGAAATTTAGGTCAAATTGGAGTAGTGAAATTGGTCACACCAAAAACGGAAGTAGAACAAAGAGGCAAGTGGTTTTAAGGCGTGAAATTTTTTCACCGTAATTTTAAAGTAAACTAAAAAAAATCCGATTTGATTGAGGTTTCTTGTTCACGAGCTCCAATTTGACTTCTTGCTGCGTTTTTGCTTTTTTTCAGGTTTTTTGGCCAGCATTTTTTCCCAATTTTTTCGAAATGGTTTCCACAGTCATTCATTGTCAATTAAAGGTTTAGTTGTTTGTTTTGTCGATGATATTTGAAATGTAGTTCAGGACTTCATTTCATGTAGTTCAGGACTTCAAATATTTGAAATGTAGTTCAGGACTTCTCTTGCAATATTTTCCTAATTCGCCACCTCCATTGATGTTTGTTGCTACCATTTGACATGTTCATGTGCAGTTTTTGTCAGCTTTTGGTCTGTGTGATAAGTTTTCGACATACCCAACTCAAAAAATGACCTCTGCATTCACTTTAAATTTTAAAAAATCATTATCTAATTGAAGATCGATTTGTTCATCTAGGCTGTGCCAAAAACTTAAGTGCTCGAATTTCGAGGATCAAAAGTTTTGAACTTTTCATCTTGAACATCTAATTTTAACAGACCTATATTCTTTAATAGCTTTTTCCTAATTGTGTCATATAGCAACTAAACCCCCAAATTTAACCCTTAGAATCTTGAAAATATCAGTTAATCAAATTGTTTGTCTTAATTTTATGGTTTTTTCAATTCCAATGAAGGTCAAGGTGGTCTTTCGCGGCTATTATCTGGCGGCTATTTGAGTAACTGTTGTTACTAAGAGAGAAGTTCGTTGTTAAATTTCAACAACACTCAGCGAGGAGCTCATTCTTATGTCAATTGGTTACAACACCTTGAGTGGATAGACGGGGGTCTGTTCTGCTCTACTCTTGTTATTGCCAATTGGGTGGAAATGGCCTCCCTTTTATTATTGATTGGCACGACATCCTTTTAGACCGAGACTGCATAGAACACCTTATTCATAAGATCTTTGTGCTTTGGCGCACTAAAATGGCGCTAAGGTTTTCAGGCTATCTTAAGCCTCCAATTGGATAGTTTTGAACAGCGCAATAAATTCTGATCAAATGGTTTTAAGCTGAGATCGATTTTCAAGCATGATAGGAATTTCAAGCAAAAAAATGTGTCCTCGAAAACGGGACAAACATGTCAAACCAGGAGGGAATTAAGTTTTTCGTTTCTCTAAGAGCCCCACGGCGGTTTACCATTCTCTAAGTATGCGACTCATCGAAACTGTTTAGGAGACATAAATTCGTAAATTAATGATGTACAGGACCGTTGTTAGAGTTTCAGACCCCCCAACACCCCCCCCCCCCCCCCCCCACCCCGACTTCCGATGAAATCAATGATAAAATCAAATATTCGGCAATAGCCGCCTAGCTTTTCACAGTGAGCCGCCTAGATTTTCATAGTGTAAGTCAAATTTTTGTAGTAACTTTAGCAGCGCCACGAAGACTTGCTTGTTAAAGGAAAGGTTTGAAATCTGGAACCGTACTAAGAAAATCTGGCAGTCTTGAATCTGGCACCGCTTAGAGGGGGTACTTTGAAACTTGAGCGTAAGTGTTTCAATTCAAAGCAGGATATAGATCAGAAAGTGAAAATATTTTCTACTGTATAAAAATGCAAATATAAGATTGTTTACTGGGTTATACATTCCCGTACCTAAGTCTTAGTCGAATTCAGTACTGAGTCAGAGTCTAATTCAGGTCACCTCTTGCACTGAATTTGTCTGATTCAGAGCTAATTCAGTGCTTCATTCTGATTTATGCTCCGATTCAGAAGAATAAAGAATATTTTCTCAGAATTTGCTCTGATTCAGATAAATTCAGAAATCACTTCATAGTGGGTTCTGAAATCCTTCTGAATCAGTTCTGAATCAGTTCTGAATCATGAAATTTCTCTGAAATTGTTCTGAATCAGTGCTGATTGACACTGAGCCTTAGGTACGGGTTGCGAAGTACAAATTGCGATCAGTTTTCAATGTGATTTTTATGACTTGATATTGAAGGAAGAAGCAAGGCTCCTAATAAACCAAAAGTAATAAATGATAAAGTCACTGTAGTAACATAATGCACAGACTCTTTCGAGAGAACTTGGATAAGATATGGGGTCGCAGTTAGTGGTAAAGACATCAGAAAGAACACAGTCCCATACAATACACTTCTAACATTAGTCGGCAGAATTCTGGACAGGTAAATGGAATAACTCAGTTCCAAAAATATACTTGTTGTGTCGATTAGACAATAAATTAACAAAGTCACCCAAATTGGAGGGCAGGTATAAAGACAGGCAGCTATGCAAAACGAAAATGACATGCATGCAATAGACGCTGTTTTGAAATCAGAATTGATCAAGTTAGCAGGAATAGTTGCTGCAATTTGAACTAAAGTCGAAATTGTCATGAAGGAGCAAAGTAAAAAATAGTCTGAATATTTCAGGAGATATGAGTTTTGTTTAGTACCAATACAATAATCAGCGTCAGTTTGACCTCTAAGAAATACAAGTTCAGTTGCAATATAGCCAAGATCGCTCATCGTAAAGTTTGTCAAAAACCCAATCATAACAACACCAACTAGACTTCGCAGAATTGTCATGTTTTTGACCACCTCTGCAAAAGCATCTCTGAAACTTCCATTTTTAGTATCTGTATTCGTGTCCAGATCCAGGTCTAATTCCAGCGTAACAGTTTCGGGAATTCTGGTTTTATTGTTAATTTTGGCCATTTTGTTCAGAATTTTCCTCGCTTCTTCTTCATTGCCTCGCGATAGAAGGTATTTTGGAGAGTCGTGAAGGAATAACAAAGAAAATAGAATGAAAAACAAACCAGGGACACATAAAGCTAAGATATAATATCGCCACCAGATTTGATGATAGTCCCCACCAAATAATACCAGACCCATTAGATAGGGTAGCGATTTGCCGGGTATTTCGCCCGCAAACATCGACAACAAAATCCCAATCCAAATGTACTTCTGAGGGATAACTTCGCACAAGTGGGGGTGTAAGGCTGAGATGCTACCTAAATTACATCAACTCTGATAATAAAAAATATTACAAATTTTTCAAAAATCTGGCAAGTTTCTAAGCGGCAACCAGATGTTTTTAATCCTATTTATAATTTTTTAGAGAAGCGAAAACCTGTCCAAAGAACGTTAATTTCTCTTAAGCATTTCACGTCATTCGAATCAACTCTTGCTACTTTTGAATCTGCCAGTACGATTTAGTCCATTTTACCTCTTGAATTCTACAAAACGTATCTTAATACACCTTAAAGGCCTTACATTGTGGGCTATGGTGACCCAGGAATAATTTTACTTATTGCTATATACTATTAATTGCTCTCAAACGAAGTTTGTTGCAACTATATGAGTCCTGTTGGTCTTTTTCAATGCAATTTTTCGCTTGACCGATTTTTCGTCATCAAAAACGGGATAAACAGGTGCCGCCCAGCATTAAGTTCTCTTAGAGCCTTAAAGCTCACTAGTCTCAAATTATGCGATTCACAGAAACTGTTTTGGAGACTTATACTTATGATGTGAAGAGCGGTTCTTAGGGTTTAAGCACCCAACCCCACCCCCCCCCCCACACACACACACACACACACACACACGCACACACACACCAGCCCCCTCACCCTCACTTCACCCCCACCCCCCAATCGGCACCCCTGCATATCATTCAGACCGTAAGCGCCTCCCCCACTGTTGCCCCCTCAGCCCATCCCAGTGCCCCCGCTGCTCTCACTTCACGCCCCTTCAATTAATCTAAAGTGATCCTCACTAAACTTTAGCTAGCCGTTGACAACGACAGCCGCTCGCCGGTCCTTTCAGAGCAATTAACCCGATGTTAGTTGGTAATGTTTAAACTGTAGTTTATGGTAGATCATACAAATAAAAAACATTGAATTTGGTATTGGTATTACACTTTAGAAGGCCTTTGGAAATTCTTCAAACTAGCGCAAAAATAAAATTTGTTGGTAGGGCGCTCTTTTAATGGCTGATCAGGTGAACACACAGTAAGCCGAAGTAAAAGTAAGCCGACATAAAAGCAAGCCAAAAATTATGTAATAGTTATGTAATCTATCAAAATTAATACATTTTTAACCGTTACAATCAACACTGTGCATAATATTATAGTACATAATGTATCCCAAAGCAACAAAGAAACAGAAAAAAAGTCAATTTTTAGACATCTAGTGGGTCCAATCGTCAGCGGACCGCTGTCCATGTTCATGCCTCTCATCCGCTTTAAATTTTAATAAGGAAACCGCGGGCCGTTATCGCGGCGACGCATCAACGCGCGTGAAGCGCGCCCACTGGCCCACCAGGGGCAAATTAAAATACGGGTATCCCAAAAAATTTCGAAATACTTAACCTTATTTTCGTAATTCGGCGTGCTTGCTTATCGGCTTGCTTGACCGCCACCAGCTGATCACTAGAGAAGGAAAAACAATATTGATTGCATAATTTACATTGAAAAGTGGCAGTGATCTCATCAACTTAAAAGAGATTATTTCATGCTTGCTAATCGATGGCTTAGTGATCCATAATTGCCTATTTATCAGCTTCGCTCATGCCTGCTGGAGGAAATGGGTAACCATAACTTTTAAAAACCAAAACTTATGTGAAATTCAGCAGAAACTTTTATACTTGCAAAATTTTGCACCTCACAAAGCATAGTAGTAATTATAAGTCTTGAAAAAAGTCATTGTTAAACGGACAATATTTAAAAAGAAACAACATTTTTTTTGTCTCGAAGAAAACTTTTTTGGTTTCCACTTTTTTGTGGGATCCTATTATATTCAGTTTTTGATTACGGCAATAAACTCGTAACAATTGGTTGATAAAATATGAATTTTCTTGTTCGGGTCTAGTGTTTGTAGAAATCATTTCAGTTTTTTTAATTAGAATTAATATTTTTGAGTTATTTGATTTAGAAAAGATCGAAAACAAAAGCTGTCCTGGCAAGCCAGTATAGCCCTTGGTGGTAACCTTGTACAGTTCTGATATTCCAGCATGATGATCTTTGATCAAAATGTTGTTTTTAAAATATTTCTAAGAGATCTAAATATTGTCAGCAAAAGTGTGCATTACTTTTTTTTTTGTTTCAGTTCAGTAGTTCATAAATGATGTTTTCAAAATAGTTTTGCGAGGTTTAAACTTCGTCAGCTAACATGTCCCTTCCGCCGATTACGATCATTCAAATTTCCATTCAATAATTAAAAAAACTAAAATTAAAAAAACATATTTTTGAGCTAATTTTCTGCAACGGCACTTCAGATGATTATGCAAAGCGCGTAAATTACTAAACAAAAATTTGTTCATTTTACTTCGTTTTAATTTCAAAAATAGACATAACATGAAAATTTTTGTTCCAATCTGGGGTCACTGAACTGAAAATTATTGCAGTTTCTAAAACAAGAGCTAATATTTTAAAGTCTTTTGATTTAAAAAAAAATGGTCACAAAACACAGCAGAGTTTTTTGTTTAAGTTCCAATAAATATGGATGATTATGGCATTTTTGTTTTTGTGCATCAGTTATCTTGGCATCTAACTTCAAAAATTTTTGCCAAACTGTCGTTTGTTATTTTTAAATTTTGTATGTAATATTATCTTGACAAAAATCAAGAAAAATTGCCTTCTTTAGAAAAATTCTTTCGGGAAAGAAAAAGTAATAATTTTGCTTTCACTTTTTTCTTCAAACTTATAAATTCAACTTGTCGTCATCAATTTAATTTGGATGAAATGTATGTGACAGACGCAATGTGCAATACTTGATTAAAACAATAGAAAGCAAGTTATTGATATTTCATTAGAACGTGACGTTGAATAAAATAATTTTTAATTATTATTTTGAATATCCCTCTCAATTTTGAAACCACAAAGCGCATATTAAAAAAGATTCAAGCGAATATCAAAGAAGTCACCAGTCTTATTAGCTTGAAATAACAGTAACAAAGACAACGTAGTTTCTAAGCAAAAATGGAACATAGTTTATTGTTTCTTTTCAGATTCCCTAGAAAAAAAATGTTTCATTTTTTGTTGAACAATTTTCTGCGCGACCATTGGGGTTCAGACTTTTTAAATACTTTATGAAAAAAGATTACCGAGACAATTATTAAACAAGCTTGTAGAAACAAGTATGCTTTTCAAATTGTGTAGTCTAATGCATCGCAGATGCATTTTGTGGTTTTTTTAAAATTGTTTCTCAATTTTAGTGATATAAAACTTTGGTATTATTAAATTTCGTACATCTTATTACAAATTATTTCCGTAATTAAGAACTGCAGCATCAAAAAATTCCTAACTTTAACAATGTGGGATAACTTAAATTTGAAGACTATACGAGACAACTTTTAATTTGAACAAAAACTTGGCTGTCTTTCTCAGCCCATTTTCTGTTATTTTTAAAATTATTAGTGGTTAACAAGAATTTGTTTGATGTCACCGTTTTTCCGTGTTTGAATAAACAGACCTCTCAAAATAAGTTCACGTATCAAAATCGCTTATCAAAATTGTATAAAAATTTTTGATCATAGTTTATCTATTTTACTGTTGGTGAAAAACAAAAAATTATATGTCAATTTTATTGCAACCTGTCAAGACTATTAAAAAAAATTTCCATTTTTTGTGCACTGATTAACCGGTAAAAACATTATTTGTAAATTTTTGACAATTGATTGATTGTAACAAAAAACACAAATCAACCTTGTTTCTGCAAAAAATGTTATTTTATTTGTTTTTATCTTATTTGTTTTTTTCTTCAGATAACAAACAAAATTTTTAGCCCCCAAACTACTAGAGTGTTGAATTAAGTTGAATTATAATATCTCTAGCCAAATTAAATTATAAACTTTGATTGTTTGCTAGATTTTTTAAAAGTTTTTGTTTTGTAGGTATTTAAGTATAAAAAAGCTCATAACAAAAAGTTGTTTTGACATACTTTATATTCAGCTTAATTTGAAGCGTTTCCTATTTGTAATGCTAAATAAACAATGCTTTAACCATCAAATTAATCCTAGTTTCTATTTTGAGTGCTGGCATCTCCGGCACCGTTTTTTCGCAAATTACTGTCATCGGTTCTGTCAAATTTTCTGACTCTGATTGTCTTCTGTTGAACGCCATAATTTTTTTGACCGGATAATCTTAGTGAAGTTCAATTTACACCCGAAAATCTTGTTCTTCTAGAAATGGGTAAAAAAATCCCTGGTTCTCCTATTCAGTGAAAGAATCAAGTGACAGAACAAAAATATTAGTTATTTTTCTTATACTAAAGAATATGTCCTTAAACTGCTCTAAAGAAAAAGCAGCAAAATTCTCCTCGACGCTGAAAAAAATCTCAGAACGAAGAAAAATTTTACAAATATTGAGACGTGCGTTGGAACAATCTCTTCTGTACACAGACTCACACGGGCTGTCTTTTTATTAATATCATTGTCTTCGCAGTTCAAGCTCAATATTTCTACAAAATTTTATTTTCTTTAAAATCAGCGACATTAGATTTGACTCACCTACTCCTAATGAAGATACTAATCGAATTGTAATTAGAGATTCGATACTCCAGGAGAAACTCCACAAAATTGTCCAAGACACAGTCCAGACCATTCCAAAGACAGTGCATGTTTTCCTGCCGACTCTGCTGGCCAGCAATCCGGTCAAAAGGTAACTCAAAGTCTGCCCCGCAAACGTTGCAGCACCCAGGGCCGACTCAAGTTCAGGTGTCCAGTCAAACTGGACGTACAGTCTGGTTGAGAGTACTGGCATCATGTCCATAATGGAGTGTTTGGCAAAGTATCCCATGAATGTTATGAATACGACCATGGCCTGGTATTTTCCACAGCCAATGTCACTGATGAGGTCTGATAAATTAGAACTGTTTCCTTGTCAGAATTTTGTAACATGAAAATTGGGATCATGAAAACTTGATAAAAACTCGTAAACTCGTAAAATATTCGAACCTTTTCCGTTTGTGCCCCCCCCCCCGCCCCTGTACGTTATGCGCCCCCAGTTACAGAGCACGTGTCATTACATAGTAAATCATTATTTTAAAATATGGCAGGTGCGCTCGGAGGGGGGGGGCAAATAATATGCGCCCACTAAGCTGGGGTGGGGTGGGGGGGGGGGGGGGGAGGGGAGGGCACAAACGGAAAAGATTCAAATAATCTATCTCTTATGCGGTTGTTTCATATCAAACTGTTTGTGATGTATCCCTTAATCAATTTTTCACTGCTTATTTAGTTTTTTGGTTTTTTTGGATATTCCGTTTTTGGAACAATCAATTGTTGTGTGTCTTGTTGTTTCTATTCCGAAAACGCTAAAAATTGTTGTCATCTCTTTTCGTTTTTGTCGTTCTATGATAATATTCTGCCCCAAAATAAGATGGCTAAAAACATATTTTGTTTTAATATTAAGATGGCCCAAAACGTATTTCGACCTCATATTCACCAGGAACAAAATGCGAATAAAACTTTTGAGAGTTAAAAATCAATTTTGTTCCTTACATTTTAAAAGTGTTGACGTCGATCAAACCTCAGTAAAAAGCCTCAAAACTTCACCTTAGCTACCTAAACAAGTTTCAACCGGTGCCAATAAGGAGCTCACAAAAAGTTCACTCACTTTTGAAGCTGGCTTATACTTTTTGCTGGCTTGTCTTAAAACGATTCATAAAGTACAATATATTTAGCGATATTTAATCCTATCCTTTTTATTGTTATGCAAGTCAAGATTACTTTTTTTGCAACTAAAAACTTTTATGAGTTTAATTTGGTGCCAGTAGACGCTTGTAATGAAGGAATGCCTCAACTATTGTCTTTCTACATTTTTTCAATGAGCCTTATACCCCCCATCCCAATCATAGTAATTATACCAGAATGGAGGCTTTTATTTCATGGAGGGGTATAATGGCAAAAAACCCGTTTTTTTTTCAGTGAGTTTCAGTGAATTTAGATATTAAATTTGCGCATTATGTACAAAGACTCCCAGTGAAATGAAACTTGGTACACCTTGATAAGAAATATACTAAATCTTGGTAAATCTTGCTAAGATCTTGACATGGTATTTACAATGAAACTATCAAGATTTGTACGAACTTTCAAGATCTTTGCATGGTTGTCGAGAAAATAATATCTTGCAAGGCATGGCGAGGTGTATCAAGTTTCGTTTCACTGGGTTTCTTTTTATGTGCTGTCGGGGTCTCTGTCAAAAGCTCAAAATAACAAAATATAATCTAATATGAGGTAATCAGAAGAAAGAAGGAAACAGTAGCCTGATATGCAATATGAAATGGAGTCCTCAGAAGTACAAGAATGTTCCGATTCCTCTCGTTCCTCTTGTTTGATCAGCGCATCCCTTTCGCTTCCCTGTTCGTCCATGTCAAACACCGAATTTTTTAAAATTCAGTTTTAAAAAATTTATTTTTTTAGTAAAGATTACAGATCGCACTCTTTTAATTGTGTTATTGCTCAAAATTAATGCTGTCCTCTCAAAACAAATTAAAGTGAAGTAAAAGTACAATTGTAATTTTTTTTGAGAACTGGTTTTGTTTACTAAACAATTTAGGTTGTGTTTTTTATTTT
>NC_134471.1:74605105-74618115 GCF_964194025.1 Convolutriloba macropyga | reverse complement strand
CAAAGCCAATGTCACTGATGAGGTCTGCCGAAAAGGAACTGTTTCCTCGTGTAATTTTATAGCAAAAAATGAATTTCATTCTGGTGTGAAAACAATTTTGTGCCTACATCTTTGATAAACTCTTTCCCAGACTGTAAATAGTTGCATGAATTTGTTTTTGCAAAACACTTAACTCATTTAAACTTTCAGACAAGCTTTTAAAATTTTACTACTCTTATGTGAGAGATTTCTTATGTGTTAGATTTCCACTTATGTGCTTACGCAGTTTCTATCGAAAGTACAAAATAAAACTAATATTATGACGTCAGCAGAAGATAGAAGGAAACAGTTGCCTGATATGCAATATGAAATGGAGTCTTCAGAAGTACAAGAATGTTCCGACTCCTTGCGTTCCTCTTTTTTAATCAGCACATCTCTTTCGCTTCCCTGTTCGTCCATGTCAATTGTCGATTTTTATTAAGTTCAGTTTTAATAAATTCAGTGTTTTTTTTTAGAAAGATTTTAGAATTCACTCTTTTAATTGTGTAAAATTACTCAAATTTAATGTCAAATTTAAAATACTCAATTAGTCAAAGTTAATGTTGTCCTCTTAAAACAAATAAAAGTGAAGTATAGTACAGCTCGATCTTTTTTTGAGAACTGGTTTTGTTTGATGAACAAGTGCGGTTGTGTTTTTTGATTTTAAAGTTAAAATAGCCTCTGTTAACTCTGTCAAACTCGCATCAAATAAGTTCGGAAACTTGTTTTATCATGTATAAAATACCCAATTAAATTCAAACGCAGGACCTCAAATTAGCTGGCTACAACAGGATCGAATTAAGTACATTTTATTGGTAACGAAATTAGCTAATTATTAGTATAGATACACTTTGTCTAAATCTATTTCAGGTTTGTAATTGAGCTACTAAATAGTTTAATTAAATACCTGTCGGCCTACTGTTGTTGCGAAAACGTCAATTCTTGTCTTAAAATTGGCAGTCACTTGACATGCTCATGCTTGCCTAATTGCAAATAATGAGAACAAACAATCACGAAAAAAATTGATTAAAGGTTGCGATACTTGGCAAAACTTAGCACGTTTTTCAATGTACAATCGTATCAACATTCCTGACACTCGTCTGAGCTAAAGAAGAAACCGCAAATTAACTTGTATTTCAACACAATTTCAAATCATTGTAGGTTGTTGAACGCTATCAACAATTATTGGGCCTTATTTCTCACACCCAGAGGTGAGCGCTCGAAATCGACCTGGTCCAGTCCGCCCCAGACCGAAAGCGGCCCTAATCAGACTCAGCTCACTCAGAAGAGCGTTCGAAATTGGCTAGAAAGGGCTAGAAATTGGGTAAAAGGGGGGACTTTTTTTTTAAAAAATTCTATTATATTAGCATTTTTTTTAAAAAAAAAACAGTCCCCTCGTCAAATCACAATTAATCTTTTTTTCAGACTTTTTTAAATCAACAAATCGTTGCAAATACTATCGAGCGCTTGTAATACCGAATCAAAACTCCATCGAAATATTGTGTTTCAATGTGCATCTTGTTTCGAACCCAATAGTTTGGATTAAATATAAGCCATTTTTGAATCAGACAGTTTAAGCCAAGAGATTCAGTTCATTTCACGTTCGAAATCGCAAGATGTAACGCTAAAAGGTTCGCCAAAAAATATTTCCAAATTCGATTGGTCGCTTTTCGGAGCGCAGCATATAATCAATCTTAATAAAATAAAGCTATAATTTCTGTCTCATTTCGCATTTTTATGCCATTTCAGCTATTTCTATAACATTTTGGAAAATTTTGACAAAAAATGCGATGAAATATTTGCTCCGATTGGATTTTTTTACTCGTACGGAAACTCTGCAAGCAACAATTGCCAACGTTTTCATACATCCAATATCTTTGGTGTTCTAGCCAAAACTTGAGGGTTGCAAAGTTGCCAGAAAAACTATGTAGGCTAAAATGGCTTAGTTTGTACTGACAAACAATTCCATGCAAATTTAGGCTAGTATAAAATTATGAATAAGGAATTATTGGTTGAATCGAAACGCATCTGCATAATGCTTTGACAGAATTATTGGTTGAATCGAAACGCATCTGTGCATTCATAATGTCTACAGAGAACGAAGCTTCTGCGAGCAGAACAAGAAGTCCTGGAAGTGAGTGAAGAAAAAAAATCAAGAAGAAGATGTTGAAGACGCGGTTTTCAAGGAAAAGGGACTAATATTCGGTGCAAATTGTTCCCCTTCATGTACAATATACATACTCCACAGATACGCGAAAGATAACAAGTTAAGTAATCCTGAAGCCTACTCAGCAATAAAAAACAATTTCTACATGGATGATCACCTTCAAAGTTTCAACACAACCGGAAATGCAGCAAGACGTGAAGGATAGATTAAGAAAAGGTGGCTTTAAGCTTACAAAATTTTTTTTTGTAACGACTCAAACACCGTCAAGAAAATAACTGGAGAAAATGCAGACACAGAAACAGAGCAACGTATTTTAGGACAGATGTGGAGTGCAAAGGAAGATATTTTTATCTTCAAAAGACCAGATTGAAAACTGGATGGCAAAAGCATGCAGCAACGTCGATTGTTGTCACTCGTCGCATCATTGTTTGATCCACTTGGAAGCATCACGCCGTTTTCTATTATAGTACAATGCATTCTTCAGTCTATAGTAAAACAAGGTAATAACGGGAATAATGAGATCCCAAGAGAGTTCCATTACGACTTGCAGCAATGGGTGGACAAATACGAACGGATGCCCAAAATTTCTATTCGCAGATGTCTGATACCTAACCCAGATGCTAAGCATGAACTTCAAATATTTTGCGATGCATCAATTACTGCAATAGCAGCGAAAATATAAATCAGATCAAGCAGCTCAGATGAAATAACAACTCTAGTGTTTGCATAAATGCACGTTTAAACCACGTTAAATTGACTATCTTGTTAGTACATGAATAATTTCTTTTGATATTTTGAGGGTAGAGAGTCAAGAGAGTATGCGCCAAAATTTTCAGGATCATGATAATACTTCGGGACAATTTTGGTCTAAAAACAGATTAATCATAGCGTTGGGATTTTTAGCCGATGTCGCTGCTAACCAGGACTCAAGAAATATTTACTAAAAACTCATAACTCACAAGCTCAGTAATTAACTAATAATGAGCACAACCGGAACAAAAGACATTAAGCTCATTCACGTTAGAGTTTTGTCAATGAGATGTAACTTTAACTATACTCATGTATCGTACCGAGATTTCTAATTTGTAGCAGCATGTTGCCCATTAGATCCAGAACTATACGGAGAAATAGCACTTCTTTTCAAACACTATGAAGGTTTTATGGGAATTGAAGTTCAAGATTGGGTCCTTTACTGAAAGGCAGTAAAGTATTACAACATATTGACGTCTCGGATTGCAGAGTCAAAGAATCTGTATAAGTTTACGTTTAAAGTTGCTCAACAATAAATAACTTCCTCTCTGGACACTTGACATGAATAATATTTGTTCTATCTTTGAAAATTTTTTGGCAACATTTGTATCTCGAGTTGGAATGCCTGAAAATTTTTCAGCAAAACCACGAGTATAGTTTTCTTCGATCTCGATGGTTTTAGTTTCAAGTCATTTGGAATCGTTATAAAGAAATTTGATATGTTTTCTAGTTGCAATGATACAATAACCGTTAAACCTCCAATTAAATTTGCTGACTAACCCGCATAGACTCTTCTATAGATGTTTCTCGGATACACAGTAGATCAACTCCCTTATGCTTTTTCAAACCTCTCATATCGTTCGTAGAGTTAGAGCTGCTTAAACAACCATTGTAAGATTGTAAGGATAAAAACTTTTTAGTTGCCTTTTAATTGCGCGGATTGTCGTCTATTGATCAATATTTGTGCGTTTCTTGAAAATTTTTGATTTTTTGTACTCAGACTCATGATAAGCTTTCCATTTCTTTGAATTGTAATCTCTAGCACTGCTAGCAGTCATATTTTTGAACGCTGCTCTAGGATAAGGGTAATCAGGTTTTTTCAGAGAATCTATCTCCAGCTTCGGCGCTTGAATTTCAGAAGTCAGCAAGTCCCCTTTTTCTAACTTAACGTCAAGAAGAGATATTTATTCAACTTGTGTTAACACCCCTCTTAAACTTGGCAAACAACTCGGACATGACTAGAATATCATATCCATGCACGTTGACGTAAGACAAGTTCCACTGCAAGATCCATGCAGACATCTGGGTTTACAGCGAACGCATATAATGCGTTCATGTTCTGTACATAAATAAATGCACGCAAGGCATGGCGGATTGTATGTGGGAGGCTGCTGTTAACAATCCATCTCTTTCGGATAAATTAGGACAGTCCAGACTGCTTTGAGCCCTGAAAAAGCCTCATCGAGACGAATAATTTATATCCTTTTAATTAAATATGTAATTACCAAAAAATTATGAGGTCAAGAGAACATATGCGGAGAATTTTAACGCCAAAGGTACACTAAAACAAATTGATGTAACAAAAACTAAAATTGCGGACAATTCTTGCGCCAAATGTTGACTGAGAAAACAACATAGTGTAACAAAGGCCCAAACAGTTGGAAAAAACTCTTGCGCCAAACGTATGATCGGGGAAATCAAGGCTTCACTGTTCGCTGAAACAGCACACCGTTTGCAATAATCAAATATGAAGCGAACAGGTTTCTTCTGCCTGAATATGAATTTCCCGGTAACGGGAGCTACCCAATGAGTGTACAACCTCTGATACAGCAGCAAATAATTAACATCAGGAGCTGAATCAAAATTAAAGATTTTCCCGGCTGCATGTCGATACTGTTAAATGAGTTTTTTTACTGTCAATGTGCTCTAGCAAGTTTTGCCCCCTTCAATTACACTGCTTGTGTCAAAACATGGTGAATCATTACTTAAAAATGTGTCTCGTGCGTCTGGGCCCCGCAAAAAGTATGCACTCTCTAACCGGGGGGCACAAACCGAAAAGATCCACTTAGTTTGTCACAACAATTAAAATATGAATGGGAGTTGTTCTGCGGATGTGTGAATGGAAGATCATGTTTCTTGTTATTATCTGGGCGTTGTTGAACGTTATTATTGTCGATGGTCTAATATTATTTGGGTACAATAACGTTCAATTTACTCCCGATTGAACCTTGTATTCAAAATTTTATATTTTGTTGACCCCAAAGTCGAAATTAACTATCATGAAAAAAATATTCCTACTACTACTATGAGTTATAGGAAAAATTTTAAAAATTGTAACTTTGAGCTGCTTCAACATAAAAGAACTGGAATCTTGCACATTTATGCCCCGAATACGTTATTGACCACCAAATGGAGAGCACGTGCGATTACATCCTGAAAAATGATGTTAAAGTTTGGCACGTTTGTCTGGGAGTGCAAAACATATGCACCCAGTAAGGTCGGGGGAAAAATCCGAAAACTGAAAACATCCGACGAAAAAAACAATCTAGAGTGCAATTCCTGGAAAGTACAATAAAATCAAAAGCTCCATCGGTATTGATAACGCACTTTGTCGAACGCGAAAAAAAATAGGTCATCAATCGGTACCCAAAGGAGTAGTCGGATCTTTTCCGCTGTGCCCCCCGAATTAGAGAGCACGTGTCATTACATGATAAAACATAATGTATGAACATTGCACGTGCTTCTGTGGGTTGCAAATAATATGCACCCACTAAGCTTGGGGACAGAAGCGGAAAAGATTTGACTAGCCTTATAATTAAAATTTGAAAAATATTTAAAGAGAGGTTACCTTTATAACACCGGGGCAGAAAAACTACCAGTTCAACATAAGGATATAAAATATATAACTTTAAAATACAACACTTAAATGCTTGAATACAAAAGTATATACTTAATTCTCCAAAATTTGAAAGACATAATTGTAAATATTAAAATAAAAAAATAATCGGAAGTTATTATTTTGACACAGTTCCTAGTTTCATTTCAGTCTATTCGCAGGCATTGTTTTTAGATTTTCGACCATTTAATCAATTGCAAGCCAATTTTTAATAAAAGAAACGTTTAACGTTTTTGGGACAAGAGAGGCCGGGCTTTCCTGATCTCGCCGCAAAACGCCGTTTTTTGCTGTCTGTGCACAGAGTGTATGGATCACAAGAACAGCTGCCCGCTCGGAGTCTGCTGCATAGAAGAGTCCCAAACTTGAGAACAGGAACCTTTAGCATTGGATACTTTAAAACCTGATACTGCCCCCTGCTGAACGGTTGCTTGTGAGCATTTGCAGCAATGTTGAGAACCAGTCTCCAAAAAGTGAAGTGGCACATCAAGACAAAGGGAACAAACTCAACTGCATCAGGAACCTGACGCCTAAAACTGGTTGACCTGCAGGCAACACAACTAGAGGTAGCTAACTGGACGGAGCTTTTAACATCATTCTCATACGACCACAAATCACATAAATGTCCACCTTCCCTGCTTTTTTCCCGTATGTTGATGATGCCGTTCCTGGCCCCTTAGCCCCGGAACCGCATGTCACCAACCATGGCGTAGACGCAGAAAAATTGCCGCACCAGCATTTTGTGAAGGATAAGCAGCCCTATCAATACTAAAAATAAGACAAATAATGATAATAAAGGCTTTTGGAAACTCCAACAACGTTAATATTCCTGCAAAATCAGTTTTTCAGTAAGTTAACAAAGTATCGTTTTCAAATTATCAAATTTTTTTGAGTTTCCTAAAATCTGTATTTTGTTTATCCATATAGCAGTTTCCAATTTCATATATCATTTTCTCTATATTTCAACTCCAAATACTTACTAGACAACCAGAGTAATTTCTGCTTATGCTGTTGATCCAGTAGTCTGTCAGTTCTGAAGAAGTTGTTGCAGATATTACTCAATTAATTTGCTGGAAACCAGAGATTTGGTTTCCGTCGGGGAAAAATTGGCAGATGTGAAGTTTAGTGTCACTGTACTTCTGGTTGCGCCGGATTCTGAGACACTGACAAACCTTTGCCAGTCCACTTCTACGTTTCCAGTCAAAATTTTTGCAAACAAGAGGCACATGCAGTTCCCTATAGAGTGACAGCACGAGGATTTCTAGTTTCAGCAGACTGTTTTTGTAACTCAATCTCTTCTCTCTCAAAATCCACTCAGAGCTCTTTTGCACAGCTTCGAGTAAATTGAGATCACTTTCGCTGTAAGCACTTTTAATATATTTTTCAATATTACATAAATGCAATAAAGAAACCGTTTAAAACCGGAATAAGCAACGATATTCCACCAAAAAAACCCAGAGATTTGAAGCTCTGTGAGACAGTTACAAAAACAACAACGTGAACAAAGTTCGAAAGCAGTCGATTACGTAATCGAAAATTTCGTTGAAAAAAAAATTCTGGGATCTATTCTGTTTCCTCCCCTTCTGCTTTATATGGGCTTGTATCTTTCGTTGTTGTTGTTGTGGCTTGATGTAGGGGACGTCTCCCTTTTCACAAAAAGATCAATCCACGGTTGTTTGCACAATCAGCGCACTTTTTGCACGTGCACTTCCTGCCGCACTTCTCCGCAATTTCTGATAAATGAGGTTCAGAAGTCAGTTTTTTAGTCCAGTCCAATCCAGAAAGTCAATATCTTTCGGTGAATTGTTTAAATATTTTTGTGTTCTAAAATAAAGACTGACGCACTGTAGTCACAGTCGTAAGACTCATTGCAAATTCTTGTAATTGCAGCAGATACAAGAACTTGAGGAGAAACGTGGACACAGGTAATATTTTAACGATTTTCAGCCTGGTAATGTAATCAGTAGTTGTGTAGTTAAATATCCATTTCGTAATACGTTTTTGAAAAGCCTCCATAAAACGGAAATTGATGCGGGATAGAAACCAAAAAAGCTTCGAAAGGTAATAAGGGGCAATATCAGTGATTTATCAAAACAAAACTGGGATTTCCAGCCCACACCGTGAGGCACTTATTTTAACCATCCAGAAGACCGAATTAGCTTCTGAAGGTCCTTTCTCAATGTGATCATAAAATGATAGGCCTTTCTCGACTGATAGGCCTTTCTCGACTGATGATAGGCCTTTCTCAATGTGATCATGAAATGATAGGCCTTTCTCGACTGAAAGATATAGGAATACTGGACTTGGTTGAAACTGGATTACAAAGCATTTCTCCGACGCCAAATGCATTCTATTTTTTTCTACCAAAGAATCAGTTTTAAGGAAATTTTCCGGCAACTTCGAAAGATTGATACGGATAAGCTTCATGTCGGCTGCAAACGATATTTTAGAGAGTAATCGAATTCCTTCGGCAGTTCATTAATGAAGATTATGAAGAATAATGGCCCTAATAGGGAGCCTTGTGGTACCCACTTTTGATGGCCAAGGAATCTGACTTCACTCAATCAAAATGAACAAACTGACGATAATTTGACAATTTGATAAATAAATCCCGATGACGCCATCGAGCTGGCCTCTGATACTGATACCTTAAGCGTGCAGTTTAGTCACTAGTAACTTGTGTGGAACCTTTTCTGACGCTTTTGCAAAAATCACTGCAGAAGGTTGATACTGTTTCCAACTTATCGTCCATTCATTTGTAGATAGTTTCCAAGTAAGGGAGAAGATTTCTGAAGACAGAGCACTTTCTTGTAAAACCATGCTGATGAGTACTCAACTTGGTGATACAATGACTATAGATGCTGTCGAATATACAATTTTGATGAACTTTAGAACTTTATTCAATAAGGTGACCGGCCCTTAATTGGTAGCTTTGGTAGGTTATCCTGATTTGAGCAGCGGCGAGATAGCAACAACCTTCCAAGATGAAGGGAAAATTCCGGTAAATTTGATAATTTTGAAGAGCACAGATAAAGAACAAAAGATTGATTGACTTAAATGGCGGAAGAAACAAGAGTAGAGTTTGGACCTGTTGTCTTTGTTTTCATCTACTCTAACTAGATCCTAATTCAAAAACGGCAGTTGTTGTGTTTAAAGTTTGTAGAATGTCAACCAAGCAGCTCTTCTTAAAGATTTCCATGTAGCCAGTGTCAAAAGAGTTTTTCGAAGAGAACACGGACTCGAAGTATTTGTTCATTAAAATTACTTTGTCATGATCTGTAACAGCGAATTTATCTTTGTGGGGCATTGATGATTTTGTGTTAAAATTTCTGAAGAATTTGAAGAGCTTGTTTGAATCTCCTAACTGACTTGAGTTTTCTAAATAAAGGAACTGTTATTCTCGTGAGCCGGAGTAAACATTAGTTCAACCTGCTGCATGCAAAACTTGCGATACTTAGAGAGAACGCATATGCTTTTTCATATTTGTTTCAAGATTCTTTAAAGGATGCGAGATTGACAAAGATACCCAGGGAGGCAAAGTTTTTTGATGAATAGTTCCTCTGGGAACGAATTTGCCAATGATATTGTTCATATAGGCTTATCAATTGTTTGTTGCTATGTCTACGTCCGTGTAGCAAACAGGTTCGAAGAGGATGTCCTGAATGGACTGGGCAATGGTTGTGTTGTTTGATCTGTTGAAACTGTAGAAACACTCTAAGTCCTGTTTCGGTGTTGTGAGAGTTGCCACAAAAAAAAGCAATTGAACGATGATCAGATATTTGCAAATACTTTCAAATCTCGTGTCGTAGTCAAACTCCAGCACCGGAAACTTTCTGGCAAAAAAACATCCAATACATTTGACCCTCGAGTGGCATTATTGAAGAGTTATTGTAATTTTTCAGTTATTGTTATTCTTCAATAATCCCACTCGAGGGTCAAATGTATTGGATGTACTTTTTGCCAGAAAATTTCCCGGTGCTTGAGTTTGTCTACGACACGAGATTTGAAAGTAATTGAAACATATCTGATCATCGTTCAATTGCTTTTTTTAGGCGACTCTCACAACACTGAAACAGGACTTAGAGTGTTTCTACAGTTTCATCGAACTAATCAAGCACTACTTGTTCAAACTCGTTTTCATTGAACTGTGAAATCTGAAGGATCTTTCGACAATTTAAGTTTCCGCAAACGTTGATAAACGTAGATTTGATTTTTTTCTCCGAATAATTTGAACAAAATGTGGAAATATTCAGCCTTCCACCTCCGTGAGCTTGATTCAGGAGGGTTGCAAAAAACGTAAACTCAAATTCTATTTGTCCTCATGTGAGCTGCTTTCGCAGAGCTAACAAAACACCAGCGTGACTTGTGGGCATGCTGTTAGAATTTTTGTCACTCCAGAAAAATTGACAATTTCTGAGAAGGAGATTCCCAGTGGCAACATCAAGAATTAGAAAAGTTTCTTTAATACACAAAAAATGATAATTTTTTAGGGTGACAGCGTTTGAGAATAACATCTTTTTCTCAAAACTCAATAAATTTTTTACGTCTAATACAATTCCAGATGTAACTGTTAGTCACTTCAGCTCTTTTATGTTGATGATGGCAATTCCATTGTACAGACTAAAATTGCCATTTTTCAGGTTTTTTCTCGCCACTTCAGAATTCAACAATTCACTTCGTTTTTTCAAATAAGCATTTTCTTTTAATATCTCGTCTCTGCTTATAGTACGTCAAATATAAATACGGTTCTTTTCCATCGGGTCTCACTTGGCTTCTGCGCTAGCAAGAAAGAGTTTTGCATCCCAAGTGTTTTTGAATTCAACAAAAATGGGCTTTGAGTTTGTCATAACTTCCGAGTTTGTGCAAAATCACATTCTCTCAGCTTTGAATTCCGAAGCTGTAATGAATTTATGCATCTTCAACTGGGACTTGAGTGAGTTTTCCATTTTGGTTTCGTTCACCCCGTCTTTTTTTTCGTTGAATATGCAAACAGTTTGAGAATTTTGATCATTTTCAGCACTAGTGGGTATTTTACTGGAAACAATTTTTGGAGTTTGTTATACTCAATTTCAAACTCGATAAAGTGGTGTTTGTAACGAGAAGCTCAGTAGCATGTTCGCCAATATCCAGATTCATCATAGTCTTTTTTTGGATATCTTGAACGCCAGAGCCGATTTGTGTCAATCAAGTTCCGATAACTGGTTCTGTTTTTCAGCACACCGCAGTTGGGACAGGGTTTTAGATAGAAGTCAAACCAATTATACCTTTCTCATATTTGAGAGCTAAATTGTGAGCACTTAATCTTCACTATGAATCAGCTCGTCCATAATGGTTAGTAGTCCTTGCACAACTTCTGTTAGTCGAATCTGAGTTTTTGAGGACCACAGGTTGGATTATCAGCCAATTTATTATATGAAACTATATGATATTATATCAAAGTATTTACGCCGACCATGCGCACGTGCTATTGTTTTCAAAGTAAGGCGCTATATAGCAACAAATAATTTGAAAACAAACACCGGCGACAAAACAATAGATCCCTTTTCTCAAGGCCATTACACTAATTTGTGTTATTAAAATTATTTACAATTAATTAATTTTCCAAGTTTAAATTAAATTAGGTTTTTGATTTTGTCAGAACAGTATGGCGACAATTAAAACAATGTGTAAAACTGATTGAAATTTTGAAACTGTTAATACTTACATTTTTTGTTTAAGGGGGTGCATAACGTACCAGGGATAATATACAAAAAAGTCCAAGAAAGGTCACCGGCGACATGGAAATTATACTTGACGCATTGCTCAAGTCAAACTTCCGTTTTTATGCCAGGCTATAGTTACAAAAGTGAAGGCACATTTAAAACGGTTCAATTAGATATGTGAATGTCATATATATATATATATATATATATATATATATATATATTTATATATATATATATACATAAAAGATGTACTGAACACTAATTTGTTTGACAATTTAGCCTAAGCCCCTAGCGAACACTTCCCTTAATCCCCCTTTTCTCCAGCTATGATGGTGCCCTCAACAGGGCCGCCACCGCCCAACCCCTCCGCAGTTTTGGTAATGAGCCTTGCAATGTACAACTGAGTGCATTTTGTGTCAGATGTAAGAAAAGGATGTACTTTTTGATTGTTTGCGAACTTCAAATATCGCAAATTTTGCTACGAATGATCTACTTGTCATGTGTTGGTTGTACTCCTAATTGAAGAACCATTTGCGCTAGACAGAATTGCGGCCGTTTAGAAAAAGTTCGATTGTGTTGATTCTCTGATCCACGAGGTGACAGTACTACGCAATGAGATAGCGTGGATAATGAAACCGGATTTCCATTTTCTAAAAGCAGCAAAAAGCGGAGTCAAAATGGAGACGAGTTGAAACCACAGCTCATCCAGTTATCAGAATGTGACAGTAAACAAAAAGAGAAAAACAGCTAACTTGTAAATGTACAGAGAAAAGTACGATCAACTAAGGAGGTGAAAACGTGAACGAACATCAATCCACCAGTCATCACGGGAAAAAAAACCCAAAGCGTCCTCATTTATTTGTAGGTCGACTGAGTTAGAAAAATAAACATCACAAAAGGAGGAGTACTATGCAGAACATAACGTTGACCTACTTCATGTTTGCCATTTCGAAGTCAAAAGCTCACCTGAAAGGTTTCCATTGTGTATTTAAGTTTGATGAGGAGAAAGTTGATTTACTTGAATTCTGGCCTGAAAACGTTACTGTGTCGAGATTTTACATGAATGAAGTCGCAAGTGATTGGTTAAAACCAGTTGATCAAAACTGACTATGAGCCAGTCCTCAGCTTAAAAAAAGAATCAAACAAAACTCTACAGAACTATACAGTTGTCTATTTATTGTACGCTCTGTCAGGAACAAAATAAAAGATGCGAATGTTATTTTAGAAGCAAAAAACTAGTTTTTGAGTTTTCATAGAATAGTGGATTACGAACAACTCAGAGGACAACTTTGATCTAAATCAGTGATATCCCCCAGGATTGCTTCTTATGGTGCACCAATCGTTAAAAAAGAGGTTAAATTTGCTTTCTTTACAGATGTGACCTCCATTTGGAAAAATTTTGAAAAATTTGCCTCTGAATTATTTGACATTATTGTTCTCCTGGGTAATCGTAACGTTCGACTGCATGTAAAAAACG
>NC_134471.1:74547605-74600105 GCF_964194025.1 Convolutriloba macropyga | reverse complement strand
CATTCCTATTCCGGATTTTTCGATTTTGTCCATGGTCTTGTATTTTTAGGGTTATTCCGAATTTGCCCTAACCATAAGTATCCCTCTTGTGGAGGTTTTGCAAATTTCGTTTTGTCATGCACAAAATGTTTTTTGCCCTATGCATTCTCATTTAGTCAAAATTATGATTTGAACTAATATTTTAGCGTGAGTTCCCTCCCCCTATATTCGTCGCGTGTGTTTAGTGCCGGCTTCAGCTTGCTGATATATATAGCTTCGATGATCATTAGTTTTTCTACTGACCGACAGGCGTCCAGAATTCTCCATTCAATGTCATTCGTGGCGCCACGACATACAACTAGATGTTGACCCACCTGTGAATCCTTCTTTTGATGTTCTGTTATCCTTGTGGTAACATGCCGGCTTGTTTGCCCAACATAGATGGATCCGCATCCATTACATTTAATTTCATATACCACGTGGGATTTCAGATCTCTATCAAAGGATGATTTCAGGGTGGGGAGGCACGATCTTAATTTTCGCGTTGTAAAAACTACTTGCAATTCGCATAGTTTCTTCAATTTGCTTGCGAAGTTTTGAGTGAGGTTGCCTCTGTATTGTAGAAAAATAGTTGGCTTATCATTAGATTTAGTCTTGCTTTTTTGATGCTCTTTTGGTGTTGTTCTTAATTGGTCTTTACCGCCACTTATTATTTTTTCTAGAGTCTGATTCACAATTTTTGAAGACCATTCCTCTGGATATTGATTTTTGGTCCAGCAAGATTTGTTCTTTTCAAGAGCCTGATCGAAGGCCAACCAATTAGAGGTTGCATTAAAAACCCTGTGAACCGTCCCTTGAATCACATTTTTCTTATGTTGAAGCGGTGCACAGCTGCGAAAATTCAGTATTATTCCAGTGTCAGTTGGTTTTTGATACCAATGACAGGTGATATTATTTTTGCTGCTCACATTTACGTTAATGTCAAGAAAAGCCAAACCCCCATCCATGTTCACTTTTTCTAAGGTAAATTGCAGGTTGTTGTGTAATGAATTTGCAAATTTTAAATACTCATCCGGGTCACCACGAACCGTGCAGATAATATCATCCACATACCTTTTAAACAATTTCATCTCCTTATCGTGTCCCACTGTCTGTTGGTTGCTGCAATAAGTACAAATCCAAACCACATCCTGCATGTTGGCGTATTCCTCATTCGATATTTTTTGGCATCTTGCATGAAACCAGTTTTTGCATGACTCACATTCCACTCCTTTTCCTCGGTAGGTCACTCTCCGGTTACAGTCTTTGCAATTCCCGTTTTGGTCGCATCTGGAAAAGTTTTTATTGAGCTCTGGTTTTTGAAGTGATGCCTCAAACGATTTATCATTATTGCGATAATATGCAAGTGCATATTATTTGCACCCCCGACGCACGTGCCATATTTTTACATAATGGTTTACGTCTCTGTAACAGGTGGGGGGGGGGGGGGCAAAAGCGGAAAAGATCCGCTTTTTATTTTGACAATGCTTTTTGCTTATTGATAGCTTTTAGCAAAAAAATACCGATTAGAATAATTGATTTTAAATATGGACTGAATAGAAATGGCAATATTGTTTAGTGTAGAAAAAATAACGGTTTGATTTGACAATTGGAGAAATGAATATAATTTTCTTCATTTTTTAAAACTGAATCTCACTTTTCGTTTGTCAGCTAAAGCGTTGATGGCTTACTGGACGATCGCCTGCAAATTTCTAATCGGTTTTGCCCGTCGTAGATGTTAATTCTCTATAATTTCAGACTTCAGAAATAATGGGAAAGAAAATCAGACTCGCTCCTATTCGTTTCGGAGAGGATATTCATGATTCTGAACCCATACAAGAGACTCCGACTGCTGATGCTCCCAGAGCTCATTTGTCTGTTCTGAAGCGAATTGGAAAGCCGAATGCAGATGTTCCTGTTGTTGAAATTGGGGAGGAAAAAGATGACGCTACCGAAAACACTGCTACTAGATTTATGGTGACAGTGACCAATGAGCGAAGTGCTCAAAACGGGGACGTGTTAAATACAAGCTCTGCTGGTAGGCCAGCTTTAAGGCCACAGTCATCTGTGCAATCTAGACTTGGAGCTTTAAGTGCTCAAAATGACGCATCTGCGGCCTCATCAATTGAGATCATCGACCTAGAGGCAGAACCTGACGCAACATCTGCAATGACAGGTCGACAAGGTGGTCAACAGCAGTTTGGCATGTTGAAACCTATAATTCGAAAACCCGGTGGGCTAATGGGCAACGTTCGCCAGCAAGGTATGCAGAAACAACAACCTCAACAGCAGAGGGGCGATGGCAAAATCTTGAATTTAACGAAAATGACTCGTCCCAATGTTGCTCCTCTGATGTCAGACGAGGCATTGATGCCAAATCGGAAACGAAAAGCGCCATCTTTGGGTAAGTTGTAGCTGAAATGTTAAAGAAATTTACACAATTTTTCAGTGCTATAATTATCGTTTGCGTGATTGTGACGACGTGACTAATGAAATCTGACATTTGCACGATCACGTTTTGTTTGATACACAAATATTCCAGGTGGTGTTTTAAAATGTGGTACTACTTTTAGCGAAATCTGTCACTGCTTAGATGTGGCTTTTGAAAACTTTCGTATATGTGATCGAACTCAAAAGTTTGTAAATGTCATAGATTTGCAATGGAGCAGTTATATTATCCAATAAATTTTAGGCGTAACAAGGGAAGATCAACGCATCTTGGCTTCTCTTGCGGCGCCAGCCGACGAAGAGAAGTCGCCCCTTCCTGGGGGAAGACGAAAGCTATTCATCGCGGGCTTTCCTAAAGAAGGATGCAAAGAGGCTGAAATCAAGGAACTTTTCGAGAAATATGGAAAAATCGAAGAACATTGGATGAACATGGAGAAAGGATTCGGATTCATTAAGCTGGTGAGTAACGGAAGTTCCTTGTTTGCTAATCGTTCCTCAGTCTCATTAATAACAGTTCTTTTTACTGTCTGTATCGAAGTAGTTTATTGAGTACTTTTATAGTAATTTTCCGTTTGTTTCAGGACACAAAATTGAATGCAGAGAAAGCAAAGTTGGAACTAGACAGGAGTCAGTTTAAAGGGAGGACTCTAAATGTGAGGATGGCTTCCCAAAGCTCAGTAGTGAAAGTGTCTAATCTCGGAGAATTTGTCACCAACGAGTTGCTCCGTTAGTCCTTTTTGCTAACTGCTGCAGAACTCAAGTCTTGGATGATTCAGTCTTTGATTGGATGTTCTCGAATCTGATGCTAGAGTACTTTTTCATGTAATTGGTCTCGGATATTGACGTGTAACTTCAATCCCGGGTGGTTAGGTTATCGAATAGCAGTTTTTCACTGCCCGAGTGTTCATTGTATAAGATACGTCTCTTTTAGGAGATGCGTTTGAGGCTTTTGGTGACCTTGAGCGTGTGTGCGTTGCATGTGACTACCATCTGAAGCCTCTCGGATATGGATTTGTTGAGTTCGCCAACAAAAAGCGAGCTGAGGCTGCGATCAGGAAAATCAACGAGAACGCATTCGTCTTGTGTAGGTTAGGAACAACATTACTGGAGCTTGGTGAACATTTTTAGTGAACACGAGGACTCGTCCATAATTGTGCGTAGCACAGAAAGTTTCAGCACAGCGGTTGTCTGGTGAAGACCGGCCCTATGATGTAACACTTGCCAGGCAACAGAGTAGTGAAAAGCGATAATCTCTAAAAGAGCGTTTAATTCGATGAACCACAAGGTGTCTGTGTTTGTTTCATAACACTCCGGCACAGTTCATTTGGAAACTCTCAAAACAAAAAAAAATAAAGATTTTGCTTTTGAGTTGTAAAAGCTAAGTTCTTTAAGGTCGAGGCTAAAGCATTTGGACTGAATTGCTTGCGTGACGTCTCTTAGTAGAGTGAATTTTTTCTTTATTCGCGTGGTTCAGTGGCTTAACCCCTTAGAAATTGATCTTTTCACTTTCAAGTTGATTTTTGATAACTTTAATTGAAGGAGATCAGGTCAACCGATTAAATCACTTAAATTGCAGTTTATTTGAGGTCACCTAATAGATAAATCACACTAGATATACCATTTATTATAAAGCAAGATCAACTCAACAATTAATGGAAAAAATCGTCGGTCTTAATCATCTGTTTGATATTGCCCGTCTTCTTTGCTATCGCAGCTATTTTGTGGCAATCTGCCAGCTATCTTTCAGTTTTCTTGCGCATAAACTTTTTCCTTGGAGTTCATTCTTACCTAAATAAATTAATTCAAGCAATTTTTCTAAGTTAGACGTCTTTTTATCGAGCGAGGTAAGTCAGTTAAGATCAAAATCTGATCACGCAAATGACTTACTTAAAGATTGTGGTTTGAGAGTGAGTATAACGGGGTCTATGCAGGTGCAACTACTGTTAAAATGGACTAGTAATGGATTCGAACCAGCACCTCTTACTTGCAACCCTAGTTTACTTGCTACCCATTTACACCAAATGGTCTTAATCTCTGGAACTTGGGCATCTCTTATAACCCGCTCTCACGTTCTTTCTTGTTCCGCAAGGCTTCATTTCTCTAGCCAAGTATACGTTGAACAAATAGAGCTTCTTGTCAAGCTTATCTCGTGCACAATTTACAATAGGTTATTCTCTCTCAACCTTCTAACCAGTGAGAAATGATTTCACGTTCTGAACTACTGCTAGTGATGAGCATTTTCTTCTTGCACAGTATCAATGGAAAAGAGAGCGTCAAAACACAAAAATTACGATATAATGAAGCAAATACCAACTTTTATAAGTGCCACTAAGTGACCATGCTAAAAGGATAGGATAAAATCACAGGCAAAAAGTGAAATTAACAACAGTGTGGTAACAAGAGTGGTTCAAAAATCAACACAGTCGTTTACTGGAACAATCTGATAGTTTCGGTTTTGCCAAATTACGTTGTCGAAAGGTGTCCTTAGAGAAAAGTCTCCAGACAGCGAACAAATTAACCAATGTGGGCAAACTTGAAAAAATCACTACGCTTTTTAGGAACATAGAGGCAGCCTTGCAGGGAACCGTCAGCTATCAATTGAAAAATCTCACCGAAAATCTGGCAGCAAAACAGGAAAGCTAATTTTTGGAGGAATGGTAAACATAAGCTACAAATCTGAACCATTAAAAATTTGACTTTGCTCAATTAGATGTCGGATTGGAACTACCTTTTGAGAAATGACATAAGAACAACAAAAACATGGGCATAACTCAAAAAATTAGTATTTTTTGAGAATAGATTTTCGCAAAGATTGTAAGACCATTAGTTACAAAAAATAGTTTTGTTTCCTATGAAAAGTTGATATAAGTTGTTTTTACAGAGGTATAGAGCGACAAGACGACACGAATTTTGAGGGCAAAACTTATATCATTATTTTATATTGGAAGACATGATTGCAAAGTGAATACAATCTTACGAACATCTCCAGGTTGTCACGTTTTTTTAATAAAATATTATTTAACTGAAATCTTTTGGTAATACTTTCATATTTTCATTATGGTAATACTTTTATCTTACAAAAATGCAAAAAAAATGTTGCGACCTTAACCGAAGAAAATACTGCCTGGCATATATATTCCCCCGGAGGACGCTGTTAGAGCCGAACTGTCGTAGAGCAGAATGCCAGAAAATGAGATTAAGAGCCGAATAATTCTCGTTAACCGATTGGTCGACGATCATCAACGAAATAATTTAAAGACTATGTTTCGTAAGAAAATAGTTACAAAATAGCGAAACTAAAGTTTGTCCGTGGTCGCAACCTCCACACGGCGGGAGAGTTGCGGTCACCGAGAAGCTAGCTGGAGGGCAACCCGACCGCACAACATAGATAATTAAGGAACGACGACTGATTTAATTCGCCATTTGTTATTAATTGCTCACGTAGAGAATCAATAATTGTAAACGTGTGTCTTTTTTATGCAAAATTTTCGCTTGACAATTTTGACCTTTCGAGTGACTTTTACGCCCTTGACTTTTTGCGTTTCGCGTGATCTAAATTTCTCTCTCAATCACAATTTCAAGCAGCTGAACGCAATTAGCGGCAATTTAATACTAAAAGTCAAATGAAAAGTGCGGCGAAACTGCTGCCATTTTGCACTTTAAATCTTAATTGTGGTATATGTTAGCCTCTAATATGGTTATTTGAAGCACACTATTGAACTTCTTAGTCCCATTTAGGCTCCCCCCACGACTGAAGCAGGCTGCAATTGATTAGAGCTCCCTCTAGTCGTTCGAGAGCAATTCTTCCGACGTTTAGTCGGTTATGTTGTTTGTTGTATTCAATTAAAACTAATCAGATCATTGGGCCAGTCCAACTGAAGTGTTCGGCTGTAATCTATAGTTTCATTTTTCTCATTCGGATCTGCGACCGCTAGGCTCTAATTCCTAACTCATATTTCCCCATTCTAAAGAAATGTTTGAGCAATAAACTCGGAAAGCAAGATGTTATAATTAAAATTGTGAACTGGGCGAGGTTTTTCTGCGCAGAAATATTAGCTGCGTACTCGTCTTTTTTGACACTTCGGCTACCATGGGAACCTAACTACTTGTGAAACATTGTTGATAAGCACCATTTTTTCACTTGAGATGGGCTTGGGAGTTGGATCCAGTCCTCAAATTGGGATTGGGGGCAATGATTGAAGTGATGTCGTTCCTTGCAACTTCAGAATATTTACTTCCCTGAATTTGGAGATGGCATGCTATCTGACGAGATACTGAAAATATGGGTAGAAATTGTGCTAAAACGAGCCTGGCTGTTAGCATCGAGATTTACTGTTGACTGCTTTAGGTCTATTAAGCCTATCAGTGTGAAGCCATTGGATGACAATGATGAAGAAGATGGATTGAGTACCAAGTCTATCCGTCCCACGCAACTTGCTGCTATGTAAGTATTTTCGAAACTTAACATTTCCGCTTAGATTATCACCTTTTATTCTCAGTATTCATTGGAAATGTAACCATAATTGATAATCCCATGCTTAAGAAAGATATCACAGCAATAGCTTGCGATAGAAAGGGATTGAGATCGTAGATATTTGACAGTGGTATCATTAGGAGGCCAACAGACAAAACAGACCCGAATAGTAAAAAGTTCCCAGACAAAACAGTACCAGACAAAATAGTCCCAACTAAACATAGAGTTAAACATGTGAACACCAATTAACAAAGAATTTCTTTAAGTTATTCATATGATTTGTCACTGAACAAATTTTAAGCTCATTACAACATAGTCTGTTTGCCTACTTATGTATTTTGAACCAAGATTTGGGGTTAATCTTAATTCATATCAATTAAAAACAATGCTTTCAGAAATTTAGCTCATAGATTATTTTTGTTCAATTGCTCTCAAACAAAGTTTCTAGCAATTATATTAGTCCTGTCGGACTTTTTTAATGCGATTTTTCGCTTGACCGATTTTTCGTCTGACGCTTTTGACTTTTCGTCCTCAAAAACGGGATAAACAGGTAGCGCCCGGCGGGCATTAAGTGCTCTTAGAACCTTTCAGCTCTGTTTCAGCTCAAACTGCTTTGGAGACATACTTATGGTGTGAAGAGCGGTTCTTTATTGGTGTGAAGGGCGGTTCTTAGAGATTGAAGACACACCCACTGTTGACCCCCCCCCCCCACTATTGCCCCACCCCCACTCCAATGTTGCCACCCCCTCCCTCTGCATCGGCCCCCCGGTGCACGCACATCCCCCCCCCCCCCCCCCCCCCTCCCCGTGGCGAACAACCGAGCGCTAAAACACGCAATTTTATGCTACTAATTTTCACAATTTTTTTCAAGCTTTTTGAAAATGTTTGTCATGTTTTGAGTTCTTTCAGCCCTAGGTGTCAAGGAAACTTCTCTAGGGTTTTATAATAGGTTACTGCATAGTCTCTAGTGGTAGTGGAATGGTTTCAACATTTTAACATCACGAATTTTAGCTTTTTATTGACAGAAGTGCAAATTTTTTCAATTTTTTTCATTTTTCATTATTCACGTCTTTCCAGACGCAGGGGCCAGAAAACGTCCTTAAGGGTTTGATTATAGGTTACTGAAAAATTTCTATTTGCCAACGGAATAGCTTTCAGTTTTTTAATTTGACAAATTTTAGCAATTTTTTGATAAAACTTGCAATTTTTTCAAGTTTTTTGAAAACTTTTGTCATTTTTCACGATTCTCCAGCCTCAAGAGCCACATAACCTCCTTTAGGGTTTCATTATAGGTTACTGCATAGCTTCTAGATGTAATGGATTTTTTTTCAATATTTTAATATCAGCAATTTTAAAAAATATTTGCTATTTTTTCAAGTTTTTTGAATCTTTTTGAATTTTTATCATTTTTTTCCGGCACCAGGGTCCTAGGGACCTCCTCCAAGGTAACATATTACTGCATAGTTTATAGAGCTAATGATATGGTTATCAATATTCTAATGACTACAATTTTAGCCATTTTTTTATAAATTTTTTTTTGTATTCGGAAAATTACCATGTTCCAAGTTATGGATCTTAATGAGCCAGTGAAGCTATTTTAAACTATTTAAATAGAGATACTAGATAGCCTGTTGAGACAATGAAATGGTTTTGAAGATTTTAGTATCTTGAATTTGAGCAATGTTGTGTTAAATTTTGCGATTGTTTGCAAAATTTTTGAGTATTTTTGTCCTTTTCTGACGATCATTACTGGCCAACGAAGCTTTTCAAGTCTTGCATATGGGTTACTTGACATAAGTCCAAAGACAAAAAATAGTATGGTACATTTTCACTGCGAAATAATATGGAAGTTTTTCTATTAAATTTTGCAATTTTTTAAAATATCAGTTCTTTGATTTATTTACTAACAAGGCTAGAAAACTAAAAGTTGCAGAGTCGAATCAAGCTAAAGCTAACCTCACTAAACCCTGGCTAGCTACTGACGAAGCCAACCGCTCGCTGTTCGTTTCAGAGCAATTCGCCCGACGTTAGTCGGTTATGTTAATCATTTGTAGATTATTTTTACAATTGTTTCGATATTCATTCGGGACTATTTTGTCTGGGACTATTTCGGCTGCTTTATTTGGATTATTTTGTCTGGAACTGTTTTGTCTGGACATGCATTGGGAAGCCCGTCAAGCACAGAATACTGTTTTGATTGGGTGGATTTTCAAGTTACTTCTTTTTCGAGTTATGGAAGTGTAAAGTTTTGTGAACATTGGTATGATTTCACTATTTTCTTAAATTTTCTTTAAAATGATCTTAAAATTTTTTGATTTGTTTGCCACAAATTCGTTTCAGCAAATATTGTGAGCATATAATGGAGCGATAATTTAGCAACTATAATGGAGAGAAGTTTTTCCTTTGCAGCAATTTGACTTGTGTTGGCGCTATTTTATTTTTTTTGCATGTGGTGATATGCAAAATCTATTGGTGCAGTTTTATAAATTTCATACTACGTCGTCAAAAAAATTAAGGGCATTTTTTAAATTTGCCACATATAGGTCTTGTTGGAGTCAGTGTTTCTTGGATACTGGTTTTGAGGTTTATTTATCGGTAATTTCAACTTAAACTCAGAGTTTACACAACAAAAAATTCGACAAAATTAAAAAGCACATGAAAAATTGCGTACACTCGTAAAAATTTGTCGAGTTTTTTTTTGCTTTGAAGGGCCTATGATGCGCTGTTAAAGCTTGATAGATCGTTGATGAGTGGGTTTCAGTTGCACAAAAACTGCCTTGAAGACGCAAGCTTCAAAAATTTTGGTAACATTTTAGTTGTTTTTCAAATTAATTGAGGTTTTTGAACGTTTTTTTTTGTTTGAGCCTCTGTTTCCTCTGAAATGTCCAGACAGTCCTCTACTATCACTGGTTGAGGTTTATTTTTTTTATAGATTTTGGGATTTTGGTAAGAAACAGTTTGTTTTGAAAATATTAAAATGAAAAATTAAAAGGATATTGCGAGGCCAATAAACGTTTTCTTCAGAGCTTAACTAACGGTTTTTATGTAGATCTTTTAAGCTCGATCTTTTTGAAGACATGAACGCAAAGAACATAGAGACTTTCTACAAAATTTATCGGTCTATTTTGTTGTTTTGTCTGTTAGTCAAGCAAGAACGAGTTCTGCAAGCGGTAAAGTTTTTTTTCAGTTTTTGTTTTTCTGATAAGAAACATTGGTTCCACTATCCCTTAACAATGAAAACAATTTTTCTCAAGTTGGTTTATTTTTTGTCTGTGTGGCGCTTAAATTACACTTGGTCCTACGGCCAAGTGACGTTTGTCAAAATTTTTCATTCATTTGTTGTGATTGTGTTTGATTACTTGGCTTCCTATAATATTTTAGATGTTCACACATTTTTTGATCATTTAGCTTTCGAAACAGGATGAACGCATAAAGCGCACTTAGTAGTCTCTTATTTGTATAGTGCGCTGAGGTTGCTGGAAACCGCAATCTTAAGTTGTGAAGGTCCTGTTTTGAAATTTTGCAGAAGTATTTATAATTGTTGGGTTTTTGTTAAGTGGATGTTCAATTGACTTCGGTGAAAGAAAAAAATTTATATCATGTTTTTGTTGAGGTATAGGTTGTGGTGATGTCATTTAATGCACTGAGTTTTCCAAATTTTTGTGTTTTTGGAATTTTTAAGCTTTATCTCCGGGTTTTTAGTTTTAGAGGCTCTTCAATTGCTGTATGCTTGTTGTTCGCAGTACAAAATAGATGAACGACAGCAACATTTTTAATACTTTTCAGTAACGTTTGCAACTTTTGTCAATACTTTAAACAATTATTGACACTTTTGCCTATGTTTGTCTCTTATATGTTCTGTCACGTTTCTAATAGGTCAATGGCTAATTTATTCGATGGTTGAAATGTGGGTATGTGCTGGAAAATATTGTTTTGGAGACATTAATTTAAACAGTTAATAAATTATCATTAAGTTTTCATTTTTTCATGTTACGAAGACGCAAGACAATTTTAGTTCAACGGTCATTGTAACTTCCTTTCAGCTTGCAGTTGGGTTGTTGAGCATCTTTTGTAAGTTTTTATTGTGGCAATACTGTTTTTCGCCATTAGCACCAAGAATTTATGGCAAATCTTTAGTTTTTAATTGCTCTCAAACAAAGTATGTTCCAATTATGTTAGTCCTGTTGGTATTTTTATGCGATTTTTCGCTTGACCGATTGTTTGTCTGACCAGTATGACTTTTTGTTCTTAAAAACGGGATGACAGGTAGCGCCTAGCGGGTATTAAGTGCTCTTAGAGCATTTCAGCTCACTAGTCCAAGTATGCGATTCACAGAAACTGTTTTGGAGAATTATACATATGGTATGAAGGGCAGTTCTTAGAGGTTGACCCCCCACAACCCCCCTCCCACACGCACACACATCAGCCCCCTATCTAAACCTCCAATCTTTACCCCTGCACATCGTTCAGGTCGTAAGGGCCCACGTAGTCAAAGATCCCCTCCCACCGTTGCCCCCACCCCCTACTGTTGCCCGCTCACCTCACGCCCCTTCAATTAAGCTAAGGCTAGCCTCAAAACCGTGGCTAGCAACTGACGAAGCTAACTGCTCGACGGTCGTTTGAGAGCAACTCGCCCGACGTTAGTTGGTTATGTTCTAGAAATTTTTGTTCTTTGACAGCTGCTGTTTGTTTTCTTCGTGTTGTCTTTTTGATGCCAAAAAGTATTTCACTTAGATGCAAAGGTTTGTGTTTTGATTTTCATTTATTTAATGTTAAAATTATCCGCGGTTGAATCGGTACGTATTTTGAATTGGTCTGCTGGTCAGGTCAGTGGGTTTTTGTTTTATTTGATCAATTGTTGGGTTTGCATTTCAGGTCGTGTCCTGATGTATTCTTTTGTTCAATTTTTTTTTCATTCAGTTTATTTAAAAACGCTCTAACCAAACTTTTCCTCTATGCATTTTGCTGACTGAATTGCGTGCGTGACGTTATTTCTCACAAATATACAAGCAATACTTTTTTTAGTTTGTTTAAATTGTTTTCTGGTCACTCTTGACTTTTGTTCAAAATGCAACGGTGAACAAAGTATCGCTCTATTTGAAGGTTTTTGTGGGCAGCTTTACAATACATAAGTGTAACTCAACTAGAACCATCGCATTAATTAGCTGAAAAACAGTCCCCCCCCCCCCCCCCAATTTTTTGGTCGCATTCTTTTGAGCGGTATTTTGATTCTCCAAGTCTACAGAACTTTTGGAGCTTGTTTTTTCTCTCTAACGTCTCTACCACTAATGTGCGTGTTGAACATTTGTGTTTTTGATGTTACTTCTCCGACTGAGTTATTTATCGTTTTTAGGTTATTTATTTATGCTACACTATTTGACTTATATGACTATTTAACATATATGACTTCCCTCACAATAAAAATTACTTATGCACTCACTAATTAAAATTGAATTCAGAAGGTTCACTCTCATTTTGATTCAAAGGAATTGATTCAAGCCAGATGATTTTGAGGCCATTTTAATTCATGTAATTTGAGTGTTTGAATTTTGAATTGAAATTTGGGGGAAAATTTTAAACCTGAATCTCATTTTTTCGAATCGCATTTTTTTTTGTTTTTGATTTGGTGGTCATAATAGTTAGGGTGTCTCAAATGTCTTTTTCGCTGCGATTGTCCGGCTCTCTGCATGCTATGTAGTGAATTTTGTTACTTGCTTTGAAAAGTAAGAGATAGAATTGAAAGAATTTCCATTTTTTCGTGATTTTAGGGTTCAAATTTGATTCTTTTACAATATTGAGGAATCGTGTTGTTTTTGTACTTTTTCATTTCTAGACTTTGCGTCTTGACACTATAGCTCATTTTTTTTAAAAAAAAATAGTAACATGATTGCAGTATCTGCTCCACACTTAATTTCAGAGCAACTGGAAACGATACAATACTTGCACAACCCGAATTTTTCACTGCTAGAACTTTTTTTTTAACTAAAGTTACTTTTTAGAAATTCATAGGAGAACCTAATGGTAGAAGCAAAATGTCGCAAAGTATCTGTCGAAATTTGTATTTAAATTTAAAGCTTATTTCCTTATATGTTTCCTAAATAAGTTGGGTGTTTGCTAAGTTAAATTGAACTTGTGTTCTAAAGTCACAGAAATTAAAATAAATTTCTTGAATCTCGATTCGGGCCATCAAATATGATGTTCTGAAGCAAAAGCTAATTAATGTTTCCTGTCAAAATAAGCATATGCATATTTCATTTTTTTAAAAATAAGCTAAGAATGCGAATGAGCGGGGTCGGAACATTGTGCAGACGCACATTATCGAGACCCTTGTTATCAGTCAATGAAGCTATCGCACCGAGTAAATTTGCTATTGCTTATATAGGGAACTGTCGGAGCGTCCGCGATTTTTGGAAGAGGGAACGTTCGAGTATGACGTAGCGCTGAAATGGAAAATGCAATACATGTTCGAGGAACGTCAGCGCGAGTATCTGGAACAGCAATTGGAGGAATCGCGAGCGCGTCTAGAGCTGGAAGTCGAAGACATGTACAAGAACCACAAGTCGTGGGTTCTCCGTGAGGAACTCCGACGTCGTCAAGAAGAGCTGGAACGTCTGGAAAAGTTCCAGAGTGGCAATTCGATGTTGGACTCGAAGCGCGCATATCTGGACCGGGCAGCACAAGCCAGAGAGGAGCAATTTAGAAGAGAGGAGGAGAATTTCATGAAGCACCAGGAGCAGTTGAGAAGAAACGCGGAGGTGCACTTGGTTCAACAGATGGCTGATCAGCCCAACGAAAACTATGAAGTATGATAATATAGACCCCTTTTTCTCTCGTTATTACTTGGTTTTGCGAACAGCTGGATTTCATGAGTAGCAGAGATGGTTTGAACCCTTTTCAGTACAAATAAATAGTAATCGTTATGTTCATTCTTTAGATTGGTTTTAGAATTTTTGTGAAGCCTCGAGTTATTTACTTTTAGCCTTGAGCGATCATTTATGAAGTGAATTATTTTTGCTTACAGGTTCCATATGGAGGAGGATCTGCTAGAAGGAGTGGTGGTGGACTCATGGGCAGGCTAGAAGCTCCTGGGGTTAGTTGTCCTATAAGAAATTTCTTTCGTTAGTTAGTTTTCTCGCGTCATTCTCTTGCATTTATTTCAGAAAAGCTACATCGCTCAAGAGGTAAATTAATATCTGGTTCGGTTCGTGTTTTATTGTCTGCTTTATCAAAAGTTGCCGATTAATTGACCGTACTTGTCATGTGCTTCACAATAATTACTCTAACTTGTGCCATGTATAATATAATTATACTGGAAACTTTAATACTAGTCAGCAAATTTAATCATTGTTTAATCACTTGTCATTGTTGAATTGCTCTCAAACGGGGCTAGGGGTATTAGCCGATATACAAATTAGAAGACACGCCAATTGGCCGACAGATTTTATCAAGACGACGTAAAAATACTTTAATACTAGTCGTAAAAAATACTTTAATACTAATACTTAAATATTTTAATACTTTAATACTAGTCAGCAAATGATTAAATTTGCTGACTAGTATTAAAGTTTCCAATTGAAACCGCCAAAAGCGACAGAATTGAAGCCGCTGAAAGCGAAAGGAAGAAGTGGTTGCTTATTAACGAGATCAGAAACTCGAAAAAACTCAGCCGAACTTAACATGCTTAAAAAATGTATTCAACGATTGTCACAGACCCTGTGAAAATATCCAATCTTTTGAACTCTAGGTTTTCAATACTAGGTAAATTTTCCGGGGCGGAGAAACCTCATCCAAAGCAAAAACGCTATGCTTGGAAAACATTTTTGTTTAGATTTGTCACCGAAAAAATAAAATCACCGAAAAAGATGCAATAAATTCATTTGGTAAAAGTAAACCTCTTGGTCAATCTCTTATTCCAGCGTGGGCTCTTAAAGATGCGAGTCCTATTGTTACTCATCATGTAAGCTACATTCTGAACAACTGCATAAAGGAATCTTATTTTCCCAAATGCCTAAAGAAAGCCCATATTATACCGCTTTTCAAAAAAGGTGACCTTGAAGAACCGAATAATTCTAGACCAATATCCATCACCCCCTGTCTCTCTAAAGTAATTGAAACCCTTATGAGAAATCAAATCAAAGATTAATAATAGCCGCCCTCATCTTCTCAGCCGGCTATTATAGCGCTCCTTTTTTTTACTTCGTCGAACTTTTTTTCGCTTTACCCATTTTGCCGCTTTTTCGACAGTTTGCGTGAAATCTTTCTGACTTCTCTAGGCTAGTTTCACTCTTCTGTCAATCTGCGCAAAGTTCTTTTAAACAGCAGCTGCTCAGCAAAGCAATTCAAAATGAAGAGGGTCAGGATAAAAAAATTCAAAGTCAGAAATAGAAACGGGATAAACCCATAAAGCCCATTTTTAGATGCCCGGTACTTGAACTTTGTTCTCATAAGTTTTAGTTACTATCTATAATGTTTAATGGTATTGATATTAGACCCTGTAGCCTCGCACTGAGAGACAGGAGTATGTTCAATTACGAAATGACATCAAAATAAATCGCACTTAAATATGTTTTTATACAAAAATCAATTTTTGTTGATATTTTCTTTTCTTTCAATCCCAATAGAGTTATGGGAATCAACGGCGGCTATCTTCCGGCAATCTGCCGGGTATGTTTTGAGTGTCAATTGCATTTTCAGTAGACATAATATGGTTTCAAGAGAAAAAGATCTACAATAGATGCAATAATATACCCAACAGAAATAATCAGAAAAGGAACAGATAAAACAAATTTGTAACAGCGGCGTTCCTTGATCTCTCCAAGGCTTTTGACTCAATTTATCATGAAATACTAAGCATCAAGTTTGATAATCTAGGCTTTGACATATATGCACTGAAATTAATTGGTAGCTTTCTATCGGATCGAGTACAGTCAGTGGTATTACAGATATTTTATCAGACAGTTAAAAAAGTGTTGAAAGAGGTGTTCCTCAGGGCACTGTTTCAAAAGAGGTGTTCCTCAGGGCACTGCTTCAGGACCTCTTTTGTTCTGTATATCAATGAATTGAATGAACAAGTAGTGAACAAAACAGAGCTAATTCAATTTGCAGATGACAGTTATTTTCACATCTGGCCGTTCAATTGAAAAAGCAATGTCCAGCTCTCATGTGCTATGAAATTAACCAGTTATTTCAAAGAGCATCAACTGAGTATAAACGCTTTAAAAACTGCGTGATTTGCGTAATTTGAATGTGTGTTCTTATACTGATCAGAATTTAAGTGTTTTCTTTTTGTTTTAAAATGGCTGAAATCGGAATTGTGTAAGTTAGTGTTATAAGAAGCGTCCACTTAATTATGCTCGGACGTAATAGTTTGTTCTGTTGTGATAGATTCTTATCAAGTGCCACGGGCCGCTAAGGCATGGCCAAAATAGCTAGCAGTTATAGCCAACTGTTTGTTTTAATACTACAAGACGCTACTTTACCCAATTAGTGCGCGGGTGGTTATGAACTGTGGTTTTCGAGTAGCTATATTTGCTTAAGTGTCGGCCAATTGACCGGCCATGCTCTCGAACAAAGTTGGTAGTGAGTGAATAGTCTTGGCTGGTCTGTTTAATGCGCTTCTTGCCTGAGTTTTTTTTTATTTGACAGTACGTTTACTCTTCCTTGTTTGTTTAATTGCTCTCGAACAAATGTCTTTTATGATGCAAAATTTTGACTAGACTGTTTGAATAGCCGCACTTATCTTCTCAGCATGCTATTATTTCGGCCTATTTGTACTAGCTCACTAATTTTCGCAATTTTTTACATTTCGGAGTGTTCCATTTAGTATGGTGACGTTTTTACTTAAATTTAATTCAAACCTGACAACACTATGTTTCTTATGTTTAGTTGCTAATGACAGTTTAAAGGCAAAAATCTTAATGTTTGCGGTTAAGTTAAATATCTGTAATATTATGGTGTTTTCTGCAATTACGGTAAAAGCAAGTTTGGAGATAATCTTGTATTGCATCTCAGATTTTGAAAGGGTTTGTTTTTTGTAGGATCTTTTATTTTCCTTGGTATTTTGTGCAGTGTCTAGTTCAGAATTTTGTTTAGACCGTGAAAGAGATTTGATTGCTAAATGAGGACGGTTAGAATTGAGATGGGGAAAATTTCAGCTATATTGTTTATAAATTACATGAGCCTTTGAGACTGTTTTTCAAGAAAATTTTCCTATTTTTCATTGCTCATATCTGGCTTATGTTTTGCCGTGGAGCGTAATGAAAAGTTTTTAGATGAGAAATGTTGATTTCTGTTTAGCGAGTTTGTCTTCCAATTTTGTGAGAAAGTTTGTTTTAGTTGTGTAGCTTTTAATATGTCATATTTACTTGGCGATGGATTTCTGTTTCTTTGTTTGAAGAGCTGTAACTAAAATAGATGCATAATTTTTCTCACGGAAAATTAGAGCAATCGCAGATGCGCTAAACTGAGAAGTAGAACAAATGAACATTGAGACAAAAACAAAATCTGCCAATGAAAGATGTTTCTGAAGTTATGCTGTTTTTTCTACAATATTTAAAATTGGCCAAGACATCTGTTAGAAATTATTTAAATAATTTCCATGATTTTTGAAATTCTGTCAAATTTGTGCCTTAAATCTGTTGACTGGATTGCGATGATTTAGTTTTTTGTCACCTTAATATGGTTTTTTTTGTTGGAAAATTTGGTGAGGTCAGGGCGTGTCGCCAGCTTTTTACTTCGAGTCGTGTACGGTATTTTGTAAAACAAAATTTCTGCTTCACCTTATTTTACAGCTTGTTCTACTTTTTTTGTGAAAGTTTTTGGTTTGTCTGGGCTATTTTCACTCTTCTCTCATTGTTCTCAAAATGCTTTTATTGCAGTTGACAGCAAAGCATTATAAAGTGAACAGAATAAGTATCCAAAAAAATAAATTTAAAAATAATGGCGTAGAACCGTAAAACCCAATTTTGGATGTCAGGTATTAGAACTGTTTTAACTTGTATTGGTTTCGATTTCTAATTTCAGTTGGTATTGATACTAATCCGTGTATCTTTAGATTAAGAAAAACGAGTGTGTCTAATTACGAAATCTAGTCACACTAGAAGGAACTTTTAAAATAATTGTTGAAAATCAATCAATCTACTTTTGCAATTAATGGCAGTATTTTCTGGCAACCTGCCGGTTATATATATTTCATTGCTCTCAAACGAAGTTTGTAGCGATTATATTAGTCCTGTCGGTCTTTTTTTAATTCGCTTTTTCGTCTGAAGCTTTTGACTTTTCGGCCTCAAAAACGGGATAAACAGGTAGCGCCGAGCGGGAATTAAGTGCTCTTAGAGCCTACCAGCTCTGTTTCAGCTCAAACTGTTTCGGAGACTTATAATTATGGTGTGAAGGGCGGTTCTGCGTCCACTGTTGACCACCCCCCCCCCCCACTATTACCCTCACGCCCACCCCCCGCGCGCTGTTACCCACCACCCCACTGTTGCCCCCATCAGCCCTCGGTGCACCCCCCCCCCCCCCCGTATCTAGCTACTATGAACAACCACTTTCTAAAAAAAACGCAAATTTATACTATTTTGCACAATTTTTTTCAAGCTTTTTGAAAGTATCATTTTTTTTCAGCCCTAGGTGTCAAGGAATCTCCTCTAGGTTTTGATAATAGGTTACTGCATAGTTTCTAGTGTTAATGGAATGGTTTCACCATTTAGCATTTAACGATTTTTAGCATTTTGTGACAAAACGTGCAATTTTTTGCCATTCTTTTTTTCCTTAAGTCTTTCCAGACCCAGGGGACAGAAAACCTCCTAAGGGTTTTGATAATTAGTTAGTGATAAATTTTTATTGGCCATTGAATAGTTTTTTATTCAACTTTTTAATGCCACAAATTTTAGCAATTTTTTCAAATTTTTTAAGTTTTTGTCGGTATTTAAGTTTTTCAAGCCTCAAGAGCCAAGGAACCTCCTCTGGGTTTTGACAATAGCTTACTGTAATTTCTGGATGTAATGGAATGTCTTGCTAGATCTTTAACGTCAGGAATTTTAGCATTCTTTTGACAATTTTGCCAGTTCTTTCAATTTTCTGACATTTATACTCGTTATTTAGGTTTTTTGAGGCTCAAGGGTCAGAAAACCTCTGTTAGGGTTTGATAATAAGTCACTGCAAAAGTTTCGTTGGTCAAGGATTAATTTTCAACTTTTTAATATCACAAGTTTTAGCAATTCTTTTATTAAACTTGCAATTTTTTTTTCAAGGCTTTTGATTTTTTTTATTTTTCTTGTCTCAAGAGCCACGGATTTTTCTCTAGGGTTTGACAATAGGTTGCTGTATAATTTCTAGATATGAACGAATGTCTTTTTATTTTCTTGATGTAATGCAGGATTTATCACGAATTTGAGCATTTTTAAAAAAAAATTTTTGCACCTTTTTTGTCTGATTTTTTTTCGGCAACAGGGCCCTAGGGACCTCCCCCAAGATTTGATAATAGGATGCTGAATAGTTTCCGGAGTTAATAGGAATATGATCAATATTAAATATGACTCCAGTTTTAATAATTTTTGGAAAAAGTTTAAAATTTTTTTCAGATTTTCGGAAGTTTCATCATGTTCCAAGTGTATGGATCTTGATAAGCCAGTGAAACTATTTCATGCTTGAAACAGGGATATTGAATAGTCTCCTGAGACAATGAAATGTTTCTTAAGATATATATATCTTGAATTTCAAGATTTTTTTAAATTTTGCATTTGATTCCAAAACTTTTCATTTTTTGTCCTTTTCTGAGTTTAACGACCATTACTGGCCAAAAAAAACTTTTCAAGTCTTAGAGATGGGTTAATGGACAGAGCTTTTGAGACAAATAATGGTTTTGAACTTTTTTACTGCGAAGTTGAAAAGTTTTGTTTTTAATTTTTAATTATGTGGCGTAATGTCATCATCCCTTATCCTCATTAACAATGAGTTATAGTAGAAATAATTTAATTATAAATGACTTAACAGGAACTTTTTAGGAAATCATTGTTAATTGCTCTCAAAAGCAATTTGGAGCAAATATATTAATCCTGTTTGTCTCTTTTATGCAATTTTTTGCTTGGCCGGTTTTTCATCTGACCCATTTGACTTTCGTCTTCAGAAACAAGATAATGAGGTAGCGCCCAGTTTGCATTAAGTTATTTTAGAGCACTTCAGCCCACTAGTCTTCAAGCCTGTGATTAACAGAAACTGTTGTGGAGACTAATACTTATGGTTTGAAGGGAGGTTCTTAAAAATTGACTACAAATACTAGACTGTTTCAATAGCCGCCCTTCTCAGCATGCTATTATTTCGGCCTATTTCTACTAACTCACCAATTTTCGCTATTTTTTACATTTCGGAGTGTTCCATATAGTATGTTGACGTTTTTACTTAAATTTAAATCAAACCTGACAACACTGTTTCTTATGGTTAGTTGCTAATGATAATTTAAAGGCAAAAATCTTGTATGTTTGCGGTTAAGTAAAATATTTGTATTAAGGTGTTTTCTGCAATTATGGTAAAAGCAAGTTTGGAGATAATCTTGTATTGCATCTCAGATTTTGAAAGGATTTGTTTTTTTGTAGGATCTTTTATTTTCCTTGGTATTTTGTGCAGTGTTTAGTTCAGAATTTTGTTTAGACCGTGGAAGAGATTTGATTGCTAAATGAGGACGGTTAGAATTGAGATGGGAAAATTTCAGCTATTGTTTAGAAATTACATGAGCCTTTGAGACTGTTTTTCAAGAAAGTTTCCTATTTTTCATTACTCATATCTGGCTTATCTTTTGCCGTGGAGCGTAATGAAAAGTTTTCAGATAAGAAATGTTGATTTCTGTTTAGCGAGTTTGTCTTCCAATTTTGTGAGAAAGTTTGCTTTAACTGTGTACCTTTCAATATGTCATATTTACTTGGCGATGGATTTCTGTTTCATTGTTTGAAGAGCTGTAACTAAAATAGATGCATAATCTTTCTCGCGGAAACTTAGAGCAATCGCAGATGCGACAAACTGAGAAGTAGAACAAATGAACATTAAGACAAAAACAAAATCTGCCAATGAAAGATGTTTCTGAAATTATGCTGTTTTTCTACAATATTTAAAATTGGCCTGGACATCTGTTAGAAATTATTGTAATAATTTCAATGATTTTTGAAATTCTGTCAAATTTGTGCTTTAAATCTGTTGACTGGATTGCGATGATTTAGTTTTTTTGTCACCTTAATATGGTTTTTTGTTGGAAAATTTGGCGAGGTCAGGGCGTGTGGCCAGCTTTTTACTTCGAGTCGTGTACGGTATTTTGTAAAACAAAATTTCCCCACCTTATTTTACAGCTTGTTCTAATTTTTTTGTGAAAGTTTTTGGTGTGTCTGGGCTATTTTCACTCTTCTCTCATTGTTCTCAAAATGCTTTTATTGCAGTTGACAGCAAAGCATTATAAAATGAACAGAATAAGTATCTAAAAAAATAAATTTAAAAATAATGGTGTAGAACCGTAAAACCCAATTTTCGATGTCAGGTATTAGAACTGTTTTAACTTGTATTAGTTTCGATTTCTAATTTCAGTTGGTATTGATACTAATCCGTATATCTTTAGATTAAGAAAAACGAGTGTGTCTAATTACAAATTTAGTCACACTAGAAGGAACTTTTAAAATAATTGTTGAAAATCAATCAATCTACTTTTGCAATCAATGGCAGTATTGGAGGTGTGAAGGGCGGTTCCTAGAGGTTGAAGACCCCTCCACTTTTGACCCCCCCGACTATTGCCCCCACCCCCTGCGCGCTGTTACAGCAGTCAAGCTTTTTGAGAGTTTGGCATTTTTTCGATTTTTTTGGCCCTAGTTGTCAAGGAACCTCCTCTAGTTTTTAATAATAGGTTACTGCATAGTTTCTAGTGGTAATGGAATGGTTTTAACTTTTTAACATCACGAATTTTAATAATTTTGGACTAAGCGTGCAAATTTTTTTCAAATTTTTGCCATTCATTTTCCTGATTGAGGTCTTTCCAGACCCAGGGGCCTCTCATTGTTCTCAAAATGCTTTTACTGCAATTGACAGCAAATCAATCTAAAGGGAACAGAATGAGTATTGAAAAAAAAACAAAATTAAATATAATGGTGTAGAACCGTAAAACCCAATTTTGGATTTCAGGTATTACAACTGTTTTAACTTTATTTAGTTTTGATTTCAGTATGACTCCAGTTTTAATAATTTTTGGAAAAAATTTTAATATTTTTTTTCAGATTTTTGGAAGTTTCATCATGTTCCAAGTGTATGGATCTTTATAAGCCAGTGAAACTATTTCATGCTTGAAACAGTGATATTGAATAGTCTCTTGAGACAATGAAATGTTTCTTAAGATATAAGTATCTTGAATTTCAGCAAGATTTTTTTAAAATTTGCATTTGTTTCCAAAACTTTTCATTTTTTGTCCTTTTGAGTTTAACGACCATTCCTGGCCAACGAAAATTCTCAAGTCCTGGAGATGGGTTACTTGACAGAACTTTCGAGACAAATAATGGTTTTGAACTTTTTTAATGCGAAGTTGAAAAGTTTTATTCTTAATTTTGCCTTTTTGACTTTTTTCTATATTATTTACTAGCAAGGCTAGAAAACTAGAAGTTGCAGAGTCGAGTCCCATCATGGAAAATATTTCTATCTCTCTTTCGGTTAGGATTTCCTTTCTTCCCTTTCCCGTTCACGTTTCATCTCCTCACTCTATCTCTCTCTCTCTCTCTGTGTTGATGCAGCACTTCAGCTGCTGATATGTGGCGTAATGTCATCATCCCTTATCTTAATTAACAATAAGTTAGAGTAGAAATAATTTAATCATAAATGACTTAGCAGGAACTTGTTAGGAAACCATTGTTAATTGCTCTCAAAAGCAATTTGGAGCAAATATATTAATCCTGTTTGTCTCTTTTATGCAATTTTTCGCTTGGCCGGTTTTTCATCTGACTCATTTGACTTTCGTCTTCAGAAACAAGATAATGAGGTAGCGCCCAGTTTGCATTAAGTTATTTTAGAGCAGTTCAGCCCACTAGTCCTCAAGCCTGTGATTAACAGAAACTGTTGTGGAGACTAATACTTATGGTTTGAAGGGCGGTTCTTACAAATTGACTACAAATACTAGACTGTTTCAATAGCCGCCCTTATCTTCTCAGCATGCTATTATTTCGGCCTATTTGTACTAACTCGCCAATTTTCGCAATTTTTTACTTTTCGGAGTGTTCCACATTTAGTATGTTGACGTTTTTACTTAAATTTAAATCAAACCTGACAACACTGTGTTTCTTATGGTTAGTTGCTAATGACAATTCAAAGGCAAAAATCTTGTATGTTTGCGGTTTAATAAAATATTTGTATTATGGTGTTTTCTGCAATTACGGTAAAAGCAAGTTTGGAGATAATCTTGTATTGCAATTCAGATTTTGAAAGGGTTTGTTTTTTGTAGGATCTTTTATTTTCCTTGGTATTTTGTGCAGTGTCTAGTTCAGAATTTTGTTTAGACCGTGAAAGAGATTTGATTGCTAATCGAGGACGGTTAGAATTGAGATGGGAAAATTTCAGCTATTGTTTATAAATTACATGAGCCTTTGAGACTGTTTTTCAAGAAAGTTTCCTATTTTTCATTACTCATATCTGGCTTATCTTTTGCCGTGGAGCGTAATGAAAAGTTTTCAGATAAGAAATGTTGATTTCTGTTTAGCGAGTTTGTCTTCCAATTTTGTGAGAAAGTTTGTTTTAATTGTGTAGCTTTTAATATGTCATATTTACTTGGCGATGGATTTCTGTTTCATTGTTTGAAGAGCTGTAACTAAAATAAATGCATAATCTTTCTCGCGGAAACTTAGAGCAATCGCAGATGCGACAAACTGAGAAGTAGAACAAATGAACATTGAGACAAAAACAAAATCTGCCAATGAAAGATGTTTCTGAAATTATGCTGTTTTTCTAGTTTTTCTACAATATTTAAAATTGGCCAAGACATCTGTTAGAAATTATTTCAATAATTTCGATGATTTTTGAAATTCTGTCAAATTTGTGCCTTAAATCTGTTGACTGGATTGCGATGATTTAGTTTTTTTTGTCACCTTAATATGGTTTTTTGTTGGAAAATTTGATGAGGTCAGGGCGTGTGGCCAGCTTTTTACTTCGAGTCGTGTACGGTATTTTGTAAAACAAAATTCCACCTTATTTTACAGCTTGTTCTAATTTTTGTTTACAACTGTTTTAACTTGTATTAGTTTCGATTTCTAATTTTAGTTGGTATTGATACTAATCTGTGTATATTTCGATTAAGAAAAACGAGTGTGTCTAATTACAAATTTAGTCGCACCAGAAGGAACTTTTAAAATAATTGTTGAAAATCAATCAATCTACTTTTGCAATCAATGGCAGTATTGGAGGTGTGAAGGGCGGTTCTTAGATGTTGAAGACTCCTCTACTTTTGACCACCCCCCCCCCCCCGAATATTGCCCCCACCCCCTGCGCGCAGTTACAGCAGTCAAGCTTTTTGAGAGTTTGGCATTTTTTCGATTTTTTTTGCCCTAGTTGTCAAGGAACCGCCTCTAGGTTTTAATAATAGGTTACTGCATAGTTTCTAGTGGTAATGGAATGGTTTCAACTTTTTAACATCACGAATTTTAATAATTTTGGACAAAGCGTGCAAATTTTTTTCAAATTTTTTGCCATTCATTTTCCTGATTGAGGTATTTCCAGACCCAGGGGCCTCTCATTGTTCTCAAAATGCTTTTACTGCAATTGACAGCAAAGCAATCTAAAGAGAACAGAATAAGTATTGAAAAAAAACCAAAATTAAATATAATGGTGTAGAACCGTAAAACCCAATTTTGGATTTCAGGTATTACAACTGTTTTAACTTGTATTAGTTTTGATTTCAAATTTCAATTGGTATTGATACTAATCCGTGTATCTTTAGATTAAGAGAAACAAGTGTGTCTAATTACGAAATCTAGTCACACTAGAAGAAACTTTTAAAATAATTGTTGAATCAATCAATCTACTTTTGCAATCAATGGCAGTATTGGAGGTGTGAAGGGCGGTTCCTAGAGGTTGAAGACCCCTCCACTTTTGACCCCCCCGACTATTGCCCCCACCCCCTGCGCGCTGTTACAGCAGTCAAGCTTTTTGAGTGTTTGGCATTTTTTCGATTTTTTTGGCCCTAGTTGTCAAGGAACCTCCTCTAGGTTTTAATAATAGGTTACTACATAGTTTCTAGTGGTAATGGAATGGTTTAACCATTTAGCGTTTAACAATTTTTAGCATTTTGTGACAAAACGTGCAATTTTTTGCCATTCTTTTTTTCCTTAAGTCTTTCCAGACCCAGGGGACAGAAAACCTCCTAAGGGTTTTGATAATTAGTTAGTTGTAAATTTTTATTGGCCATTGAATAGTTTTTCATTCAACTTTTTAATGTCACAAATTTTAGCAATTTTTTGATAAAATTTTTTCAAATTTTTTAAGTTTTTGTCGTTATTTAAGTTTTTCAAGCCTCAAGAGCCAAGGAACCTACTCTGGGTTTTGACAATAGCTTACTGTAATTTCTGGATGTAATGGAATGTCTTGCTAGATCTTTAACGTCAGGAAGTTTAGCATTCTTTTGACAATTTTGCCATTTCTTTCAATTTTCTGACATTTATACTCGTTATTTAGGTTTTTTGAGGCTCAAGGGTCAGAAAACCTCTGTTAGGGTTTGATAATAAGTCACTGCAAAAGTTTCGTTGGTCAAGGATTAATTTTCAACTTTTTAATATCACAAGTTTTAGCAATTCTTTTATTAAACTTGCAAATTTTTTTTCAAGGCTTTTGATTTTTTTTATTTTTCTCATCTCAAGAGCCACGGATTTTTCTCTAGGGTTTGACAATAGGTTGCTGTATAATTTCTAGATATAAACGAATGTCTTTTTATTTTCTTGATGTAATGCAGGATTTTAAAATCACGAATTTGAGCATTTTTTAAAAAAAATATTTGCACCTTTTTTTGTCTGATTTTTTTTCGGCAACAGGGCCCTAGGGACCTTCTCCAAGGTTTGATAATAGGCTGCTGCATAGTTTCCAGAGTTAATAGAAATATGATCAATATTTTTTATGACTCAAGTTTTAATAATTTTTGGAAAAAATTTAATTTTTTTTCAGATTTTCGGAAAAGTTCCGTCATGTTCCATGTGTATGGATCTTTATGAGCCAGTGAAACTATTTCATGCTTGAAACAGGGATATTGAATAGTCTCTTGAGACAATGAAATGTTTCTTAAGATATAAATATCTTGAATTTCAGCTTTTTCAGATTTTTTCAGATTTTTTTAAAAATTTGCATTTGTTTCCAAAACTTCTCATTTTTTGTCCTTTTCTGAGTTTAACGACCATTACTGGCCAACGAAAATTTTCAAGTCCTGGAGATGGGTTACTTGACAGAACTTTCGAGACAAATAATGGTTTTGAAGTTTTTTAATGCGAAGTTGAAAAGTTTTATTCTTAATTTTGCCTTTTTGACTTTTTTCTATATTATTTACTTATAACAAGGCTAGAAAACTAGAAGTTGCAGAGTCGAGTCCCATCATGGAAAATATTTCTATCTCTCTTTCGGTTAGGATTTCCTTTCTTCCCTTTCCCGTTCACGTTTTATCTCCTCACTCTATCTCTCTCTCTCTCTCTCTCTCTCTCTCTCTCTGTGTTGATGCAGCACTTCAGCTGCTGATATGTGGCGTAATGTCATCATCCCTTATCTTCATTAACAATAAGTTATAGTAGAAATAATTTAATCATAAATGACTTAACAGGAACTTTTTAGGAAACCATTGTTAATTGCTCTCAAAAGCAATTTGGAGCAAATATATTAATCCTGTTTGTCTCTTTTATGCAATTTTTCGCTTGGCCGGTTTTTCATCTGACTCATTTGACTTTCTTCTTCTGGGTATGTTTTATTGTTCTTTCGCTTGCTTGAGTGACTCGTTTTTCGCATCAAAAAAGTGGGATGCACTTGTTAAAGCTCGGGGGCATTTGAAATGTTGAGAAGTTCTCTTCGAGCCTTGCTAATCTAGAAATATTGGATCCACAGAAATTTTTGGAGTCATAAATGATGTGAGGGGCATTTCTTGAAGTTTGGCCACCCCTCACCCCATTGAAAAATTCCACGCAAGTCGTTTGAGAGCAATCTGTCAGGCGTTACTCGGGTATATTTATCAAATTGTGTTTGTAGTTGTCATCCTTGACATCTCCAAAAGCCTTTTCTTGATGCACAAAAAAGAACAGATTACTTTTGGGGAAATTGTGAAATTCTACTTTAAGCAGTTCAACGTTGTGAAAATCTTTTTTTTTAATTTAGTCAAATATTTACAGACAATGAGGAAAACACTTGAGCAATAAGTAATTTGTTCATCTTCATAATAATTTGCACGTTTTCTATTGGCTAATTTTCATAGCTCATGGAAATGAGAAGTGGAGGTGGCGGTGGTTTGCTCGGTGGAATGCCCAGAGACAGCATCGAGTATGGAGCTGCCTCGTCTGTCATGAAGGCCAGAGCTATGGGAGCAGCCTCTGGTGCATTGAACCAAATGGGAGGCAGCGGAGGGATCGTAAGTACCGTGCCATGTCATAAAATGACAGAATGGCATTTTATAGGAAACAACCGAAAATGATCCTCATTTCTCCCCAATTGCACTTCCTATAAAGTACTCGCCAAGCAGCTTGATATATTAGGTAACTTAAAATGTTTGGTGGTCCGCTTCTATGAGCTAAACGACGGCGCTTCATTATGCGAGTGGATATCCCTCATGTTGATTCTGCGTGTGAGTTGTCGAAATTCATCTGATCTAGACATTAAGTTGACCTGATGACAAGTTTAATGAACGTCATATGGTTGTATCCGTTGGTTGTTCAATAAATTATTTGTGTGTGTTGTTTGAATGCTTCAGTGAGTAAACAAATGCTGACGATTTATTTAAGAGGTTGCAAAAAGCGCGGAGTTACTAGTACGCTTTAGCGGTTTGAGACAAAATTGGGAGGAGTGTATGAGAGCTAGTTTGATAGGAATGACTAGACTGTATATTGACAATAAGTCGATATTTTTGAAAATAAAGTGAAAAAAAATCGGTGCGTCTTGTTTCTACTGGCTTCAGGTTTCACTTTGAATTCTTTGTCAATGGAATATCTTGGTCAGTGTATATCAGTCGAATACCCAGGGGCCTCTCATTGTTCTCAAAATGCTTTTACTGCAATTGACAGCAAAGCAATCTAAAGAGAACAGAATAAGTATTGAAAAAAAAACAAAATTAAATATAATGGTGTAAAACCGTAAAACCCAATTTTGGATTTCAGGTATTAGAACTGTTTGAATTTGTATTGGTTTTGATTTCAAATTTCGATTGGTATTGATACTAATCCGTGTATCTTTAGATTAAGAGAAAGAAGTGTGTCTAATTACGAAATCTAGTCACACTAGAAGGAACTTTTAAAATAATTGTTGAAAATCAATCAATCTACTTTTGCAATCAATGGCAGTATTGGAGGTGTGAAGGGCGGTTCATAGAGATTGAAGACCCCTCCACTTTTGACCCCCCCGACTATTGCCCCCACCCCCTGCGCGCTGTTACTGCAGTCAAGCTTTTTGAGAGTTTGGCATTTTTTGGCCCTAATTGTCAAGGAACCTCCTCTAGGTTTTAATAATAGGTTACTGCATAGTTTCTAGTGGTAATGGAATGGTTTCAACTTTTTAAAATCACGAATTTTAATAATTTTGGACGAAGCGTGCAAATTTTCAAATTTTTTTCCATTCATTTTCCTGATTGAGGTCTTTCCAGACCCAGGGGCCTCTCATTGTTCTCAAAATGCTTTTACTGCAATTGACAGCAAAGCAATCTAAAGAGAACAGAATAAGTATTGAAAAAAACAAAATTAAATATAATGGTGTAGAACCGTAAAACCCAATTTTGGATTTCAGGTATTACAACTGTTTTAACTTGTATTAGTTTTGATTTCAAATTTCAAATTGGTATTGATACTAATCCGTGTATCTTTAGATTAAGAGAAACAAGTGTGTCTAATTACGAAGTCTAGTCACACTAGAAGGAACTTTTAAAATAATTGTTGAAAATCAATCAGTCTACTTTTGCAATCAATGGCAGTAATGGAGGTGTGAAGGGCGGTTCTTAGAGATTGAAGACCCCTCCACTTTTGACCCCCCCCCCCCCCCGACTATTGCCCCACCCCCTGCGCGCTGTTACTGCAGTCAAACTTTTTGAGAGTTTGGCATTTTTGGCCCTAGTTGTCAAGGAACCTCCTCTAGGTTTTAATAATAGGTTACTGCATAGTTTCTAGTGGTAATGGAATGGTTTCAACTTTTTAACATCACGAATTTTGATAAGTTTGGAAAAAGCATGCAAATTTTTTTCAAATTTTTTTTCCATTCATTTTCCTGATTGAGGTCTTTCCAGACCCAGGTGCCTCTCATTGTTCTCAAAATGCTTTTACTGCAATTGACAGCAAAGCAATCTAAAGAGAACAGAATAAGTATTAAAAAAAAACAAAATTAAATATAATGGTGTAGAACCGTAAAACCCAATTTTGGATTTCAGGTATTACAACTGTTTTAACTTGTATTAGTTTTGATTTCAAATTTCGATTGGTATTGATACTAATCCGTGTATCTTTAGATTAAGAGAAACAAGTGTGTCTAATTACGAAGTCTAGTCACACTAGAAGGAACTTTTAAAATAATTGTTGAAAATCAATCAATCTACTTTTGCAATCAATGGCAGTGTTGGAGGTGTGAAGGGCGGTTCTTAGGGATTGAAGACCCCTCCACTTTTAACCCCCCCCCCCCCCCGACTATTGCCCCACCCCCTGCGCGCTGTTACAGCAGTCAAGCTTTTTGAGAGTTTGGCATTTTTGGCCCTAGTTGTCAAGGAACCTCCTCTAGGTTTTAATAATAGGTTACTGCATAGTTTCTAGTGGTAATGGAATGGTTTCAACTTTTTAACATCACGAATTTTAATAATTTTGGAAAAAGCATGCAAATTTTTTTCAAATTTTTTTCCATTCATTTTCCTGATTGAGGTCTTTCCAGACCCAGGGGCCTCTCATTGTTCTCAAAATGCTTTTACTGCAATTGACAGCAAAGCAATCTAAAGAGAACAGAATAAGTATTGAAAAAAAAACAAAATTAAATATAATGGTGTAGAACCGTAAAACCCAATTTTGGATTTCAGGTATTACAACTGTTTTAACTTGTATTAGTTTTGATTTCAAATTTCGATTGGTATTGATACTAATCCGTGTATCTTTAGATTAAGAGAAACAAGTGTGTCTAATTACGAAGTCTAGTCACACTAGAAGGAACTTTTTAAATAATTGTTGAAAATCAATCAATCTACTTTTGCAATCAATGGCAGTATTGGAGGTGTGAAGGGCGGTTCTTAGAGGTTGAAGACCCCTCCACTTTTGACCCCCCCCCCCCCGACTATTGCCCCACCCCCTGCGCGCTGTTACAGCAGTCAAGCTTTTTGAGAGTTTGGCATTTTTTCGATTTTTTTGGCCCTAGTTGTCAAGGAACCTCCTCTAGGTTTTAATAATAGGTTACTGCATAGTTTCTAGTGGTAGTGGAATGGTTTAACCATTTAGCGTTTAACGATTTTTAGCATTTTGTGACAAAACGTGCAATTTTTTGCCATTCTTTTTTTCCTTAAGTCTTTCCAGACCCAGGGGACAGAAAACCTCCTAAGGGTTTTGATAATTAGTTAGTGATAAATTTTTATTGGCCATTGAATAGTTTTTTTATTCAACTTTTTAATGTCACAAATTTTAGCAATTTTTTGATAAAATTTTTAAATTTTTTAAGTTTTTGTCGTTATTTAAGTTTTTCAAGCCTTAAGAGCCAAGGAACCTACTCTGGGTTTTGACAATAGCTTACTGTATTTTCTGGATGTAATGGAATGTCTTGCTAGATCTTTAACGTCAGGAATTTTAGCATTCTTTTGACAATTTTGCCATTTCTTTCAATTTTCTGACATTTATACTCGTTATTTAGGTTTTTTTAGGCTCAAGGGTCAGAAAACTTCTGTTAGGGTTTGATAATAAGTCACTGGAAAAGTTTTGTTGGTCAGGGATTAATTTTCAACTTTTTAATATCACAAGTTTTAGCAATTCTTTTATTAAACTTGCAATTTTTTTTCAAGGCTTTTGAGTTTTTTCATTTTTCTAACCTCAAGAGACACGGAATTTCCTCTAGGGTTTGACAATAGGTTGCTGTATAATTTCTAGAGGTAAGCGAATGTCTTTTAAATTTCTTGGTGTAATGCAAGATTTTAAAATCACGAATTTGTGCAATTTTTTTAAAATATTTGCAACTTTTTTTTATGTCTCTGAATTTTTATTCGGCAACAGGACCCTAGGGACCTTCTCCAAGGTTTGATAATAGGCTGCTGCATAGTTTCCAGAGTTAATAGAAATATGATCAATATTTTTTATGACTCAAGTTTTAATAATTTTTGGAAAAAATTTAAATTTTTTTCAGATTTTTGGAAAAGTTCCGTCATGTTCCATGTGTATGGATCTTTATGAGCCAGTGAAACTATTTCATGCTTGAAACAGGGATATTGAATAGTCTCTTGAGACAATGAAATGTTTCTTAAGATATAAATATCTTGAATTTCAGAAAGATTTTTTTTAAAATTTGCATTTGTTTCCAAAACTTTTCATTTTTTGTCTTTTTCTGAGTTTAACGACCATTACTGGCCAACGAAAATTTTCAGGTCCTGGAGATGGGTTACTTGACAGAACTTTCGAGACAAATAATGGTTTTGAAGTTTTTTAATGCGAAGTTGAAAAGTTTTATTCTTAATTTTGCCTTTTTGACTTTTTTCTTTATTATTTACTTACTAACAAGGCTAGAAAACTAGAAGTTGCAGAGTCGAGTCCCATCATGGAAAATATTTCTATCTCTCTTTCGGTTAGGATTTCCTTCCCTTTCCCGTTCACGTTTTATCTCCTCACTCTATCTCTCTCTCTCTCTCTGTGTTGATGCAGCACTTCAGCTGCTGATATGTGGCGTAATGTCATCATCCCTTATCTTCATTAACATTAAGTTATAGTAGAAATAATTTAATCATAAATGACTTAACAGGAACTTTTTAGGAAATCATTGTTAATTGCTCTCAAAAGCAATTTGAAGCAAATATATTAATCCTGTTTGTCTCTTTTATGCAATTTTTCGCTTGGCCGATTTTTCATCTGACCCATTTGACTTTCTTCTTCAGAAACAAGATAATGAGGTAGCGCCCAGTTTGCATTAAGTTCTTTTAGGGCCGTTCGGCCCACTAGTCTTCAAGTCTGCGATTAACAGAAACTGTTGTGGATACTAATACTTATGGTGTGAAGGGCGGTTCTTACAAATTGATCCCACACCCCCTCCCACCCACCGCCGCATCAGTCCCCCAATCCACTTTTGCACCCCCGCTGCGCTCACCTTACGCCCTTTCAGTTAATCTAAAGCTAGCCTCACTAAACCGTGGCTAGCTACTGAGGAAGCCGACCGCTCGCCGGTCGTTTGAGAGCAATTAGCCCGATGTTAGTCGGTTATGTTTTTAATAGCCGCCCTCATCTTCTCAGCCGGCTATTATAGCGCTCCTATTTTTTTGCTTCGAACAAAAGAATGTTTCGCATTACCTCATTTTGCCGCTTTTCCGACATTTTGAATGAAATCTTTTTGACTTCTCTAGGCTAGTTTCTCTCTTCTCTCATTCTTCTTAAAGTGAATTTGAACATCAGTTGCTCAGCAAAGCAATTCAAAATGAACAGAGTCAGTATTAAAAATTAAAGTCAGAAATTGAAACGGGATAAACCCATAAAGCCCATTTTTAGATGCCCGCTACTTGAACTTTTTTCTCATAAGTTTTAGTTTCTATCTATACTGCTTATTGGTATTGATACTAGACCCTGTAGCCTCTCACTGAGAGACAGAAGTAGTATGTTCAACAACGAAATGCCAACAATATAAATCGGACTTAAAAAAATGTTTTTGTACAAAAATCTTTTTTTTTTCAATATCGTCTATTCTTTCAATCCCAATCATGCTTATTGGAATCAACGGCGGCTATTTTCCGGCAATCTGCCGGGTATGTTTTATTGTTCTTTCGCTTGCTTGAGTGACTCGTTTTTCGCATCAAAAAAGCGGGATGCACTTGTTAAAGCTCGGGGGCATTTGAAATGTTGAGCAGTTCTCTTCGAGCCTTGCTAATCTAGAAATATTGGATCCACCGAAATTTTTTGGAGTCATAAATGATGTGAGGGGCATTTCTTGAAGTTTGGCCACCCCTCACCCCATTGAAAAATTCCACGCAAGTCGTTTGAGAGCAATCTGTCAGGCGTTACTCGGGTATATTTATCAAATTGTGTTTGTAGTTGTCATCCTTGACATCTCCAAAAGCCTTTTCTTGATGCACAAAAAATAACAGATTACTTTCGGGGAAATTGTGAAATTCTACTTTAAGCAGGTCAACGTTGTGAAAATCTTTTTTAATTTAGTCAAATATTTAAAGACAATGAGGAAAACACTTGAGCAATAAGTAATTTGTTCATCTTCATAATAATTTGCACGTTTTCTATTGGCTAATTTTCATAGCTCATGGAAATGAGAAGTGGAGGTGGCGGTGGTTTGCTCGGTGGAATGCCCAGAGACAGCATCGAGTATGGAGCTGCCTCGTCTGTCATGAAGGCCAGAGCTATGGGAGCAGCCTCTGGTGCATTGAACCAAATGGGAGGCAGCGGAGGGATCGTAAGTACCGTGCCATGTCATAAAATGACAGAATGGCATTATAGAGGAAACAACCGAAAATGATCCTCATTTCTCACCAATTGCACTTCCTATAAAGTACTCGCCAAGCAGCTTGATATATTAGGTAACTTAAAATGTTTGGTGGTCCGCTTCTATGAGCTAAACGACGGCGCTTCATTATGCGAGTGGATATCCCTCATGTTGATTCTGCGTGTGAGTTGTCGAAATTCATCTGATCTAGACATTAAGTTGACCTGATGAAAAGTTTAATGAACGGCATATGGTTGTATCCGTTGGTTGTTCAATAAATTATTTGTGTGTGTTGTTTGAATGCTTCAGTGAGTAAACAAATGCTGACGATTTATTTAAGAGGTTGCAAAAAGCCGCGGAGTTACAAGTACGCTTTAGCGGTTTGAGACAAAATTGGGAGGAGTGTATGAGAGCTAGATTGATAGGAATGACTAGACTGTATATTGACAATAAGTCGATATTTTCGAAAATGAAGTGAAAAAAATCGGTGTGTCTTGTTTCTACTGGCTTCAGGTTTCACTTGGAATATCTTGGTCAGTGTATATCAGTCGAATACATTCGTCGTAGCCAGAATTTCTAATAATCCACGGAATATTTTTATTGCGTCATGAAGTCTTGCCACCCAAAAATACCACTACTCAATTGAAGGGCTTGGCGAAGTAATTGTTTCCTCTTCGTATTTTCTGATTTAATATTCATTTGGAATCTTGGTGATCATTTGATTTGGGATGGTTTGATTATTTTGGGATAATGAAATTTTGATAAAATGTGTCTTCCTGGAACACAGAATAATAAAAAATTTTTGTTTGAAGTGAAGTTTTGAGAAATGCGGGTTTGGTTAATTGTGGAATAAAGATCATTTTTGTCACAATAGTTGGGGACAGTTAGGTTTTGGCTGTTTTTTTTTGTGTCCTTGGTTAACTTAAACTACTGTATCCATCTGGAATTTTCTTGCTGTTATAGGGGATCACTTTAAACTGGACGAATTGCTAAAAATTATTATCGTGTGCCCAACTGCTCTAATTTCACTGACTATTTTTGTAAATTACTTTAATTCTGAGGTGACATTGAGTGAAAGTTTGTAAGGGTTCGTCAGAAAGGGTTCGTCTGACATAGGTTAGGTGTTCAGATGTTTTCCTATCAGAAATTGCTTGAATATTATTGTAGGAAATAAGGAACAAGCCTGTTTGTATTCAGGTTTGACTGCATGGGAGCTCACATCTTTGTCTTAAATATTACTTTCATCTAACATTAAGTTCACAAAGTTTGCTTTCTAACGAGAATAATTTCATTCATTGTTACTTAAAGTAATTGCGTGTGCTAGTCGATAATTGACATCAATTTCTGAGTGATAAGATTTCATATAGCAAATTTTTTTGTGAGTAACAAATTGGCTCATGTAGGACAGTTGATCGCATTAAGGATGACGGTTTGGTAGGCAAGGTAGGACGGTATGATAGGACGGGTTGGTGCATTGAAAAATGAATTGAAACAATCTTTGCAGTTTGGTTTTTGTTTTGTATTTAGCGTAAATGTATCGGGCATAAGTTTTGTCAGTGGTTTACGTAAATTTTTTGAAATTTTACGCTCAATTTTACTGAAACGACTCATAACAGGGCCGTGAATTTTCAGGTGTGGATAGAAATTTATTCTTTCTGTGCAAATTGAAAGTACAAATGCGTTCCTTTAATTTAAGCTTGAAGTATTTTTTGCTTATGCTGGGGTACTTTTGGATATAGATTCGTTTGAAATCTCTGCGTAGGTTGGCATTGACGGTAACTAATTTTTTTGAGATGTTTAAGTTTTGCCTAAATTTGTCTTCCTTGTACATTAAACAGGAAATGCGTGTTGACAATGTCGAAATTGAGATAAAACAAAGTCACGACAGTTTGTTGCTTCTGTAGTCTTTAACACGGTCAACTTGCTCATTGGTATTTTTGGCACTGATGTTCAATTTTCTATCAGAGATTGCTTAATTGTTCTGATATAAAATGAGGAACAGAAATGTTTTACATTCCGATTTGGCTGTATGAGCTCTCCAAGTTTTTCGAATTTAGATAAAATTTATCTCAAAAATAATTTTTTTATGGCAACGCGAAAGAAGCTGAGTAAATTTTCAACTGCTTTCGTGGTTCTCGTGAGATTTCTTTCGGAGCTTGGGTTAGGATGTGAATGATGGTAAAAACTAGGCTGTGGGTAATTTTGAAAGACAGGGTTGTGTTTTCATTGACTTAGAACATTTTAGCTAACTTCAGGGCTTTTTCGATTTCCCATTTTTGCATTTCTGGGGTTTCCCTATTTCCCTTTTCTCACGCACAGATATCGTGAAGCGTTGTTACAAAATGATACACGTCGAATTTTAGCAAACAAAAGTTTCTTGCTCTCAAAATAAATCTAAAATAATGCAGCATGAGCTTGAAAGTTTAGCTGGAAAGGAGTTGGAAAGCAGTTTGATCTACAAAAAGAGGGGTAAGAATATGCTTGAGGAGGTGCTGGTTGAGAATCGCCTTTCTACGGTGGGAATTAAAATGCTAAAGCAAGCGGGTAGGGTACAAAGCAGTCAGTATTTGTGTGTGTTGAGTGTGAAAAGATGTATTACGTCACGTTCCTTTCTTTGTTTGAAAAGTAGCTTAACGACTCTGGCAACTGACTATTTGTTAATGTATGTGTAAAATGTCAGTTACCAGGTTGTGGGCATTCAGTATGAAAGGAACGTGGAACTCAATATCTAAAAATGGAACAATCGAATGCGCGATGTCATCTGGCAACAGTCTGGGGGTTTGAATGTTACAGAATTATTTCTGCGTTACCTGTCATCTTCTATTTTTGAACAGGAATGATATAATTTTACTCCGATCTAAAAGCTCCAAAATGTGTATTCGTAGTTCTCAGAATTAGACGAGACGAATGTTTTTCAGAATTAGATTTTTATTTCTTGATAAATCGTAAAAAGGTTATAATATTTTCTTTATCTCTGGGTTTCAGGGATCAAAGAATGTTTCGGTAGACTCGGAGATTTGCTATTCTGTAGTTCTCCGAAAACAGCTATTGATTATGATGAAATCAGCTCCATGACTTTTTAACCAACTTTCAAATTTTCAAAATTTTCAATTGTTTTGAGTTATTGAGTTTGAAGGGTGGCAGAAGTACTCTATCAACTTGTAGGTTTTATATTCTGGTCTTCTTTTTTCTGCTGGTGATTTATATTTAATTTGAATCTTGTTAAGAATCAGAAATTGTATCTTTGTGCTCGCAGTTTTCTTCCGTTGTTTCGGTATGAATTGTTCCTTCGAATTAGAGAATTTTTTATAATTTGAAATATGTTTCTTCACTGTGGTCTTTGTTTTAGCCGGATGGTATACTGCTCCTATTTTTTACCTCGTCAAGCAGGTTTTTGTTATTGTTTCCAATTTTGCCGCTTTTCGACTGTAGGGTAGTTGGAAAATTTGAATGAAATCGGAATGGTGTAAAGCCCTGTTTTAGATGCCGTTACCTAATCTTGGTTAATTGCCGCCGCAAGGCTTTTATCCGGCGCTCTCCTTACTTTTTAAATTTGTTTTCTTTTGATCACATTTTTCTTTTCACAAAAGTCACTATTTTCACCCATTTCTCACTTACCTCAGTCATGGTTTCTTTTGAATGAAATTTAAAGTTCATTAAGAAATTGATGCAATTTAGTGAATCCGCAAAGGGGCGAAGAAAACGGAATGAAGCCCAAATATTAAGTCCTTTTGCATTTGGTTATCAGAGTTTTTAGAGCAAATCGTAGCTGTTAATAGTATTCTTTTAGTTCTTTGTTGCTCTCTTACGAAGTCCTAACGTCTTAACCAGTTATTACGAGCGTATCTTTTTATGCAGACTTTTTTTTTGCTTTTGTGATAGATTATGTGACTTCTCAAGTGACTTTATCACGCTTGTCATCTTCGCTTTTCAGCTCTCACTGAAGTTAAAGTTTGCTGCGAAAATAAATTCTAATGTAAGATAATAAAGTGCGTGAAATCTGAGTGGTTATTTCTTCAGTTAGTTTTTTTGAAACCCTCAAGAAAATTTTTTTCTAGGCTACAGCCTCTCAATTAAATTGCGCCGCCTGTCGTTCGAGATCAGTTTGTCGGACGTTAGTCTGTTATGTTTATCTTTGATTCCCTGGTAGTAGATACGTACTTTGGTATAATTTGAGGATTTGTTTCTTGGTTGTCTCTGATCTGTTTAGTTTTCTTGATGTTTTTGTAACAGTTGTTTTTTTGTGGCTCTTCAGCTCTTAGAGCTGTGTTTTTGTTCCGATTTACTTATTTTTGCGACTTTTGTTTTTTCATAAAATTCTGTCCAGATAAAGCTGAAACTTGTAGGCTATTTCGTTAAATTGTCAAAATTTAGTAGCGCAAATGCTTACTTGTTTTCGATTTTTGTTCTGTTAACTTTGAATAATTTTAAAAACTTATACAAATTGATTTTTTGTTTTCATAGCTGCGAAGATGTCAGCTGAGTGGAGCTGTATTGCAGTGATCTTGATTTTTTGTTTCGTCTTCTGATCCTTTGTTCGTTTTACATTTGTTCACACAGCAAACCTGAAAAAGTCTAATTTTCTGCATGACTTATTCCCACTAACGCCTTTTGCGCACGTGAAGTTTTTCCTCACTCTCTCTAGCAAACGTTTTTAGTCGTCATTTGCGTTGTTACGTTATGAACATACGTGACTTAAATAACTCAATAAAAAGACCTTTGCACTTAAGAACTAAAGTTTGATTTGAATTGTTTAAAGGTCAAAGGATCTGATGTGTGGCTGATTTGTGCAGTGAAGGTCCGTAATAAAAAGGCTTTAAAACTTCTTTCAAATTAAGCTTTTTTCTGACTTTTAAACTTCTCTTACGTTCATATCAACTGACATCTCGGTTGTGGTTCTTTAATGCTGAGTGTCCCGTTTTTTGTACCAAATCTGTGGCATAATTGCTTGGTTTTGCTAATATTTTTTTCACACTGTTTTCGGACTTTTTTGAAAACTTTGAATTATTTGCTGAATTGATAGCTTACAAAGCAGAAACGGCCATTTTTCTTGCGGATAGAAATTTCTGCAAAACTTTTGAGCTTTGTATAATTTTGCTATAACTTTTTGTTTTTCTATTTTTTTGTTCTACCAAGTCTTAACCAATTATTGAGAACGTATCTTTTTTGCAGAATTTGCGCTCTTGTTCTAGATTTTTCTTTGAATTCGCAAGTGACTTTAGCTCATTTGCTCTCCTTGGACGGTAAATTTTACTGCTAAAATGAATGATATTGTAAGTAGATGCCTGAAAGCTGGGTGGTTAATATTCAGTGGTGTTTTTTGAACCCGTTAAGAAAAAATTCTCTAGGCTACAGACTCTGAGTTAAATTGCGCCGCCTATCGTTAGAGATCAATTTGTCGGACGTTAGTCTATTATGTTTATCTTTGATTCCCTGGTAGTAGATACGTACTTTGGTATAATTTGAAGATCTGTTTCTTGGTTGTCTCTGATTTTTTCTACTTTTCTTGATGTTTTTGTATCAGTTGTTTTTTTGTGGCTCTTCAGCTCTTAGAGCTGTGTATTTGTTCCGATTTACTTATTTTTGCGACTTTTGTTTTTTCATAAAATTCTGTCCAGATAAAGCTGAAACTTGTAGGCTAGTTCGTTAAATTGTCAAAATTTAGTAGCGCAAATGCTTACTTGTTTTCGATTTTTGTTCTGTTAACTTTGAATAATTTTAAAAACTTAGACAATTTGATTTTTTTGTTTTCATAGCTGCGAAGATGTAAGCTGAGTGGAGCTGTATTGCAGTGATCTTGATTTTTTGATTCGTCTTCTGATCCTTTGTTCGTTTTACATTTGTTCACACAGCAAACCTGAAAAAGTCAAATTTTCTGCATGACTTATTCTCTTTAACGCCTTTTGCGCACGTGGCGTCATTTCTCACTCTCTAGCAAACGTTTTTAAGTCATTTACGTGGTTAGATTATGATCATACGCGACTTACCTAACTCAATAAAATAACCTTTGCACCTTAGAACTTAAGTTTAATTTGAATTGGTTAAAGGTCAGAGGAACTGATATGTGCAGTAAAGGTCCCTAATAAAAAGGGTTCCGCGGAATTGATCTGTATCTCTATTATGCGGCAAGCAGGTCTATTTCGCATCTATTTCGGTAATCTTCCGGATGTTCGAGATTTTTGATAATTTTCTCTGAATGCTTTCACAAATCCATTCGTAGTCATTTGATGGTGTAGGTTTTGTTTGGCCATTGAAATTTATTCGAATATAGTTCTTCGTGACTTATCTTGCTAATTTTTTTATCGTCTTTCTCGATTTTTGTTGCCACCATTTGACATGTGCCGAGAAGTCCAACTTACTTTTTCAGTGACTTCTACCAATCAACAGCTGAATATGTGCGCGTAGCGTCATTTTTACTGCTTTACGTCAATCTCGTGATCAGTTTTTTTTTTAGCAAACGTGGCTTTTAAATCAGTTCTGCCATCAATCTGCCGGCTTTATTTCAAATTGGTAGTCATCATTACGATTTCCGCATTATTTTTTTCGTCCACTGTTTCTAACTCATTTGTAACGTATTGTCATTAAGAATTTATGATGCTTTCTATTCGTTTATGCAGTCTTAGTCATTCTGACGTCTCATTTTCATTTATCCTTGAGTATTTTTTCTTCATTTTGGAGCTCCTTAGATTGTCCCGGTATATACTTTCGTGTTCAGTCTCAAAGTTTTGTCAGCTCTTTGTTTTTTGTGTGTGTGCTTTTATAGGTTATGAGGCATTGGTAATTCAAGTATGTCCGTTAATTGTTTAGCGTGGCGGGCTTTCTAGCCGACTCGGAGGATTGAGCATGAACAAAAATGTAGAAGGATCGTCGGAGCAGAGCGGAAGCGCATTTGGAGGATTCGGTGACATTCAGCCAATGAGAAGACAACAGCATTTCTAAAGTTAAAGTTATCAAAGACAGAAAGAAGGAAGACGTCCGTCAACAGAGCATATTTTAATTTTTTTGAAATTTTGGGGATAGCATAACGGATATCAAGAATTCAAATTGATTGAAGAGAACAGCGTGAAGAAACCTAGAACTTAACTTGAAGCAAAGTTTAAAAACCGGAATCGCAGTCAGCACTCTCAAGAAATCGCCTATTATTATTCCTTCTAGAATAATATTTTATATGTACTATCCAAGTTCTTATTCGTTTACTATCCAACTTATTTATTAGACGTGAATTACCGATTACATCGAGCTCATTTTCTCAAACCCGAAGATTTAATGCGAGGAAAAACCAGCTAACATATTCCGTCAATCGCAGCTGATTAACACCACAGCACAATATTTACCTACAGAAAAGTCTGCAACGATATTGAGTTTTTCCCACCAATTAAGAAGAAATTGATTACCAAAATCGTTCCCCGAAAACTCGATCTTTGAAAGCACTTCGAAAGAACTTTGTTATATGTACCATCTCTGTTCTGTAGTAAGCCGCATGATGATTCTTTGTTTATTCCAATGATTGTGTTGCGTTCTGTGTACAAGTTTTATTAAAACGGTTAATTGGCGTAACATTTTGGGACTAATCTACATTTTGATTTGTTATTTTTTCGTCAAGAAGAGGCCAGTGTGACCTAAGTGAGTTGTGAGTTTGTTAAAACTTTTTGTAAAACAGACAAATGTTTTTGTTCGAAATGAGATGTTTTTTTTAAAAAAACGTGTTTCCTACTTGAGCAGAAGTTCCCCTTGCGTTTTTTAGTTTTTCTTTCAAACTTGTTTTTTTTTTCAAATTGAAGCTTATCGATGGAATAATTATCTGAAGAACAATTTATGCTGTAGCTGTATAATGGTTGCTGATTGTTGTCAAAGTTTTTTTTGACAGTTCAAGAGAATTGTTAACTGGAAAGTCGCAGATCTGGAAAATAAGTGCTGGTAAATAGTAGCCTTTTTGCAGTAGGAAGTGAAGTACGCTCGATGGTCCAGTTGCTGATTCTTACAATTTGTCAAAATTTGAAATGAGGGAGAACTTTGTCAATGGTTTGATCTCTGAGATATGCAATAGACTAGTATATCAATTCAGTGAGGTCACTTAATCGTCGGAGTCGGTAGCAAATCTTTGTCATGTTTTTTTTTGTTACCAGCTTTTCAATTACTGTGTGATTGACTTATACCTTTTTTAGATAAATTAATAGTCGGAATCGTTACTAATTTTGGTCATCTTTTTACTGTTGCCAGCTTTTCAATACAGTTTTTTATCAGAGCCTGTTCTGCATGTTACTTGCTGTTCATATCTGCATGTTTTCCTTCTGTCTCGTGAAGGTGGTTGTATATTATGTTGTTCTCAGCTGGTCTCGCACAAGATAAGCTGCAGTCTTCCTCTTTTGTGTGTTCCTATTATCCTGTAGATGCTTCAGTTCGATGCTCTCAATTTATTTCCTTCAATATCGAAATTGTGAAAAAATTATCTGATTTGACGTTTCGCGAGCCTTTAGGACAATCGATAGGATTGAATACCTAATCCTGAGTTATTCACCATGAGGGAGAACTTTGTCAATGGTTTGATCTCTGAGATATGCAATAGACTAGTGTATCAATTCAGTGAGGTCACTTAATCGTCGGAGTCGGTATCAAATCTTTGTCATGTTTTTTTGTTACCAGCTTTTCAATTACTGTGTGATTGACTTATACCTTTTTTTAGATAAATTAATAGTCGGAATCGTTACTAATTTTGGTCATCTTTTTACTGTTACCAGCTTTTCAATACAGTTTTTTATCAGAGCCTGTTCTGCATGTTACTTGCTGTTCATATCTGCATGTTTTCCTTCTGTCTCGTGAAGGTGGTTGTATATTATGTTGTTCTCAGCTGGTCTCGCACAAGATAAGCTGCAGTCTTCCTCTTTTGTGTGTTCCTATTATCCTGTAGATGCTTCAGTTCGATGCTCTCAATTTATTTCCTTCAATATCGAAATTGTGAAAAAATTATCTGATTTGACGTTTCGCGAGACTTTAGGACAATCGATAGGATTGAATACCTAATCCTGAGTTATTCACCATGAGGTAGAACTTTGTCAATGGTTTGATCTCTGAAATATGCAATAGACTAGTGTATCAATTCATTGAGGTCACTTAATCGTCGGAGTCGGTATCAAATCTTTGTCATGTTTTTTTTTGTTACCAGCTTTTCAATTACTGTGTGATTGACTTATACCTTTTTTAGATAAATTAATTGTCGGAATCGTTACTAATTTTGGTCATCTTTTTACTGTTGCCAGCTTTTCAATACAGTTTTTTATCAGAGCCTGTTCTGCATGTTACTTGCTGTTCATATCTGCATGTTTTGTCTCGTGAAGGTGGTTGTATATTATGTTGTTCTTAGCTGGTCTCGCACAAGATAAGCTGCAGTGTTCCTCTTTTGTGTGTTTCTATTATCCTGTCGATGCTTTAGTTCGATGCTCTCAATTTATTTCCTTCAATATCGAAAATGTGAAAAAATTATCTGATTTGACGTTTCGCGAGCCTTTAGGACAATCGATAGGATTGAATACCTAATCCTGAGTTATTCACCATGACAGTTTGTTTTTAAATGCATCGAAGAAAAATGTGTCCCAAAGAGAAAAATGTGACCCAAAGTTTTTTTTTGTTACCAGCTTTTCATTTACTTTGTGATTGACTTGTATACCTTTTTTTAGATAAATTAATAGTCGGAATCGTTACTAATTTTGGTCATCTTTTTACTGTTGCCAGCTTTTCAATACAGTTTTTTTTTATCAGAGCCTGTTCTGCATGTTACTTGCTGTTCATATCTGCATGTTTTCCTTCTGTCTCGTGAAGGTGTTTGTATATTATATTGTTCTCAGCTGGTCTCGCACAAGATAAGCTGCAGTCTTCCTCTTTTGTGTGTTGCTATTATCCTGTCGATGCTTTAGTACGATGCTCTCAATTTATTTCCTTCAATATCGAAATTGTGAAAAAATTATCTGATTTGACGTTTCGCGAGCCTTTAGGACAATCGATAGGATTGAATACCTAATCCTGAGTTATTCACCATGAGGGAGAACTTTGTCAATGGTTTGATCTCTGAGATATGCAATAGACTAGTGTATCATTTCAGTGAGGTCACTTAATCGTCGGAGTCGGTATCAAATCTTTGTCATGTTTTTTTTTGTTACCAGCTTTTCAATTACTGTGTGATTGACTTATACCTTTTTTTAGATAAATTAATTGTCGGAATCGTTACTAATTTTGGTCATCTTTTCACTGTTGCCAGCTTTTCAATGCAGTTTTTTATCAGAGCCTGTTCTGCATGTTACTTGCTGTTCATATCTGCATGTTTTCTGTCTCGTGAAGGTGGTTGTATGTTATGTTGTTCTTAGCTGGTCTCGCACAAGATAAGCTGCAGTCTTCCTCTTTTGTGTGTTGCTATTATCCTGTCGATGCTTTAGTACGATGCTCTCAATTTATTTCCTTCAGTATCGAAATTGTGAAAAAAATATCTGATTTGACGTTTCGCGAGCCTTTAGGACAATCGATAGGATTGAATACCTAATCCTGAGTTATTCACCATGAGGGAGAACTTTGTCAATGGTTTGATCTCTGAGATATGCAATAGACTAGTGTATCAATTCAGTGAGGTCACTTAATCGTCGGAGTCGGTATCAAATCTTTGTCATGTTTTTTTGTTACCAGCTTTTCAATTACTGTGTGATTGACTTATACCTTTTTTTAGATAAATTAATAGTCGGAATCGTTACTAATTTTGGTCATCTTTTTACTGTTACCAGCTTTTCAATACAGTTTTTTATCAGAGCCTGTTCTGCATGTTACTTGCTGTTCATATCTGCATGTTTTCTGTCTCGTGAAGGTGGTTGTATATTATGTTGTTCTTAGCTGGTCTGGCACAAGATAAGCTGCAGTCTTCCTCTTTTGTGTGTTCCTATTATCCTTTCGATGTTTTAGTTCGATGCTCTCAATTTATTTCCTTCAATATCGAAAATGTGAAAAAGTTATCTGATTTGACGTTTCGCGAGCCTTTAGGACAATCGATAGGATTGAATACCTAATCCTGAGTTATTCACCATGACAGTTTGTTTTTAAATGCATCGAAGAAAAATGTGTCACAAAGAGAAAATTGTGACCCAAAGTTTTTTTTGTTACCAGCTTTTCAATTACTTTGTGATTGACTTGTATACCTTTTTTTAGATAAATTAATAGTCGGAATCGTTACTAATTTTGGTCATCTTTTTACTGTTGCCAGCTTTTCAATACAGTTTTTATCAGGGTCTGTTCTGCATGTTACTTGCTGTTCATATCTGCATGTTTACCTTCTGTCTCGTGAAGGTGTTTGTATATTATGTTGTTCTCAGCTGGTCTCGCACAAGATAAGCTGCAGTCTTCCTCTTTTGTGTGTTGCTATTATCCTGTCGATGCTTTAGTACGATGCTCTCAATTTATTTCCTTCAGTATCGAAATTGTGAAAAAATTATCTGATTTGACGTTTCGCGAGCCTTTAGGACAATCGATAGGATTGAATACCTAATCCTGAGTTGTTCACCATGAGGGAGAACTTTGTCAATGGTTTGATCTCTGAGATATGCAATAGACTAGTGTATCAATTCAGTGAGGTCACTTAATCGTCGGAGTCGGTATCAAATCTTTGTCATGTTTTTTTTTGTTACCAGCTTTTCAATTACTGTGTGATTGACTTATACCTTTTTTTAGATAAATTAATTGTCGGAATCGTTACTAATTTTGGTCATCTTTTCACTGTTGCCAGCTTTTCAATACAGTTTTTTATCAGAGCCTGTTCTGCATGTTACTTGCTGTTCATATCTGCATGTTTTCTGTCTCGTGAAGGTGGTTGTATATTATGTTGTTCTTAGCTGGTCTGGCACAAGATAAGCTGCAGTCTTCCTCTTTTGTGTGTTCCTATTATCCTGTCGATGTTTTAGTACGATGCTCTCAATTTATTTCCTTCAGTATCGAAATTGTGAAAAAATTATCTGATTTGACGTTTCGCGAGCCTTTAGGACAATCGATAGGATTGAATACTTAATCCTGAGTTATTCACCATGAGGGAGAACTTTGTCAATGGTTTGATCTCTGAGATATGCAATAGACTAGTTTATCAATTCAGTGAGGTCACTTAATCGTCGGAGTCGGTATCAAATCTTTGTCATGTTTTTTTTTGTTACCAGCTTTTCAATTACTGTGGGATTGACTTATACCTTTTTTTAGATAAATTAATTGTCGGAATCGTTACTAATTTTGGTCATCTTTTCACTGTTGCCAGCTTTTCAATACAGTTTTTTATCAGAGCCTGTTCTGCATGTTACTTGCTGTTCATATCTGCATGTTTTCTGTCTCGTGAAGGTGGTTGTATGTTATGTTGTTCTTAGCTGGTCTCGCACAAGATAAGCTGCAGTCTTCCTCTTTTGTGTGTTGCTATTATCCTGTCGATGCTTTAGTACGATGCTCTCAATTTATTTCCTTCAGTATCGAAATTGTGAAAAAATTATCTGATTTGACGTTTCGCGAGCCTTTAGGACAATCGATAGGATTGAATACCTAATTCTGAGTTTTTCACCATGAGGGAGAACTTTGTCAATGGTTTGATCTCTGAGATATGCAATAGACTAGTGTATCAATTCAGTGAGGTCACTTAATCGTCGGAGTCGGTATCAAATCTTTGTCATGTTTTTTTTGTTACCAGCTTTTCAATTACTGTGTGATTGACTTATACCTTTTTTTAGATAAATTAATAGTCGGAATCGTTACTAATTTTGGTCATCTTTTTACTGTTGCCAGCTTTTCAATACAGTTTTTTATCAGAGCCTGTTCTGCATGTTACTTGCTGTTCATATCTGCATGTTTTCTGTCTCGTGAAGGTGGTTGTATATTATGTTGTTCTTAGCTGGTCTGGCACAAGATAAGCTGCAGTCTTCCTCTTTTGTGTGTTCCTATTATCCTGTCGATGTTTTAGTTCGATGCCCTCAATTTATTTCCTTCAATATCGAAAATGTGAAAAAGTTATCTGATTTGACGTTTCGCGAGCCTTTGGGACAATCGATAGGATTGAATACCTAATCCTGAGTTATTCACCATGACAGTTTGTTTTTAAATGCATCGAAGAAAAATGTGTCACAAAGAGAAAATTGTGACCCAAAGTTTTTTTTGTTACCAGCTTTTCAATTACTTTGTGATTGACTTGTATACCTTTTTTTAGATAAATTAATAGTCGGAATCGTTACTAATTTTGGTCATCTTTTTACTGTTGCCAGCTTTTCAATACAGTTTTTATCAGGGTCTGTTCTGCATGTTACTTGCTGTTCATATCTGCATGTTTACCTTCTGTCTCGTGAAGGTGTTTGTATATTATGTTGTTCTCAGCTGGTCTCGCACAAGATAAGCTGCAGTCTTCCTCTTTTGTGTGTTGCTATTATCCTGTCGATGCTTTAGTACGATGCTCTCAATTTATTTCCTTCAATATCGAAATTGTGAAAAAATTATCTGATTTGACGTTTCGCGAGTCTTTAGGACAATCGATAGGATTGAATACCTAATCCTGAGTTATTCACCATGACACTTTGTTTTTAAATGCATTGAAGAAAAATGTGTCCCAAAGAGAAATTTGCGTTCAGAGCTTCAATGTAGAGTGAGAATTATTTTTCACTTAATTTTCAAGTTAGGCAATATTGAAATGTACTAAGGGGATATATGTAACACATCAGAAATCTTACGGGAGCCCAATTTAAAAAATCTTTACATAGGTAGACCAGTTTTTGCTTTGTTTTTCAATGCAAAAAGCTGCTATTTGGTAATTTTTTATTAATTTTTGTTCTGTTTTTTTATTTTATTGATATGATTTTTATTGGAAACGTTTTTTTTTTCAATTCAAACAGTCCGTTCTAGGTCTTGTCTTTTGTTTAGTCAATAAAAATTTTTTGAGTTTACTTTTGGGCTTGTCCTGCTGTTTTTTTAAAATTCGCTTGACCTTTTTGATCACGTTTTTAGTTTTACAAAAGTCACAATTTTCACGTTTGACTTCTGACTTCACTCACTTTTTCAATTGAATAGATTTCAAATTTTTTCACAAATTGAATTACGCGATGTAGTGAACACGATCAATGTCAAAAGAATAAAATCGAATGAGTGGGATAAACCGATAAAACCTGGTCATTAAGTCATGGAGAGCAATAGGTTAGCAAAGATCATTAGAGTGTTTTCTAGCTGATATTGTTATTATGCTTATTATCGTTGACTTTAGAAGCTGAATTAAGTATAGTTTTCGAATTTAAGGGAAAATGCCCTGCAAATTAGAACACTTTTGACACTAAAAAGAAAAAAATTGGTCAATTTTTCTGTTTTTCTGTTTCAATCCCGATATGCATCAAGCTCGTCAACGGCGGATTTTTTCCGGCTATGTTCTTCGTGGCAGACTTGGTTTATTATAAATATCGAAGCTGGTCCTTGTCTGACTGGATTTTTTTATATCTATTGATATCTAGGATGTGACTTTAAGTTAAAGAAAATATATCTGTCAAATTTATCTTAATAACCTTCGGATCTGAATTTCTTAGCTCTTTTTTCTCATTAACTGCTTTTGGCGATTAATTTCAATTGACTTTTTCAGTTGCTTCTCTTAGATAAGTTGGAAGCAATGCTGCATATGAGTGAAAGATAAAGGATTGTTGGATAAATTTGCGTTTAGCAAAGTAGCTGTTAATGATTTGGTTGCTGTTTTTCGCCCAATATTCCCCATATTTTGAAGTTTCTGAATTGAGCTCTCAAGACACTTAATCATTCAGTGAATAAATTTTTGTAATTTTTTTCAAGTTCTCTTTAAATTATCTGATATTTGTTCTGGCCAATGGTGTTAAGCGAGGATTTTTAAGAGGACAATCGAATGAATTGAATCTTTTGATGTTAATTCTCAAGATGATGCGCATACCTTGTAACAAGGAAGCTGTTTCTGGGTAGTTCAATAACTTAGATTTGGAAAAAATATTTTTTGATAATTATTTTGATAATTACTGATCATTTTCTGGAGATTGCAATAATTTTAAAGAGCTGTGCAGATCTCATTTAGTAATTTTAACATTACCTAATTGAGCTCGAGTTAACATTACCTAATTGCGCGTGAATTGGTTTCAACGAATACTCAAACTTATAGAAAAATATCGACGAACGAATTCGCCACTTGTTTTCATCCTCTTGGAATTTAATTTCAGCTTTCGTTGCAGATCTTCAGCTGCGGACTGAATGGAATATTGATAGTTCTTCAATTGGCCTCACCTTCCAGAATCTATCTTTTATGGAAAATGAGAAATTGTTTATAACTGCTTTTAGTTCAAATTCAATAAATAACTAAAAAAATTGATTACGTTAAAGCTAAATCAAATTGAACTAAATTTGGAATTATATTTTGAATTTGAATGCATTTTCACCTTTTCCGCTGAGAATGAGCCGCTATGAGAAACTAAAAAAATAAATACTCTCATCAATGCTAAATGATTTGAACTGAGTACGCGAGCTTTAATACTTTTTGCTCTAGTGCTGAGCTTCAATTAGTTTGGCCTCAAACCTATTGCCTTATTATAATTTGTGGCAAAGCAAATTAAGTCCTCTAGGAACCGGATCAGAAGCTCATTTGTTCCGGATGTTTCTTTCTTGACAATATCACCCCTTAAATTTAGATTCAGCCCAATTGCTTCATTTTTTGTTTGATTGGAAAGCGTAAGGTAAACCTATTCCTACATTTTTTGATACGCACTGTATCTAATGTGTTTTCCGAATTTAAACTATAAAATAGTTAAATGTGTCATATTTTAGAAATTTTGAACAATAGTTTCCTATCAGCAATAAAAACCAATCAATTCCGCTTTTATGAACTTAACTCAGAATATTCCGTTGAAATGAGATTTTAATTAACTTTCCTAAGACCATCAGATATATCTACGGTTTACTACCTTACAGAATCGGCATTTGCACCAATTCTCTGCAATAAGATATTTTCTGATAAATTTTGAGCGAGGATCATCTGAAAAGCGTCAGTTGGTTTTTGCCGATGTCAAAAAATGTTTTAAAAGAGTTGACGAGCGATTTCACCACGCCTCTAAAAAACTATTTTCGGCCCTTTTCGGGGATCTTTAGTTGCGGTCTGAATCGAATACTGATAGTTCTTCAATCAACATCACTTTATTGCAACCATCTGTTTTTTTCGCAAATGCAAAAGAAAAGACTTCTTTCGGTTCAGAATTTCAATAAAAACTGAACAAGGATGGTCACTTAAAAGCAAATTCAAATTGAACATTTAACGAGCATTATTAGTTGTTGCTCCTATACTCGCTTTCAGTTCGAGTTACCTAGCCTGCCTGGTTCAAATCAGCCTATTCCTACATTTTTCAGAACATCTGTTTTTAGCAATTGAATCCATTCAATTATTAAGATCTATTTTAAAGGAACATTCTGACTAATAAAGACCAAATTAACTCAATTGAATGCTTGCCATTCCTAATAGTGGGAATTTCTAAAGTCTTTACAATTTTTACTCATTCACTTAAAAATTGAGATATTTAATTCAATAGAGTTAGTGTACTGACTCTATTGTTTTTTTCTTTATATATATATATATATATATATATATATATATATATATAAATATAAATATATATATATATATATATACAATATACAAAAATATATATATATATATATATATATATATATATATATATATATATACACATATATATATATATAAATAGATATATGAATCTATGTATATATATATATATATATATATATATATATATATATATATATATATTATATGTATATATATATATATTTATATATATTTTTAAATATAAATACCTATATGAATTTGTGTGAATGACTAAAATTTGGAAGATTTGCGAAGTTCTCATTATTAGGAATGGAAAGCATTTATTTTCGATATTTTGACCTTTATTGGGCAGAATAATCTGTTAGAATGGGATCTTAGTATACATGCATACGACCATGGCTGTTTTTTGCCCAATATTCCCCATTTTTTGAAGTTTCTGAATTGAGCTCTCAAGACACTTAATCATTCAGTGAATAAATTTTTGTAATTTTTTTCAAGTTCTCTTTAAATTATCTGATATTTGTTCTGGCCAATGGTGTTAAGCGAGGATTTTTAAGAGGACAATCGAATGAATTGAATCTTCTGATGTTAATTTTCAAGATGATGCGCATACCTTGTAACAAGGAAGCTGTTTCTGGGTAGTTCAATAGCTTAGATTTGGAAAAAATATTTCTTGATAATTATTTTGATAATTACTGATCATTTTCTGGAGATTGCAATAATTTTAAAGAGCTGTGCAGATCCCATTTAGTAATTTTAACATTACCTAATTGAGCTCGAGTTAACATTACCTAATTGCGCGTGAATTGGTTTCAACGAATACTCAAACTTATAGAAAAATATCGACGAACGAATTCGCCACTTGTTTTCATCCTCTTGGAATTTAATTTCAGCTTTCGTTGCAGATCTTCAGCTGCGGACTGAATGGAATATTGATAGTTCTTCAATTGGCCTCACCTTCCAGAATCTATCTTTTATGGAAAATGAGAAATTGTTTATAACTGCTTTTAGTTCAAATTCAATAAATAACTAAAAAAATTGATTACGTTAAAGCTAAATCAAATTGAACTAAATTTGGAATTATATTTTGAATTTGAATGCATTTTCACCTTTTCCGCTGAGAATGAGCCGCTATGAGAAACTAAAAAAATAAATACTCTCATCAATGCTAAATGATTTGAAACTGAGTACGCGAGCTTTAATACTTTTTGCTCTAGTGCTGAGCTTCAATTAGTTTGGCCTCAAAGCTATTGCCTTATTATAATTTGTGGCAAAGCAAATTAAGTCCTCTAGGAACCGGATCAGAAGCTCATTTGTTCCGGATGTTTCTTTCTTGACAATATCACCCCTTAAATTTAGATTCAGCCCAATTGCTTCATTTTTTGTTTGATTGGAAAGCGTAAGGTAAACCTATTCCTACATTTTTTGATACGCACTGTATCTAATGTGTTTTCCGAATTTAAACTATAAAATAGTTAAATGTGTCATATTTTAGAAATTTTGAACAATAGTTTCCTATCAGCAATAAAAACCAATCAATTCCGCTTTTATGAACTTAACTCAGAATATTCCGTTGAAATGAGATTTTAATTAACTTTCCTAAGACCATCAGATATATCTACGGTTTACTACCTTACAGAATCGGCATTTGCACCAATTCTCTGCAATAAGATATTTTCTGATAAATTTTGAGCGAGGATCATCTGAAAAGCGTCAGTTGGTTTTTGCCGATGTCAAAAAATGTTTTAAAAGAATTGACGAGCGATTTCACCACGCCTCTAAAAAACTATTTTCGGCCCTTTTCGGGGATCTTTAGTTGCGGTCTGAATTGAATACTGATAGTTCTTCAATCAACATCACTTTATTGCAACTATCTGTTTTTTTCGCAAATGCAAAAGAAAAGACTTCTTTCGGTTCAGAATTTCAATAAAAACTGAACAAGGATGGTCACTTAAAAGCAAATTCAAATTGAACATTTAACGAGCATTATTAGTTGTTGCTCCTATACTCGCTTTCAGTTCGAGTTACCTAGCCTGCCTGGTTCAAATCAGCCTATTTCTACATTTTTCAGAACATCTGTTTTTAGCAATTGAATCCATTCAATTATTAAGATCTATTTTAAAGG
>NC_134471.1:74459413-74547405 GCF_964194025.1 Convolutriloba macropyga | reverse complement strand
CTCCAAATTTGACTCATTCAAAAATTTTTGAATTTAGTTCCTAAAAATTTTGAATATTATTTATTTGAAAATTTAAATTCTGAAAATTTTGAATGAATCAAATTTTGAGTTTTGGAGAACATCTGAAAATTCTGAACGAAGACTATTCAATTCCTCTAATTTGAACTTAATGAGGCAGATATTTCGGTTAAAACGGGATCCTGGTATACGTTCATTCGACCATCAGATATGGCGCCCTGCTCTTGATCTCACAGAGCGCTCGTTAAGCAGAACTCTCCGTTACATTGGATTCTTCCAGTTTCACTGCTTCACATATCTTACAGGTTCACAACATGCATCAGGTTTCTGCAATTAAGAGTAATTTTCTGAAAATAATTGTTTTAACGTAGGATCTTCAAAAAAGCATGAATTTGGTTTTTGCTGATGCTCAACAATGTTACAGAAAAATTTGAACAAGCGTTCTCAACACACAATTTTTAAAAAATATTTGGTTTTTCCTGCGGATCCTTGGTTGCGGTCTAAATGTAAAATTGATAGTTTTACTATCAACCCCACGTTGTACCAACTATCTGTTTTCGTAAATACATGAAAATATATAAAACGGTTTTCAGTTTAGAAATTAAAATTAAAAAACATAAAAAGGATGGTGACGTAAAGCTAATTGAAATTGATCTCTGTTAGATATATAAAGTTCAAATTAGAGGAATTGAATCGTTTCCGTTTCTAATTCTCGTATGTTCTCCAAGACTCCAAATTTGACTCATTCAAAAATTTTTGAATTTAGTTTCTAAAAATTTTGAATATTATTTATTTGAAAATTTAAATTCTGAAAATTTTGAATGAATCCAATTTCGAGTTTTGGAAAACATCTGAAAATTTGGAACGGAGACTACTCAATTCCTCTAAACTTTATGAGGCAGATAATTCGGTTAAAACGGGATCCTGGTATACGTTCTTTTCGACCATCAGATATGGCGCCCTGTTAAGCAGAACTCTCCCTTACATTGGATTCTTACAGTTTCACTACTTCACATATATTAGAGGTTCACAACTTGCATCAGGTTTCTGCAATTACGAGTAATTTTCTGAAAAAGTTATCTTTTTTGAACGCAGGATCTTCAAATAAGCGTGAATTGGTTTTTGATGCTCAACAATGTTATAGAATAATAACGATTTCAACGCACATTAAAAAAATAAATTTCGGCTTTTGCTGCGGATCTTTGGTTGCGGTCTGAATGGAATACTAGCAACTCTATTCTATCAACCCCACGTTCTAGCAACTATCTGTTTTTGTTCGTAAATACATAAATTTGTATAAAACGGCTTTCAATTTAGAAATTCAAATCCAATTTAAAAATCATAAAAAGGATGGTGACGTTAAAGCTAAATGAAATTGATCTGTAAGATATATAAAGTTCAAATTAGAGGAATTGAATCGCTTCCGTTTCTAATTCCCAGATGTTCTCCAAAACTCCAAATTTGACTCATTCAAAAATTTTTGAATTTAATTTCTAAAAATTTTGAATATTATTTATTTGAAAATTTAAATTCTGAAAATTTTGAATGAATCCAATTTCGAGTTTTGGAAAACATCTGAAAATTTGGAACGGAGACTACTCAATTCCTCTAATTTGAACTTTATGAGGCAGATAATTCGGTTATAACGGGATCCTGGTATACGTTCTTTCGACCATCAGATATGGCGCCCTGTTAAGCAGAACTCTCCCTTACATTGGATTCTTACAGTTTCACTACTTCACATATATTAGAGGTTCACAACTTGCATCAGGTTTCTGCAATTACGAGTAATTTTCTGTAAAAGTTATCTTTTTTGAACGCAGGATCTTCAAATAAGCGTGAATTGGTTTTTGATGCTCAACAATGTTATAGAATAATAACGATTTCAACGCACATTAAAAAAATTAAATTTCGGCTTTTGCTGCGGATCTTTGGTTGCGGTCTGAATGGAATACTAGCAACTCTATTCTATCAACCCCACGTTCTAGCAACTATCTGTTTTTGTTCGTAAATACATAAATTTGTATAAAACGGCTTTCAATTTAGAAATTCAAATCCAATTTAAAAAGCATGAAAACGATGGTGACGTTAAAGCTAAATGAAATTGATCTGTAAGATATATAAAGTTCAAATTAGAGGAATTGAATTGTTTCCGTTTCTAATTCTCAGATGTTCTCCAAAACTCCAAATTTGACTCATTCGAACTTTTTTGAATTTAATTTCTAAAAATTTTGAATACTATGTGAAAATTTAAATTCTGAAAATTTTGAATGAATCCAATTTCGAGTTTTGGAAAACATCTGAAATTTAGGAAAGGAGACTATTCAATTCCTCTAATTTGAACTTTATGAGGCAGATAATTCGGTTAAAACGGGATTCTGGTATACGTTCATTCGACCATCAGATATGGCGCCCTGTTAAGCAGAACTCTCCGTTACTTTGGATTCTTACAGTTTCACTACTTCACATATCTTACAGGTTCACAACTTGCTTCAGGTTTCTGCAAGTACGAGTAATTTTCTGAAAAAGTTATTCTTTTTTGAACGCACGATCTTCAAATAAGCGTGAATTGATTTTTGATGCTCAACAATGTTATAGAATAATAACGATTTCAACGCACATTTTAAAAAAAATAATTTTCGGCTTTTGCTGCGGATCTTTGGTTGCGGTCTGAATGGAATACTAGCAACTCTATTCTATCAACCCCACGTTCTAGCAACTATCTGTTTTTGTTCGTAAATACATAAATTTGTATAAAACGGCTTTCAATTTAGAAATTCAAATCCAATTTAAAAATCATAAAAAGGATGGTGACGTTAAAGCTAAATGAAATTGATCTGTAAGATATATAAAGTTCAAATTAGAGGAATTGAATCGTTTCCGTTTCTAATTCTCAGATGTTCTCCAAAACTCCAAATTTGACTCATTCAAAAATTTTTGAATTTAATTTCTAAAAATTTTGAATATTTATATATGTGAATATTTAAATTCTGAAAGTTTTGAATGAGTCCAATTTCGAGTTTTGGAAAACATCTGAAAATTAGAAACGGAAACGATTCAATTCCTCTAATTAGAACTTTATATATCTAACAGAGATCAATTTCAATTAGCTTAACGTCATCATCCTTTTTATGTTTTTTAATTTGGATTTTAATTTCTAAACTGAAAACCGTTTTAAATATTTTGATGTAATTACGAAAAGAGATAGTTGTTAGAACGTGGGGTTGATAGTAAAACCATCAGTTTCCAATTAGACCGCAACCAAAGATCCGCAGGAAAAACCAAATATTTTTTTTTAAAAAATTGTGTGTTCAGAACGCTCGTTCATATTTTTCTATAACATTGTTAAGCATCAGCAAAAACAAATTCATGCTTTTTTGAAGATCCTACGTTAAAAAAATTATTTTTTTTCAGAAAATTACTCGTAATTGCAGAAACCTGATGCAAGTTCTGAACCTGTGAGAGATGGGAAGTAGTAAATCTAAGATTCCAGTTTAACGGAGAGTTCTGCCTAACGAGCGCTGAGATCAAGAGCAGGGTGCAATATCTGATAGTATATAAGAAATACTATCAGATTACATATTAACGGAATCCCATATTAACGGAATCTGATCCCATTTTAACCTGATCCCATATTAACGGAATATTTCGCCTCATAAAGTTCAACTTGGAGAAATTGAATAGTTTTCGTTTCTGATTTTCAGATGTTCTCCAAAAATCCAAATTTTCAGAATTTAAATTCATATATATACTATATATATATACATATATATATATATATATATATATATATATATATATATATATATTTATTTATTTATATATATTCAGATATATGTTTTCAGGTGTTCTCCAAAAATCCAAATTTTCAGAATTTAAATTCATAAATATATACTATATATACATATTATATATATATATATATATATATATATATATATATATGAATTTAAATTCTGAAGATTTGGATTTTTGGAGAACATCTGAAAATCGGGAACGAAAACTTCAATTCCTCTAATTTGAACTTTTCGAGGCGGAATATTCCGTTAAGGTGGGATCCTAATAAACGTTCATACTACTATCAGATATAGAACCATTCTCTTGATCTGACAGAACTCTTGTTAGGCAGAACTCTCCGTTAAACTGAAATCTTAGTTTTTTCTTTCACATATCTTACAGGATCAGCACTTGCATCAGGTTTCTGTAATTACAAGTAATTTTCTGAAAGTTAACTTCTATAAAAGTAGGATCTTCAAAAAAGCTTGAATTGCTGATGCTGAACAATTTTATTGATGAATATCAAGGACCGATTTGAACACATATTCTTTATAAAAAATAGTTTTCGGCTTCTGCTGCGGATCATTGGTTGCGGTCTGAATGAAATACTGATAGTTTTACTATCAACCCCATGTTTTAGCAACTAACTGTGTTCGTAAATATATAAAATTATTAAAACGGTTTTCAGTTTAGAAATTAAAATCCAATTTAAAAAATAAAAAGGATGGTGACGTTAAAGCTAAATGAAATTGATCTCTGTAAGATATAAAATTCAAACTAGAGGAATTGAATCGTTTCCGTTTTTATTTTTCAAATGTTCTCCAAAACTCCAAATTTGACTCAATTTCGAGTTTTGGAGAACATCTGAAAATTAGCAACGGAGAATATTCAATTCCTCTAATTTGAACTGTATGAGGCAGATATTTTGGTTAAAACGGGATCTTGGCATACTTTCATTCGACCCTCAGATATGGCGCCCTGCTCTTGATCTCACTGAGCGCTCGTTAAGCAGAACTCTCCGTTACATTGGATTCTCACAGTTTCACTACTTCACATATCTTACAGGTTCACAACATGCATCAGGTTTCTGCAATTAAGAGTAATTTTCTGAAAATTAATTGTTTTAACGTAGGATCTTCAAATAAGCATGAATTTGTTTTTGCTGATGCTCAACAATGTTATAGAAAAATATGAATGAGCAATCTCAACACACTTTTTTTTAAAAAATAATATTCGGTTTTTGCTGCGGATCTTTGGTTGCGGTCTAAATGGAATACTGATAGTTTTACTATCAACCCCACGTTCTAGCAACTATCTGTTTTTGTAATTACATCAAACTATTTAAAACGGTTTTCAGTTTAGAAATTAAAATTAAAATTAAAAAACTTAAAGGATGGTGACGTTAAAGCTAAATGAAATTGATCTGTAAGATATATAAAGTTCAAATTAGAGGAATTGAATCGTTTCCGTTTTTATTTTTCAAATGTTCTCCAAAACTCCAAATTTGACTCAATTTCGAGTTTTGGAGAACATCTGAAAATTAGCAACGGAGAATATTCAATTCCTCTAATTTGAACTGTATGAGGCAGATATTTTGGTTGAAACGGGATCTTGGCATACGTTCATTCGACCCTCAGATATGGCGCCCTGCTCTTGATCTCACTGAGCGCTCGTTAAGCAGAACTCTCCGTTACATTGGATTCTCACAGTTTCACTACTTCACATATCTTACAGGTTCACAACATGCATCAGGTTTCTGCAATTAAGAGTAATTTTCTGAAAATTAATTGTTTTAACGTAGGATCTTCAAATAAGCATGAATTTGTTTTTGCTGATGCTCAACAATGTTATAGAAAAATATGAATGAGCAATCTCAACACACTTTTTTTTAAAAAATAATATTTGGTTTTTGCTGCGGATCTTTGGTTGCGGTCTAAATGGAATACTGATAGTTTTACTATCAACCCCACGTTCTAGCAACTATCTGTTTTTGTAATTACATCAAACTATTTAAAACGGTTTTCAGTTTAGAAATTAAAATTAAAATTAAAAAACATAAAGGATGGTGACGTTAAAGCTAAATGAAATTGATCTGTAAGATATATAAAGTTCAAATTAGAGGAATTGAATCGTTTCCGTTTTTATTTTTCAAATGTTCTCCAAATTTCCAAATTTGACTCAATTTCGAGTTTTGGAGAACATCTGAAAATTAGCAACGGAGAATATTCAATTCCTCTAATTTGAACTTTATGAGGCAGATATCTTGGTTAAAACGGGATCTTGGCATAAGTTCATTCGACCCTCAGATATGGCGCCCTGCTCTTGATCTCACTGAGCGCTCGTTAAGCAGAACTCTCCGTTACATTGGATTCTCACAGTTTCACTACTTCACATATCTTACAGGTTCACAACATGCATCAGGTTTCTGCAAATACGAGTAATTTTCTGAAAAAAAACTTTTTCAACGTAAGATCTTCAAATAAGCATGGATTTGTTTTTGCTGATGCTCAACAATGTTATAGAAAAATCTGAACAAGCGTTCTCAACACACAATTTTTAAAAAATATATTTGGTTTTTCCTGCGGATCTTTGGTTGCGGTCTAATTAGAAAACTGATGGTTTTACTATCAACCCCACGTTATAGCAACTATTTGTTTTGGTAAATACATGAAAATATATAAAACGGTTTTCAGTTTAGAAATTAAAATTAAAAAACATAAAAAGGATGGTGACGTAAAGCTAATTGAAATTGATCTCTGTTAGATATATAAAGTTCAAATTAGAGGAATTGAATCGTTTCCGTTTCTAATTCTCGTATGTTCTCCAAGACTCCAAATTTGACTCATTCAAAAATTTTTGAATTTAGTTTCTAAAAATTTTGAATATTATTTATTTGAAAATTTAAATTCTGAAAATTTTGAATGAATCCAATTTCGAGTTTTGGAAAACATCTGAAAATTTGGAACGGAGACTACTCAATTCCTCTAATTTGAACTTTATGAGGCAGATAATTCGGTTAAAACGGGATCCTGGTATACGTTCTTTCGACCATCAGATATGGCGCCCTGTTAAGCAGAACTCTCCCTTACATTGGATTCTTACAGTTTCACTACTTCACATATCTTAGAGGTTCACAACTTGCATCAGGTTTCTGCAATTACGAGTAATTTTCTGAAAAAGTTATCTTTTTTGAACGCAGGATCTTCAAATAAGCGTGAATTGGTTTTTGATGCTCAACAATGTTATAGAATAATAACGATTTCAACGCACATTAAAAAAAATAAATTTCGGCTTTTGCTGCGGATCTTTAGTTGCGGTCCGAATGGAATACTAGCAACTCTATTCTATCAACCCCGCGTTCTAGCAACTATCTGTTTTTGTTCGTAAACACAATTTTATATAAAACGGCTTTCAATTTAGAAATTCGGATCCAATTTAAAAAGCATGAAAAGGATGGTGACGTTAAAGCTAAATGAAATTGATCTGTAAGATATATAAAGTTCAAATTAGAGGAATTGAATTGTTTCCGTTTCTAATTCTCAGATGTTCTCCAAAACTCCAAATTTGACTCATTCAAAAATTTTTGAATTTAATTTCTAAAAATTTTGAATACTATTTATAAATGTGAAAATTTAAATTCTGAAGATTTTGAATGAATCAAATTTTGAGTTTTGGAGAACATCTGAAAATTATGAACGAAGACTATTCAATTCCTCTAATTTGAACTTTATGAGGCAGATAATTCGGTTAAAACGGAAACCTGGTATACGTTCATTCGACCATCAGATATGGCGCCCTGCTCTTGATCTCAGAGCGCTCGTTAAGCAGAACTCTCCGTTACATTGGATTCTCACAGTTTCACTACTTCACATATCTTACAGGTTCACAACATGCATCAGGTTTCTGCAATTAAGAGTAATTTTCTGAAAATTAATTGTTTTAACGTAGGATCTTCAAATAAGCATGAATTTGTTTTTGCTGATGCTCAACAATGTTATAGAAAAATATGAATGAGCAATCTCAACACACTTTTTTTTAAAAAATAATATTTGGTTTTTGCTGCGGATCTTTGGTTGCGGTCTAAATGGAATACTGATAGTTTTACTATCAACCCCACGTTCTAGCAACTATCTGTTTTTGTAATTACATCAAACTATTCAAAACGGTTTTCAGTTTAGAAATTAAAATTAAAATTAAAAAACAAAAAGGATGGGGACGTTAAAGCTAAATGAAATTGATCTGTGAGATATATAAAGTTCAAATTAGAGGAATTGAATCGTTTCCGTTTCTAATTCTCAGATGTTCTCCAAAACTCCAAATTTGACTCATTTTAAAAGTTTTTGAATTTAATTTCTAAAAATTTTGAATGTTATTTATAAATGTGAAAATGTAAATTCTGAAAATTTTGATTGAATCAAATTTTTGGAGAACATCTGAAAATTAGGAACGGAGACTATTCATTTCCTCTAATTTGAACTTAATGAGGCAGATATTTCGGTTAAAACGGGATCCTGGTATACGTTCATTCGACCATCAGATATGGCGCCCTGCTCTTGATCTCACAGAGCGCTCGTTAAGCAGAACTCTCCGTTACATTGGATTCTTCCAGTTTCACTGCTTCACATATCTTACAGGTTCACAACATGCATCAGGTTTCTGCAATTAAGAGTATTTTTCTGAAAATAATTGTTTTAACGTAGGATCTTCAAAAAAGCATGAATTTGTTTTTGCTGATGCTCAACAATGTTATAGAAAAATATCAACGAGCAATCTCAACACACTTTTTTAAAAATAATAATATTCGGTTTTTGCTGCGGATCTTTGGTTGCGGTCTAAATGGAATACTGATAGTTTTACTATCAACCCCACGTTCTAGCAACTATCTGTTTTCGTAATTACATCAAACTATTCAAAACGGTTTTCAGTTTAGAAATTAAAATTAAAATTAAAAAACAAAAAGGATGGGGACGTTAAAGCTAAATGAAATTGATCTGTAAGATATATAAAGTTCAAATTAGAGGAATTGAATCGTTTCCGTTTCTAATTCTCAGATGTTCTCCAAAACTCCAAATTTGACTCATTTTAGAAGTTTTTGAATTTAATTTCTAAAAACTTTGAATATTATTTATAAATGTGAAAATTTAAATTCTGAAAATTTTGATTGAATCAAATTTTTGGAGAACATCTGAAAATTAGGAACGGAGACTATTCATTTCCTCTAATTTGAACTTAATGAGGCAGATATTTCGGTTAAAACGGGATCCTGGTATACGTTCATTCGATCATCAGATATGGCGCCCTGCTCTTGATCTCACAGAGCGCTCGTTAAGCAGAACTCTCCGTTACATTGGGTTCTTACAGTTTCACTTCTTCACATATCTTACAGGTTCACAACATGCATCAGGTTTCTGCAATTAAGAATAATTTTCTGAAAAAGTTATCTTTTTTGAACGCAGGATCTTCAAATAAGCGTGAATTGATTTTTGATGCTCAACAATGTTATAGAATATTTTAATTTCAACGCACATTTTAAAAAAAAATATTTTTCGGCTTTTGCTGCGGATCTTTGGTTGCGGTCTGAATGGAATACTAGCAACTCTATTCTATCAACCCCACGTTCTAGCAACTATCTGTTTTTGTTCGTAAATACATAAAAGCTATGGGCACAAACACTAAGGACCTACAGAACGGTCCTTCAGCGAACCGTTAGTACATAATTGCTGGAATTGGGTGCTTTCCAGTCATAACTGGGTGCTGTACCACAAATTAAAGTTACTTAAATTTTCGGTTTCGTAACCCACAATGCTATGTCAGGTGCCAAATGTCAGCATACAGAAGCTTGACGTTGTCCTCTCAAAAACAATGAATGGAGTTGTTTAAATGAAATTTTCAAAACTGTCCTGACATTACAAACACAGAACTTATGAGTTACCGTCAGACTCTAATCATTGTAATGTATTCATGGACTCCTTTATTAGCCGCTGCAACGCGGAGCGGGAAAATTTGAAACGACGTTTATTTTTAATCCTTAACATGCGCATTTACGAATGTTCATCGGTCCAGACAGAGATGTTCTGATATTCGTAAATTCTGAAGTTTGTAGATCATACTTTCACTCTATTTCCTCAGTGAAAATGGAAGTAGCACGTTCAATCTTTAGTAGGTGTGTTGATGTCAAGGCATAATAGATAAGATCGGCTTCGAAAAAGTGAGCTAGGAAAGGTTGGACAACTCGCAGCATCACCCACGAATTAGCGCTTTGAGATTACAGGCCTTTGGTATTTGCCCAGCCTTCGGTTGTTGAGTCAGGGCAAATGCTACAGTTTTAGGAACGCTTCCTGACGTTAAATCAAACTGTTGCGTTTGTCCTGACTCTAACAATTTAAAGCTGGCACACTACCAATGGCCAGTAATCACAAAGCGTTAAATAGCTCTTGGCTGTTGCTGGGATCTTCGGCTGCCGTCTAAATGGAATACTGATAGTTTTACTATCAACCCCACGTTCTAGCAACTATCTATTTTCGTAATTACATCAAAATTTTTAAAACGGTTTTCAGTTTAGAAATTAAAAACCAAATTAAAAAACAAAAAGGATGATGACTCTGTTAGATATATAAAGTTCGAATTAGAGGTATTGGATCGTTTCCGTTTCTAATTTTCAGATGTTCTCCAAAACACCAAATTTGACTAATTCAAAAGTTTTTGAATTTAATTTCTAAAAATTTTGAACATTTTATCTATATGTGAATTTAAATTCTGAAAATTTTGAATGAGTCAAATTTGGAGTTTTGGAGACATCTGAAAATTAGGTTCGGAAACTATTCAACTCCCCTAATTTGAACTTTATATATCCAACAGACATCAATTTCAATTAAGTTAAACGTCACAACCCTTTTTGTTTCTTTAATTGGTTTTTTAAGTTAAAAGCCGTTGTAAATAGCTTGTATTTATGAAAACAGATAGTTTTGAAGAACATCGGAAAGTTTGGATAGCAAACTATTCAATTCCTCTAATTTGAACTTAATGAGGTGGATTAATCTGTTGAAACAGGATCCTGGTTTGCGTTGATACGACCATCAGATATAGCACCCTGCTCTTGATCTCACAGAGCGCTCGTTAGGCAGAACATTCCGTTAAACTGGAATCTTACAATTTACTTACTTACATATCTTACAGGGTCAGCAATTGCATTAGTTTTTTGCAATTACGAGCAGTCTTTTGAAAGAATTAACTTTGTTTAACGTAGGATCTTCAAATAATCTCGGATTTGTTTTTGCCGATGCTCTACAATGTTTTTTGAAAAATATCAACGAGCGATTTCAACACTCTTTCTTCAAAAAATAATTTTCGGCTTTTGCTGCGGATCTTTGGTTGCGGTCTAAATGCTATACTGATACGGCTTTCGGTTTAGAAATAGACATCCAATTAAAAAAACATGAAAAAGATGATGGCGATAAAGCTAATTGAAATTGATCTCTTTTAGATATATAAAGTTCGAATTAGAGGAATTGAATCGTTGCCGTTCTTATTTTTCAGATGTTTTCCAAAACTCCAATTTTGGCTCATTCAAAATTTTTAGATTTCAAATTCTAAAAGTTTTGAATGAATCAAATTTGGAATTTCGGAGAACTGCTGAAAATTTGGAACGGAAACTATTCAGTTCCTCTAATTTAAGTTTTGTGGGGCGGAATATTCGGTTAAAACGAGAGCTTGGTATAGGTTCATGCGACCATCAGATATAGCAACCTGCTCTTGATCTCACAGAGCGCTCGTTAGGCAGAACTCTCCGTTAAACTGGGATCTTAATTTTTTACTAATTGACATTTTACAGGTTTCTGCATTTACAAGTAATTTTCTGAAAAAGTTAACTTATAAGCACAGGATCTTCAAATAAGCGTGAATTGGTTTTTGTTGATGCTCAACAGGAAAAATATCGACGATCGATTTCAACACACATTCTTTAAAAAATAATATTCGGCTTTTGCTGCGGATCTTTTGTTGCTGTCTGAATGCAATACTGATAGTTTTTCTATCTGATAGTTTTTCTATCCCTTATAATCAGTCGCTGCAACGCGGAACGGGACAACTTGAAACGACGTTCAATTAAAGTCCTTAGCATGAGGATTTACGAATGTTAATCGGCCCAGAAAGAGATGTTCTAATACTCTTAAAATCTTGAAATTTGTTGTAGATTTTACTTTCACTCCATTTCCTCAGTGAAATTGAAAGTATCAAGTCCAATATCTATTCGATGTGTTGGTATCAAGCAAAACAGATAAAATCGGCTTCGAAAGGTGAGCTAGGAAAGGTTGGACAATTCGCAGCATCACCCCAAGCTAATTAACGCTTTGGGATTACAGGCCATTGGTATTTGCCCAGCCTTGTTGAGTCAGGCCAAACGCTACAGTTTGGGGAAGAGATTCCTGACGTTAAATCCTCAAGCTGTAGCGTTTTCACTGTTTGAACAATTGGAGGATGGGAAAACGCCAATGGCCAGTAATCACTATTTAACCAAATCGTTAAATAGCTCTTGGATGCTGCTGCGAATGGTTCTACCTTTCCTTTCTCATTTTTCTGAAGCCGGTCTTATCTATTATCCCTGGATATCAACCTACCTAAAATGGATTGGACGTGGCACTTCCATTTTCACTGAAATTGAAATGGAGCAAACATTAAATCTACAACAATTTGCAAAATTTGCGAATATTAACGCTTTTCTCTCTCTCTCTCTGTCGATAAACATTCCTACGTGAAAATTTGCAGGAGTTCGTGAAGCAGTTATTAGTGGAAATGGGTCTCATGCTAAGAAACGCAAAAATAACAATAGTGGGTCCAATAGCGCGCAAAACATATCTCAAATTCTATTTCACTTTGCCTTAAACAACAACATTAGGTTTGAACATGGAAATCACATCGACCAGAAACCTAATGTTTTGAACAGCAACTCCAATCAGGCACGGTACGACTGAACAGCTAAACTCGCCGAAGACCACTCTCATTTTGCATCAAGTAATGCTACTAGCATGAAAAAGTTACCAGAAAATCGAAGTAAACATTTTAACTTGATCAACAAAATCATTATCATGTCAATTTCAAATTTGTCTCAGCAAATTACAGCCAAACGTCATGCTGAAGTCAGAAAACTTTCAATGTGATCTATTCGCTTAAGAAGGCAACCACGCAGCTAAAATGCACATCGAAAAACTGCAGTGGCAAGGTGAAAGCACTCCTCGTTGAATTCAAAATTATTTCCTGTTTTTTTATATAGAGAATAGGCAACTGTTTTTCAAATTCGTTGAGGCAAAAGCAAAGGACATAAAAATGGCAAACCGAGCTGGAGCTTCAATGACAGGTCTGCGATTCATTACAATTCATTCCAACGGATTTACGAGCATTTATCGACCCAGACAAAGATGCTCTAATATTCGAGCATTCTGCAAATTGTAGATTTTGTTCCTTCCATATTTTTCGCAATCAAAGAGGAAGTGTCATGTCCAATGGGATAATTGATAAGATCGGCTTCGAAAAAGTGCAATAGGAAAGGTTGAACCAATCGCAGTAGCATCATACAGCTATTTAACGCACTGGGATTACTGGCCTTTGGCATTTGCCGGGCCACCAGTTTTTTTAGTACGGTAAACGCTACAGTTTGAGGAGCCTTTGTCCTGACTCAACAACAGTAGGCTAGGATACCAATGGCCATTAATAACACGGTTTCAAGTAGCTGATATCTGTGGGGTGCTGCTGCTGATCGTTGGTTGCGATCTGAATGGAATACTCATAGTTCTTCTATCAACCCCGCGTTACAGCAGCTATCGTTTTTCTTTCGCAAAAAAAAATTAAAACTGCCTTCAGCTAAGAGGTTTTTCTAAACAATTAAAAATTAAAGGGATGGTCACGTCAAAATTAAATTTAATTGGAGTGAGTTAACGAACTCTAATATTTAATGCTCTAATACTCAGTTTGAGTTGCTCTCTTTGTAGAAGTTCAACTCCAATAAAAGACTGAAAAAGGAAGATCACATTAATGCTAATTTAATGTGAATTGGGTTGTCAAGCATTACTATCTTTTGCTCTAGTACTCAGTTTTAGACGGACTGCTCTAGAAATAATGCTTCAATTTTGATAAGCTGCATAATTCATGTTGAGATCCCTTTGATGCTTAATGATGTCAAATGGCACATACTTCAAATGGATGGCAAATAATTGCTCTGGATTACATTTTGATAGCTATGGGCACAGAAACTCTAAGGAACTACAAAACTGTCCTTCAGCGAACCGTTAGCAGATGTTTGCCAGAGTTAGGTGCTTTTCAGTCTTAACGGGGCTCTTTAACGCAGATCAACGGTACTTAAATTGTCGGTTTTTTAACCCACAACGCTATGTCAGGTGCCAAATCTCAGCATTCAGAAGCTTGATATTGTCCTCTCAAAAACAATGAATGGAATTGTGTTTGTATCAACATTTCAAAATAGTCCTGACATTACAAACACAACTTATGAGTTACCGTCAGACTCCAATCTTTGTAATGTAGTTTTGCATCCCTTTATAATCAACCCCTGCAACGCGGAACGGGACAACTTGAAACGACGTTCAATTTAAATCCATAACTTGAGGATTTACGAATGTTCATTGGCCCAGACAGAGTTGTTCTAATATTCGTAAATTCTGAAATTTGTAGATTTTATTTTCACTCCATTTCCTCAGTGGAATAGGAAGTATCACGTTCATTCTTTATTAGGTATGTTGATATCAGGTTATAATAGATAAGATGTTCTTCGAAAAATGAGCTAGGAGAGGTTGGACAATTTTCAGCATCACCCAAAGCTAATTACGCTTTGGGATTACAGGCCATTTGCATTTGTCACCCTTCCATTGTCGAGTCAGGGCAAACGCTACAGTTTGGGGGAGAAGATTCCTGACGATAAATCCTCAAACTGTAGCGTTTTTCCTGACTCAACAATTGAAGAATGGGAAAATACCAATGACCAGTAATCACAAATCGTTAAATAGCTCTTTGATGCTGCTGCGATTTGTTCAATCTTTCCTCGCTCATTTTTCTGAAGCCGATCTTGTCTATTATATCTGGATATCAACATACCTAATAAAGATTGGACTTGGCACTTCCATTTCACTGAGAATGAAATGGAGCGAACAATAAATCTACAACCATTTGCAGAATTTGCGAATATTAACGCTTCTCTCTCTCTCTCTCTTTCTCTCTCTCTCTAAGTCGATAAACATTCCTTTGTGAACAAATTTACAAGAGTTCGTGAAGTAGTCATCAGTGCAAATAGGTCTCATGCTAAGAAACGCAAAAATAACAATAGTGGGTCCAATAGCGCGCAAAACATCCTATCTCAAAATCTAATTCACTTTGGCTTAAACAACAACATTAGGTTTCAACATGGAAATCATATCAACCAGAAACCTAATCTTTTGAAGAGCAACTTTGATCGGGCACGGTACGACTGAATATCTCAAGTCGCCAAAGAGCACTCTCACTTTTCATCAAGTTTTGCTGTCTGTCTCCTTTCTTTTTACATAGAGAATAGGCATCTGTTTTCAAATTCGTTGAGGCAAAAGCAGAGGACATAAACATGGCAAACCGAGCTAGAGCTTCAATGACAGGTCTGCGAATCAATATAGTTCATTCCAAAGGTTTTACGAAGTTTTATCGACCCAGACAACGATGCTTATATTTGCGCATTCTGCAAATTGTAGATTTTGCTCCCTCCGTATTTTTCTGTCAAAGTGGAAGTTTCATGTCCGATCTTTATTAAGTATGTTGATATCAAGGGATAATAGATAAGATTGGCTGCGAACGAGTGAGCTAGGAAAGATGGAACTGTTCTCAGTAGTAGCTCACAGCTAGTTAGCGCTCTGGGATTACTGGCCTTTGGCATCTGCCGAGCCTCCTGTTTTTTAGTCAGGTAAACGCTAGTTTGAGGAGCGTTTGTCCTGACTCAACAACAGGAGGCTGGGATACCAAAGGCCATCAATCACACGGTGTCAAATAGCTGATATCTGTGGGGTGCTGCTGCTGATCTTTGGTTGCGATCTGAATGGAATACTAATAGTTATTCTATCAACCCCGCGTGGTAGCAACTATCTTTTTTCTTTCGCAAAAAAATTAAAACTGCCTTCAGTTAGGAGGTTTGCTAAACAATTAAAAAATTAAAGGGATGGTCACGTCAAAATTAATTTTAATTGGAGTGAGTTAACGAACTCTAATATTTATTGCTCTAATACTCAGTTTGAGTTGCTCTCTGTAGAAGTTCAACTCAAATAAAAGACTGAAAAAGGAAGATCACATTAATGCTAATTTAACGTGAATTGAGTTTACGAGCATTACTATTTTTTGCTCTAGTTCTCAGTTTTAGCCGGACTGCCCTAGAAATTATTCCTCCATTTTTCCTAAATTGCATAATTCATGTTGAGAGCCATTTGATCCTTAGCGATGTTAAATGGCAAATACTTGCTCCGGTTTGCCTTTTCAGAGCTATGGGCACAAACACTCTAAGGACCTACAGAACGGTCCTTCAGCGAACCGTTAGTACATAATTGTTGGAATTGGGTGCTTTCCAGTCATAACTGGGTGCTGTACCAAAAATCAAAGTTACTTAAATTTTCGGTTTCGTAACCCACAATGCTATGTCAGGTGCCAAATGTCAGCATACAGAAGCTTGACGTTGTCCTCTCAAAAACAATGAATGGAGTTGTTTAAATGAAATTTTCAAAACTGTCCTGACATTACAAACACAAACTTTTGAGTTACCGTCAGACTCTAATCATTGTAATGTATTAATGGACTCCTTTATTAGCCGCTGCAACGTGGAACGGGAAAATTTGAAACGACGTTTATTTTTAATCCTTAACATGCGCATTTACGAATGTTCATCGGTCCAGACAGAGATGTTCTGATATTCGTAAATTCTGAAGTTTGTAGGTCTTACTTTCACTCCATTTCCTCAGTGAAAATGGAAGTATCACGTTCAATCTTTAGTAGGTGTGTTGATGTCAAGGCATAATAGATAAGATCGGCTTCGAAAAAGTGAGCTAGGAAAGGTTGGACAACTCGCAGCATCACCCACAGCGAATTAGCGCTTTGAGATTACAGGCCTTTGGTATTATTTGCCCAGCCTTCGGTTGTTGAGTCAGGGCAAATGCTACAGTTTTAGGAACGCTTCCTGACGTTAAATCAAACTGTTGCGTTTGTCCTGACTCTTAACAATTTGAAGCTGGCACACTACCAATGGCCAGTAATCACAAAGCGTTAAATAGCTCTTGGCTGTTGCTGGCATCTTCGGCTGCCGTCTGAATGGAATACTGATAGTTCTCCTTTCAACCCCACGTTATAGCAAATAGTTGAACTTCTATAGCAAATTTAGTGGAAAAGGATGGTCATGTTAAAGTTAAATTTATTTGGAGTGAGTGTAAAATCTTTAAAATTTATTGCTCTAATAATGTTTCAGTTGCTCTGATTTCAGGGATTTAACCCCAATAAAATACAAAAGGAAGATCACTTTAATGCTAATTTATTGTAAGCTGAATTAACGTTTATTACCAGTTATTGCTCTAGTACTCAGTTTCAGTCCGACTGACTTACAAATTAATGCTTCAATATACCATTTGGCTCCAATTTGGAATTGAGTTTTGAATTCGAGTTTTTTGGACTCGAATTCTAACTGAATTCCAACTTTTGAGTTAGAAGTTAAACTTCAATGAAAATAAAGCATGATCACATCAAAGCCGGTTTATGTTTAACTGAGTGCACGAGCCTAAATAGTTATTGCTATAGTGGTTACAACTCAAGCAAGCCCAAGTTTGGCTAGCTAGAATGTTGCAACTTGACTCGGGTGTCACCTTAACGTCGAGACTTCAATTGCAGAATCTCGATGAGTAAACTTTTACTGATCAAACTGTAATATCTGCTCCTGATGGACAGTAAAGTGCACAAATAAATAAGAGTTTGGTATTGCAAATCCGATCCGTGTTATAGACAGCTGCCTTGGTGTTTTGGTATAAAGGGATAATAGATAAGATTGGCTTCAAAAAAGCGAGCTAGGAAAAGATTAACAGTTCGCAGCATCACCCCACAGCTAATTAACGCTTTGGGCTTACTTGCCACTGGTATCTGCCCTGCCTCCAGTTGTTGAATCAAGGCAACGTTACAGTTTGAGTAAAAGCTTCCTGACTTTAAATTCATTAATTTGCTTAAGTGGAAACCACGCAGCTATAATACACATCAAAAACTGCCGTGGCAAGGTGAAAAAGATTTTCCGTATTGATTTCATGGTCTTTTTTGTGCGCATTTTCGCTCGACCGATTTTTTGTCTGACTTATTTGACTTTGTCCTCAAAAACGGGATAAACAGGTAGCGCCCAGCGGTCATCAAGTTTCATTGTAGGCCCTTAGCACCGTTTAGTCCTTCAGGTGCTTAGTGTGGTGAAGCCACGTAGATTAAGGTCATTTTAAGGAGTTTTTGAGCCCAAAATGTTGCATTTTGTGTCTTTTCATCATTTTGCGAATTGTTGTTGGGCCAGTCTAAAATTGATTTTGGCTAAAATCGATAAAGGGCGTTTGCAAGACAGAAGTTTTTTAATCCTCATTTCAAGAGCTATTTGTTTTGGTGCATCAATTTTTTTTAAGTTTTTTGAAAATTTTCGTCGATTTTTTTTAGGTTTGTCCAGCCTCAAGAGCCAAGGAACATCCTCTAGGGATTGATAATAGGTTACTGCGTAGCTTCTAGATTTAATGAAATGTTCTTCATGATTTTAACATCAGATTTTAGCATTTATTGACAAATTCCGCACTGCAGCAAATTTTGTAATGTTGTCATTGTTTATGTTTTTCCAGCCCTAGGGGCCAGAAAACCTCCTTTAGGGTTTGATAATAAGTTACTGAAAAATTTATTGGCCATGGAATAGTTTTCAATTTTTCAATATCACAGGTTTTAGTAATTTTTGCTAAAGCTTGAAAATTTTTCAAGTTTTCTAAAATATTCGTCTTTTGTTCAGTTTTTTTTTGCCTCGGCGGCCAGGCAACTTCTTCAGGGTTTGATAGTTTTGAATTCTTTCATTTTTTTGGATCTTTTTGTTTTTTTATTTCGGAACCATTGGCCAAGGTTTGATAATGCGCTGCTGTATACTTTCTAGAGTTAATGAAATTCTTATCAATATTTTAATAATTAGAGTTTTAGCAATTTTTGGTAAACTTTAATTTTTTTTTCAAATTTTCTTTTTTTATCATTAGGATCTTTAGGAGCCAATAAAACTATTTAAGGCTTGAAATAGGGATCCTGCATAGTCTCTGGATACAATGAAATTGTTCTGACGATATTTATATCACGAATTTTTGCAATTTAATAAATTTTGCAATTGTTTTTAAATTTTTGATTTTCGTCATTTTCCAAGTTTAACTATCTTCACTGGCCATTGAAGCGTTTGAAGTCTTGCATATGGGTTAAAAGATAGAGCTCCAGAGAGTAAAAAATGGTTGGGAACATTTTTTCACTGCTGGAAACTAGCACTTCAGTTTTTTATTATTTACTATCGAGGCTGGAAAACTAGAAGTTGCAGAGTCGAATCTCAGCATGGAAAATATTCATAGTTCTATCTCTCTCTCTCTCTCTCTCTCTCTCTCTCTCTCTCTCTCTATCTTTGTCTCTCTCTCTCTCTCTCTCTCTCTCTCTCTCTCTCCCTCCCTCTCCCTCTCTGTCGGTTGGTTTTTCTGTCCTCTTTCTTGTTCACGTTTTTTCTTTTGCCTTGACACTTTTGTTGATGCCACACTTATGTGGCGTGATTCCATCATCTATTACTCTCATAAGCGCTGACTTATATTAGAAATAGAACATATTTTTTAAAACCATAAATGACTTAACTAGCACTTCTTAGGAAATCATAGTTAATTACTGTCAGTTTGTAGCAATTATATTAGTCCTGTTGGTCTTCTTCGCTTGACCGAGTTTTCATCTGACCAGTTGAATTTTTTCCTCAGAAATGGGATATAGAGGTAGCGCCCAGTGGGCATTAAGTTTTTTAAGAGCCTTTAAGCTCACTAGTCCCCAACTATGCGATTCACAGAAATTGATTTGGAGATTATACTTATGGTGTGAAGATTATCCCCCACCCCACCCATTCGTCCCGCACCCCACCCCAACTCACCCACCGGCCCCCCAACAGCCCCCAATCCGCACCCCTGCACATTAGTCCTTAAGGGCTGCGAAAATTTTCATTTAGCACACAAAATTTCATTTAATGATATTTTTCGTTTCAATTGATCCAGTAACATTGTCTGATCCCGAAGATAATGGGAAAGCCTAATTATCGATCCCGACGTCGGCGGACAGTGCAACACTACCGGAACCGTAACGTAGTTCCTCAATCCCAGCAGTAAGATTGTAACATCTACGGTTGCCTGCGTTTATCGAAACTAAGACGACCGTCTTGAGGTGCTTCTCGGTAGGCGTCTGCCGCTTAGATCTAATGAGAGCAGATACGTACTCCCTAAGCCAACGTGATCAAATTGCAATGGCATAGGGCTGTTCGTTAGTGGTATTGATTACGATGGGTGATTTATCACCAACAAAAGATGATGGAATTCGGTTGTTTGGTTATTAGAATATGCTTTTAGGTGATTTTACGCCTAGGTAGAATTGGTTGTGGCTTACGGGCGTCAGCTGACGTACGTTCAGTGTGTATTCCAGGTGACAAAATTTAGTCAACGTCTCATTGGTGAGGTAATATGTACCGAGAATTGACTGCCGTAATCTCAAAACTACGAACCAGCCTGTCATAGGTTTAACCCTGGTGTGGTGGACTGGGCGAATTGAACCTCCATTCAAAGCTTTTATGCGCAAGTTGCAGGGCAATGTTAATAATTTTGCATTTTTTTCAATCTCTCACAGAGTTCGTTTTCTGGCCAACTCGTAGCCGGCAAACCCGGTGGAAGACAAACCGCTGCACTCTCATTATACAGGAGCTGGTATCCTCGGAAGGAACGTCTTCAAATTGGACAGAACCAGTATTCAGAAGAGAAAACACAAGTTCGTCTCGGTAGTCTGACGAACGCTAACGGAGAGTGGTCCAAAGTAATCAATCCCTGTGTTTATGAAGTGAGCTGACTGGTACGCGAGTCTCTCCGTTGTGAGGTATGCCATGATCGGTTGAATGATTGCAGCGCTGAACTCTCTGCATATGACGAAGCTGGGCTTAATGGCAATTAACGATGACGGTTGGTTACGCCTGACTTTCAGGCGTAAACAATCGATGCTCTGTTGCTAAAATGTATGGCGTGTGTCTAACAAAATGAAGGCAAACTCAAACTCAAATAGTCGCTTAAAACAACCAGGTCAGTGTATGAGATCATTGGGTCCAATAAATGGTAATAATTGCGCGAAGAAACTACTCTGCTTTGTGGTTAGAGACGCTGTCATTGGGAGTGAAGAATCACTGATCAAAATACTATAGTGCTGCCGTCAACAAGATGTATTGAGTTCTTTGTTCCTTAATGGGCTTGGTTACGGGTACCGCTACAGATAAGGTGCAGTTATCATATTCTTTGAATACAACGCCTAGCTTGATGTCGACGACGCAACTAATTGAATGAAAGAAAAGTGGCAGAAAAATTTCAGACTACAAAACTTCAGCGGACATATACCATGCGTGCCAGCAGCTGCCGGTTTGTCATAAATCACAGGTAAATAGGTCTTGAGAGCTTCCACCAGGCTCGTAGAGATCAAGATGTTGGAATGGTTCTTAAATATTTTTTATCTATAGTTTGTTCTTAGGCAACTACGGAAATCCACACTTTGCGAGGAACCTATCAAGTGTTCCGTTTCATGACTCGTCATCCACAACTCTATCTGTTGACTATTTATCTATTGTCAACTGTCTTTCAAAGTATTTGAGCACCTACAGTTAACAGTGCGACAAGACCAATTGGGTAGTAGATCTTGGAATTTTTTGTGTCGGTGCTAATAGTACACTGGCTGGCAGCAAATGCCGTTGTGGTTGTGATACCACTTTAAAAAAGTATAGTCATTCCTTCTTGTGTGAAACGATAACTTTAGTTCAGTAAATTGAGGAGACCATCAGCTCGGTCGACCATATCTGGCACTTCCTTAACAATTTTTGGTCCGCTTGAACCCACCTACATGGAGATTATGTAACAATTTCTATCTCGTAAGGGCCTTGAGAGAAGCCTTTAAATCTAATTAATTGCCCGTGCAGATGTTCACAAGGTTTTGCGTTTTTACTCGCTGCAGTGCGTAGTTCTAGCATGTGAGCGAGTCTTTTGCCCGAAAAATGTAGCGTGCATGCTTACGTAAAACATTTGAGGTCACAAAAAGCGCCAATTTGGCTGATCACACGGGAGAACTCAGTACTTGAATGCGCCATACGACCCCATTTCGTACCATAAATTCACTTTACTATTCGGTTTGAAAGCGGTTCATGATTGCTTTGAAACTGTAAGACTAAAACTGAAGAATGACGTTAAAGGGCGCCGCTGAAAATCCAAACTATATGCAAACGAGTTGCGAGCCTTTCTCGTGGGCAGTAACTGTTTCACTTAGGCAGATCGCGTGATACGCATCCAGTCCAATTATCGCGATGTTTCCATAGCAGTATGTTACAGGGTCTAAAAGTGAAGGTAAGTTTACTGCAGTTCTGGATCTATTTGTATCAAGGATATCTGCACTCACATTCATGTTATTTTTTGCGTAATGACTCATTTTGAAGGCTTCAATTCCTTGGTTGTTGCATGGCGTTAAAGTTAGTTCAACCAACTTCGTGTCAATAAGCTCCTTGGTATTTATACTCATAGTTTTATTGCAGGACCGTGCAAGCTAAGTCTGTGTGCAAGACTATTGGACACCAAGGGCTACTGCATGCGGCATCCCACAAACCTACAGCCGTGGTATCGTTACCGAAAATTTTCAAATCTGCAATTCAGGCAATTGAAGGAGGGCTCTTACCTTGCTCACAGATTTTTATTCTAATTGTAGACTTACTCGACTCTTGCAAACAGGGTTTGCTGGGCCATGCTCTGGCATTAGAATTAATGTTGCTGTTAGCTGTGGAGGATTTATTTATGGTTTTTGTTTCTTGATCCATAGAGAAAAAGGTTGTGGGAGCTGCTGCAACCCTCCTTCCTGGGATGGGTAATGCCGCAACACATGTTTTCCCTAAAGCATGAGAACCACAGATTTGTACAAGCCAATTCCTTTGCTCGCTACACGTGATTTTTTCCTAATCACACAAGGATACCAGAGGGGGTGGTTGCCTATGCAGCTGGTTTATGTGTTATTTTTGTTGGCAGTGGTTTCTCGAAGAAATTTTAGCCTTGGTTACGGAGTTGGTTTTGACGGCAGCTGTTGTTGTTGACGTTTGTTTCAACAAGTGATTTCCTCGGCCTCTTGAGCTGATCGTCAAAATCAAGAGTTGTCTGCCTAATCCACTGTTTCTGGGCCCTGAAGAGTTAAAGTTTCTTTCATACTGGGCGGCATCCATTTCAGAGCCGTGCTAAAAATCGAGGTGCGATTGCAGTCAGGGTCCAATGAAAGTGACCTGAGGACGCCGACAAGAGTTGATGGTGTCGGAGTAGCTTTTTATCACTACTCCGAATGTTCAAAAGTGGGAAATTGCTGAGTTTGTCCAAATGTGCACTGACGACGCCCGCTGGCTGACCAAACTTTCGTTTCATTGTCTTAAGTCCGTCTTTCTACTTTAGGCCTCAGATTGTGACCTCAAAAATGGCAGCTCTTGCTTTCCCTGTAACGATTTCTAAGTTACGTCGATTTGACGTAATATGCCATGGACTGAGGGTTGATTGCACTTTCAAATTGCCGTACCGTTCATGCCAATGCAAATGGTTGACATTGTGCTGAGACGGTTTCGATTCTGGCAAGAGACCCCTCTTGCTGCCAGTTGTTTCAGCCAACTCTCTAATTTTTTTTTCGCATTTGTGGCCGGGAAGAGGGGTGGGCTAGACCTCCCCGAGAGCAGAGATTTATTGGTTTGGAAAAGTTGTTGGTTGAACCAGCAAAAAAAAATAACGCAGGGAGGTATTGAACAGATTGTGGAACATTAGACAGAGATTGGACGGGTGTTGCATTTTGCAAAAATAAAGTGTTTTTGGAGGGTTTTGTTGCGGTGATCAACAACTGATTCCGGCATGATCAATGTGATCATTGGTTTTGGGATCATGATGGTTTGAGTTTGAAAGTGCATTGATGGAGCGCGAAGTGCAATGGATTTTTCGATTGGGCAATGCAACTCGGAAGATCCAAACTCGGTTCATTTGATGCATCCGAAATGTTCCCGGGTGTTGATCCAATCTTGAACATGTTTCGTGCCCTTGAACGAGTTTTTCTCGGAACAATGAGCTGACCTCTCCTGTTTTTGCGAATGCATAGTGATGAGTTGTCCATCAACTCAATTTCGTCAATTGCAGTATAGCAGCTACGCGTTTACGAAAATCTTTTTCAAGCTGCAGATTTTCCTGTTGCTTTTTTCTGGGTTTTTTAAGAAGGCATGTGAGAAGTGTTTTTGTGCTCTTGTATGTTCTGCTCTGTTGTCTGTCAGTCCGAAGAATCAATGGAACTTCTAGCATGAATTGTGGTCTAGTTTCAGATCAAATCTAGTGTAAAATCAAATCTAGTGTAAGATCAAATCTAGTGTAAGTTCAAAGAAACCCTGATTTTTATCATTCACTATAGTGGGATATTTTTTGCGATCAAGCATTTGATCTTAAATTGTCTATGTCGTCTCTGACTGTTGTAATATACAGTTATAAACATAGTCATACACCTGTCATTATACAGTTGAAACCTATTATCATATATGGCAAGGTACTACATCATGCAAAGTACTGTGCAATGTGAAAATGATAACAGAAAGCATAATAGAATTAGCTGAAAAGGAAACAGTAAAAAATTGAGAGAGTAGAAAACTCGAAATGGGCTAATGCAGTAAATAAAACACAAACCAACCCGTAATTTAAGTAAGTCACGCGACCAGATAGATATCATAAACTACGGAGGAGTAAGAGGCATTTAATTGGTTGTACAACTCTAGCTCATCAAACGCTTCGGGCACAGAGAGTTTTACGACGGCCTTTGGAGAGTTCTCCGTTGGGAATGACGACTGATAAAAGAAGGTTGTTCTTATGCGTTAGCACTATTGTTAGAGGTTTCAGCTCAAGCGTAGGATTTTGGTGTAATTTAAGTTAACTAGGTTCTTTTTGTTTACATCTATACACAATGTCTTAAGTGGATAGTTAAGCGTATCATTAAATGGAGTACTACTTTTGTTCTGAGTGGAAATTTCAAGAGTTCCCGCGTATGCTATTGCTGTACGCTCTTGATTTTCTCAAGCACTGCAATAAGCTGCAAAGTTTTGAAATGCTTACTGTTATTTGTGCGATGACAAGAAACATAATTGCTAACTGCCTCATTCCAGACAACTAGCTGATTTTTATTTCGAGAGAATGGACTCAGTTGAAACTGAAAAATTATCGCACTCTATAATAGTGTTTCAACAGCGTTTGAAGTTGAGATCAGACAATTTTACAATGGACAGCCCGATTTGAGAACATCAATTAATTTCGATACCAAATTTGGACTAACTGGCCTAACTTCAACTTTTTTAGACTGGATTTTACATTACTTTTTATTTAATCGTATATTAGCAATCCATGTTATTTTTGTTCGGATGACATTTTCGTGACGTTTTCAAATTTGTTCAATAAATTGAGTTCGTTTTCTTGCTTCTGGTTTTTTAAGGCCAGATTGCTCTTTCAACTCAGAGGCCGCAGATGGTACTCAGGTTGATCAATTCGCTGTTTTTCTTTTTCTCCAAGAAATTAAATATAAATGGTGAGCAAGAAATTAAATTTCTCCAAGAAATTAAATATAAAATTAATTGTCAATAAACTGAGCGGAATGTACTAAAATTATGGTGGTACATTTGCTGCAAATGTAAATGCCGAAACGTAAATGTACAACGACGAAGTTGAGTTCAAGTCTGAAAGAGGTTATGTTTTCCCCGTGTTCTGGTTTAGCCAAGTTCACTCAAAACTGCTTTCATTGAATATCCCTGAGTGCTTCATATGAGTGCTTCACCCTCCACTACAGAAAGGACTTTGAATAAACGGGTGATCATTGTCTTGTACCTAGTTGTAATGAGTTTGGGCTGATTGGTGTTTGTTTCTGTGACAACATCTTTGGGATCTTGGGCAAAACTTTGCACCCTTGTCATGTTTTGTCTCTGTTTAGCGTCAGTCTTGAATCTGATCCTCTGAAGTTGAGTAATTTTAGCAATGCTGGATCCGAGAACAGTCAAAACCAGCTCCTGAAAAGTTGATAATTCGATACAGAACCAGAATCTAAAATTGTTTCCAAACAGAAGGAAATCGCTTTAACAATTTTTGAAAAAAAAATCAATCACAACGGTGCCAGGTACAAAATCGGTTTTCTGTTCAATTTGACTGAAAATTACAAAACAACTAACCAGTAACAAAGGCTCAACTGAGCAGTCTGCACGACCGTCTCGCAAAAGATAATAAGTTTCGCCAACTATGCAAAGCATTTATGCAAACAGACCTGGAATGGGATGTGAGTTTTATTTGATAAACTGCAACCAGATAAGGTGTGGTGTCTTCCCACCAGCCAGTATGCAACCCAAATGGTCGACGGTCAATATGAAAGTGCATTCTTCCAAAAGTTAAGATCAGGGGGTCTTTCGTTAACTACTGGGGAATAAGCAAAGCAACGGTAGAGCAGTACTGGAACTGAAAAGTCGAATAAATAGGAAACGCCGTAACTGGATCTTAGTTCTTAGAGTTTTCGGTATCTGAGACACAATTATTAGAAAAAGAATGTTCTCAATAATGTAGGAAAGCAATGGTTTTTGCAGGCGAACCTTATTTTGCTGGTATGGTGTGAGGTGTTTCATCTTGTCATATTGTGCAATAGGATCTAAGCATTGATGTTCCTTTGGGAGCATCTCTGCAAACTTGCATTCCCTGAATCTCACTTTGACTGGATCTTTTGCTTTGATCAGTTTGGTAGCAATCTCTCCACAATCCCGAAGTACGCCAGGTGGCGATCAGACGTAGAAAATTGACTGATTACTTGTAAATCGGGAGTGCGTAACAATATGCCCTGTTTGCGTTAAAACCCTGTGCACGTTGACTTTCTTGTGGTGGTCCACAAAGAGAATTGTGAAAGAATGACCCACAGCTGCGTCAGGGTCTTGCATTTCCTGAATGAAATTCAATATATCAGCCATTGAAGTCATTCAGAAGCTTACAGATGCTTAAAGCCAAAATTTTGAGAAGTTTAAGCAGTGCAAATATTTGTGTCAAGTGAATGTAGACAAGAACTTGTCGGATTTCAAACGGTTTCCTAGTCCTTGGTGATATTTGACCAGGCACATGGTTTTAGTGAATTTACCTTTCTGTTGCCACAGATCACTAGGGCGTGATGATAGTAGAGAGTGAGATGAACCATGATATTTTGACAAAGAATCGTAGTGCTGCATTAGAGCGTTATAGTATTTGGTAGACCGTTCAACTATTTACTCTGCTAAGGATGTTCGAACCTGACCTCAGTTCCTATTGGCTTCAAACTCCTATCATTTCGAGTCTGGAATGCATCCTTTTGGCGGGCGCCATCATCCTGACGTTTGAGTGTACCCACTGCGTTTATTTCCAGCCATAGCTTTCTTGAGAGCCTCGTATCTTCATTGTGTTCCACAGGAATGAACCCTCTTGAACTATTGTTTTATAGAACTCTGTTGTATAGATCACAGAGGACAGAAATGCGATCAGATTCTGTTTTTGAACATCCTAAAGATTTTTCGGGATTGCCGTGGACCACTGAAGTATTATGGTAAGTCATCAGTGTTTGTTCTGTAGTGTCATATCTTCCGTCTGTTGTACTCTGTTCTGTAAGTTGCAAAATAATAGTTGAAAAATGGAGTTAATTAAGTGAATGGTCTGAACCTGAGTGAATTATTAGTTTGCAGAATTCAGATCGTTTTAAATTTGTATTGGCCGTTTTGAATGATATGTGGAACTGTTCCCAAAGCTCTCCACCCCTGAACCCCCCCACCCCCACCCACCCACCCACTGCCCTGTGACTATGAGTTTTATTTTTGTTAGCATATTTGAGCAACATAATGGGTGGTTTCACATTGATAATGCTATTCATGCCGCAACTGATGAGAGGTGGAACCAGTCATTAGAATCCATTTGTCGCTATAAACGGTAAAGCTATTAACTACGGATGGCCATATTCTACAAGAAGAATAAAAAGTTTTTTAATAGCCGCACAGCGATAGCTGGGGCTATTATTGGCCTTCTCTTGGTTTTTTTACGACTCGAAGAGGAGTATTGGTTTTCTCTCGATCTTTTTCTTTTTTTACAGGAAGTAGAATTGTTCACGCGGCATTTTCACCTAAAAGCGAAAATGAGAAAAGCTGTCTCGGTGAACAGATTTTCGCTAAGCGAGAGAAGTTTTTTGATCATGTGCTTCGTTTAGTGAATGCCTTTTTGACTTTGAAAAGTAGTTTTTGACTGAATGGCACATATAGATACCGTTTTTAGCCGTTTTTTGGACTAAGTGGCCCATTTTTTTTTTTGCTTTTAATTTGGTTTCTTATAGAAATAAAGTTTATTCGTTACTATATTGAAATGTCGACCTCGGAAATTGATTCCACAGTGTTTTGCAGAGCCTGAAAATGCGTTTCAAGTTGAAAATTGGCACATATTTCTTGATTTTTTAGTTAATTCTTGGCCTTTTTTTTCTATTAATTTCTTCATTTTTGGATCTTTTAACCGTCTTTTTGTCAAAAATCAGTTAATATGGCAACTTCTCTTTGATATTTCATATACTCAACGCCTCTTTCTACCTCGATGTCATTTTATTTTATAAATTTACATATGCTAATCCGATTTTGGTTGTTTTTTCCGATTTTGGTCAGTTTTTTTGTTTGTATTTTGGTTGTAATTGCTAGAAATGGTCTTTTTGTGCAACATGAGGGACTTCAATTTCGTTTCAATAAAAATTCAATCATTTTTTGGCGTTAGGTTTCGAAAAACAGTTAAAAGAAGAATAAAAAGTTTTTTAATAGCCGCACAGCGATAGCTGGGGCTATTATTGGCCTTCTCTTGGTTTTTTTGCGACTCGAAGAGGAGTATTGGTTTTCTCTCGATCTTTTTCTTTTTTTACAGGAAGTAGAATTGTTCACGCGGCATTTTCACCTAAAAGCGAAAATGAGAAAAGCTGTCTCGGTGAACAGATTTTCGCTAAGCGAGAGAAGTTTTTTGATCATGTGCTTCGTTTAGTGAATGCCTTTTTGACTTTGAAAAGTAGTTTTTGACTGAATGGCACATATAGATACCGTTTTTAGCCGTTTTTTGGACTAAGTGGCCCATTTTTTTTGCTTTTAATTTGGTTTCTTATAGAAATAAAGTTTATTCGTTACTATATTGAAATGTCGACCTCGGAAATTGATTCCACAGTGTTTTGCAGAGCCTGAAAATGCGTTTCAAGTTGAAAATTGGCACATATTTCTTGATTTTTTAGTTAATTCTTGGCCTTTTTTTTCTATTAATTTCTTCATTTTTGGATCTTTTAACCGTCTTTTTGTCAAAAATCAGTTAATATGGCAACTTCTCTTTGATATTTCATATACTCAACGCCTCTTTCTACCTCGATGTCATTTTATTTTATAAATTTACATATGCTAATCCGATTTTGGTTGTTTTTTCCGATTTTGGTCAGTTTTTTTGTTTGTATTTTGGTTGTAATTGCTGGAAATGGTCTTTTTGTGCAACATGAGGGACTTCAATTTCGTTTCAATAAAAATTCAATCATTTTTTGGCGTTAGGTTTTGAAAAACAGTTACAACTTTTTCATAAATGCTGTCTTAGAAGTTTTTTGTATTTATAAATTCTGCTTTTTCCTATTTTTTGTTCTCTTAAGGAGAATAGATCCTTGTATCGGATGATTAGTTATCTTTTATATGTCTTGAAAGCTGAACAATGAAATGTATTCGTTTTTCTTGAATTTTTTATTGATTTTTAACTTTCAAAAATCAAGAATGTGTTTTTGTTACGGTGTTTCTTACTTTGTGCCCATATTCTTCACATTCTAGTGAGTATCTTTCTACCTTTGTCATGGGACCTACATATATTTTCGGTATATTGATTTTTTCAGTTGTTAAAAATGAATGATTTCAGCTTTTTCTTAGATTTTCGTCATTTCTTTGGTTTGCATTTGATTTGATTCAACATAAGGCAGTACTGAGAGTTTGATAGCAAGCCTTTTCCTCATTTTCCACTTAAGGCTATTTACTGCAACTTTCTTCGGGCCTTGGTATTAAATTAAGACTTTTTGCCTTTGAATATTTTTCCTGCTGCTTATGTCTTTTCTATGACCAATTTAATTTTTGAATTAGTATGAAATCATGTTATCTAGAATATGTACAACAATGAACAAGTGTGTGTTGTTTTTTGTCCTAATTGCGGTGATTAGAAGTGTATTTATAGGTGTTCTCTGATTATTAAATTTGTGCTTTCTGTTTTGAAAAGATTTAACTTAGTTTCTAAGATTTTTATCTGCCGTTTGCTTTCGCGATCTTTTTCGGATTAAAATCATGAATTATTTGAGGGCAATTGATAACCTTGTCAGCTTTTTCAGTCTATCACTTTTTTGACCACTTTAAGTATTTTGGTTTTTTAACATTACCAAACGTTTTCAATGGTAAAAAATTTTACTGCATTTTGTTTCTCTTGGTGACAGTGGTTTAAATTTCACCAATTTTCAGAGCAGACCTGGAGAGGTGGTGAGCTAATGGTTTAATACAAAAAGTAGTGGCTTCCGCTGCAATTACGGTTTTGTTAGTGAAGTTTTGATGCTTCGAGTCGCTTCCGGAATTCTTCCGGCTATGTTTTTTATTTCGTCGTCGCGATTTTTGTTACGACCATACGACGTCACAACCACTTCAAATCTGCTTTTTGTTCATTCGTTCATGCAATTTCAACTGAATTGCGTGTGTGACGTCATTTTTCGCTCTTACTGGAGCGAGTTTTTTTGTTCATTCGCGTGATTAAATTTTTGGTCACACTTTGACTTAGCTCACTCTCAAAAATGACTTCCTCACTTTGACATTGACTTTCATTTGCTTTAATTCAAAGAGATAAGGTCAAGTGAGTGCGTGTCACTCTAATTGAAAGTTATTGGAGCGCAGCTAATAGAGGCAGCAAAAACTTATACATGTTTTTAATCAAAATATAACATATCAGCCTTCAATGAAAAGACGAATTTTTTGGCCCGTCTTTTTCACTGTTTTTTTGAGACTGCAGATCTACGAAGCTATTGCGGCTATTTTCTGGCAATCTGCTAGTTATGTTTGTTATTTTGCTTTTTTTGTAGTGCTATAAATTGTTTCTGTTTATAGCGTTCAAAAGTGCTATTGGAGCGTGGAAGATAGTCCACAGACAGTTTTGAGTCCTTGAGAGCAGTAATGTGTATCTTGAGATGCGTTCTTAATGAAGAGTGATCATGAGTTGCGACAGAGCTCGAAGGAGACACCAGGACGGAGGTGTGGTGTGGTGGAGCTGATTGGGGATAACTATGCGAGATTTGCATCAAGAGCAAAAATGTCAACATGAAGGCTTGTAAGTGACCCAAATTTGTACAATATATGGTGACGTGATTCGAGTTGCTGGTGACGTGGTATCGAGTTGCTGGACTGTGTTTCATTGAGAAAAAGGTTAAGAAAAATTTGTGTTTTGAGATTCATGTCTTGAGTTTGTTTGAAGGTGCTTGCCGACAATTGCTTCATTCACATCAACGTATTGTTGTCTTGTGGGTCATCACAAGAAACTGCTTATAGCGAATCAGAAAAACTGCTTATGGGGCATAGAAAAAACTGCTTATTGGGCATCAGAAGAAACCGCTTATTGGGCATCAGAAGAAACCGCTTATTGGGCATCAGAAGAAACCGCTTATGGGGCATCAGAAGAAACCGCTTATTGGCAATCAGAAGAAACCGCTTATTGGGCATCAGAAGAAACCGCTTATTGGCAATCAAAAGAAACCGCTTATTGGGCATCAGAAGAAACCGCTTATTGGGCATCAGAAGCAGCAGTTCACTTGGTAGGCAACAGACACAAGTGGCACCAGAGAACAGAAATGTGTTCAATTATGATGCGCTAAAATATTCCTATTGGGAATTCACTGGACCATTTCAAAAAATAATATGAACCCTCAATGATTGTGTTGGTTATCGATATGTTAGTGATAACTTCTATAGAATGATGAATTTGAATTTGATGTTTTTTTGTAATTTGAAGAGTAGTTTCCTGGTTATAATACTTTCAGAGTAAGTTATCTATGATGCTCATGATTTTGTTTTTGTTTTCATTGTTCCAACCACAAATTTTGTTGAATTTAAATTTGATTGATGTTAAAATTGGTCGTGTTCACTGACTTCTGGGCGTTTTTCAGACTGATTAGACCAGTCTGCTGTGTCTTGTTCACATGTGCAATGATCTCACGGACTTGTAATACTTATCTGAGTCCTCGGTGGTGCAAAGAACAAATGATAAAAAGTCACCTACGGTTTTGCTATTCGAGATTAATTCTTTGAGCCGTCACTCAAAGTTAATGTTGCTTTAAATATATTACTTCGTAGGCCTTCTGGTCGGTCTAATTATTGCTTTTACCAATTTTCTCTACGGCTTTATGGTCATAGTATCACGTCAAAGCGATTGTTATTAACTAGTGCAGCCAAGTCATAACAAAAAAAGTTAGAAGAACTAACTAACCGAGAAACATAATGCAAATTTTAAAAAGTTTTTTGTCTTTCTGAGTTGAAAATAAAATCGTACAATAAAGCTTTTTGCTTCAAATAATTTATCGTGCTCGATCTAGCGATGAATAATTAGCAGTTGAACGTTTGAGAGCCTTTCACTTGTATGCTTTATTGACATTCTGCGCGGCTATGTGCGGACATTCCTAACATCTTAGACAAATCGGTCTGATATCGAGAGAGAACAGCAGTACCAAAGTCAAATTCCTTCTTTATACGTGTGCATATTTTGAGCTATGAACAGCTTTCGAAGTTGCAATTACGTTCGATCTCTCTTTATCAAGTTAGCCGCGTACAGTTGTGTACAGTCATTGATTTTTATGAGTAATGTTGTACAATAAGGTGAGTTTTATTTGTTTTATTGTTATTGTTGTAATAAATAGTACACAGCAACAACTATTGTTACCACAAACAAGAAGATTGCGGACATTAAAACTGTAGACTTGAAAACTTTGCTTGCTGTTTTTCTTGAGAGTTTTCAACCCACTTATTTCTGACGATTTATACTTAGCTGATTTTTTTTTCTTTCCAAATAGTGTTCTTCCTGATTTTAGTAGTAGGAAAATGATCTTGAAAGCGATCAAAGTCGATGTTCAGCTTCGATTCCCGCTCCTTTAAGAAACAAGACTAAATTCAGAAATATAATCAATTGTTGCTTTGATTTTTTTATCAATATATAGCTTGATGTTTTTGAGAATAATGTAGGCCAAATTGTTTGGTAATTTTATCTAAATTCTCCATCCACGCATCTCTAACAACAGAAGTTCACAACTACAGAAAAGTTGAAAATTAGGAGTGAATTTAGATCCTTCGAAAGTACAATTATGTAACCTTTAGAATTGAAAAAAAATTAAGTTCTTCCCGTATTTGATATATTTTAGAGACATCGGTTTAAAAGCCGCTGAACAAAATGGAGCAAGGCTTTACAAGGGACATGTCTTTTTTTCACAATTCAATTATTTGGAATTGAGTGGGTTTTGTCTTTTTTTAAGATCTATTCACGCATTTTGTTCGTTTTCAACCTTTTTAAAGCCGGCCCCGTGAAAGTCGATAAACAAAGTCAAAATAATAAAAAAAAATCAAGCCCCTTTGTGCGTAAGTAGGAGCTGATTGCCTAACTTTGCTTTTATTTTCTAACGCTTGTTAGGTCTAATCCGCATTAGTATTAGTATTAACACTTGTATTCTCTCAATGAAAAGTTCAATTGAGCCTTTTCAATTAAATCAAAAACAAGAGTACTTCAAGAAATAACATCAAATATTGTTCTTTTGATGGGGAGGATCTATATGCTCAATTGGATCTTTCTGTTCAGTTATTTTTGGCCGTTCGATATATTCATCAAAGAGAGTTGGGAGTGATATCAATAGAAAGTCCGTCCATCGTAGAATATGGAATTGAAAAGATTTCCAAAAGCGATAGATAAGGCGTCATCAATTCCAGGCGGCTATTATTGCGTTCCTATTTTTTTTTAATTCAAAGAGTTTGAATTGTATTGGTGTGCTGTCTTTTTTTAAAGATCTGTTCACACATTTTTCGGAGTCGACTAAAAGTCAACTTGGAGTGGTGTTTTACTGCTTGAAAGCGTTTTTTTCATCGTAGAAGTAAATGTGGGATTTGGTCTAGTGGTATGATTAGGTCCTCTTGGGCGATGAACACAGATTCGAATCCGGGCATGGTCAGCACTTTTTGCACCATCATTAAAATATCTACAATTTCTTTTTATCTATAATAAAGTAACAACAGTAAAGAGAAACACTAATTGTAATTTTATGGACTGTTTTGTAATACGCGTTTTCGTTCTGCCTGAAGTTGTCTTTTCTCCCTCAAAGCTTCCCTTTTTGCAGGGTCTCTTGTGGAAATCAAGCCATTGATCCTCCTGCGGGTTTCGTTAGCTGCGCGTTTAGCATCCAGAGACTTCTGTGTCCAGTCCTTATTGACTTCATCCCGATATTTGAACACAATGGGGGCTTTGACGTTTTCGTAGGTTTCTTGGAAGAAAGGAGTACGGCGTTGGAAACTTTGTGGCCGTACAACACAATGCCAAGTTGTCAGGAAGGATGTTCACCGATTGTATCCAGGCAGCGACTGGCGTCAGAGGAGTACAGAAACTTGGCTTCAGCGACATGCTTTTTGTTTCTCTTCACGTTGACCCGGAAACTCCGATAACGGCCCAGTGTTGTCTTTTTTACTGTCATAATAACCACATCCTTTATTTTCCTTTTTGCTTCTTGTTTTGATGGTAGGTTGCTGTTTCTCTTCCCTACTAACTTGACCTCTAAGAACCGATCTTGTCCAGCTGGTGGAGTTGGAGCGCGCTGTCGATCAGGGGTGGCAGAAAAGTCATCTCTTAGAGCCCTGACCTTCATTTGGTGTTTGAGGAGGCTTACGATTTCATGATTTCTGCTGATACCATAGCAGTGTAGAGTGTCCTAAATAATTTATTCAGTAGGTTTGTACGATTTTGTTCTTTTTCCCAAAATGAATGGTAACTCACTTTTTTGTTCTCGAACTTTTTTCTGCAGTTGAAGTAGCCTTCTTTGAATTTTGGTTTCACATATCAGCCTGCATAAGGTTCCGAACAATTCTCTGCTTCTAACACTAACTTCTTTTATTGATCTTTTGCATAACGCTCTATTACAATAGACTGATTGAGTTGTTGCATCGATTGTTATCAGGGAAACGAATCTTTTTTACAATGCAAAGAATTTGAATGGTTTTTTGGGGCGCCGTGTTTTTATTTAAGATGTGTTGGCACATTTTTCAATTACTTTGATCTTTCACAACGGGATAAACAGGTAAAGCCCAGCGTTCATTAAGTTTCATTATAGGGCCAAAGTGGACGTGAGTAGTCCTGCAAGTGCTTAGAGTGGTGCAGCTGCTGGGATGGCCTCAATTTCAGGTTAAAAGTCATTTTTAGGAGGTCTTGGGCTCAAAATGGTGCAATTTTTGAAAATTTTTGTCATTTCTTGAGTTTTTCCAGCTTCAGGGGCCAGGGAATCTCCTATAAGGTTTGATAATAGGGCACTGTTTTGTTTCTAGTAACAATGGATAGGTTTTCAACGCTGTTTTAAGGTTTCCGAATGTTTTTGTCAATTTTTGATGTTCGTCTATTGTCAATAGCCAGGAAAACTATTCTACGGACTGAAAACAAAATTACTGCATGATTGTTAGTTTCAATGGATTTTTGTTTAACAATCTAACCTTTCGAATTTAAAAGGACTCTGATATTTTAAATTTTTTAAAAATTTTTACAAAACACTTGCCTTTTATTCAATTTTTCTTGCCTAAGTTGCCAGAAAACCTCATACAGGGTTTGATAGTATGTTATTAAATAGCTAAATAGCTGCTAGGGGGAAATTGAATAGTTTTAGACATTTTAAAGGAACGAATTTTTTTGAAATTTGAATTTTTTTAATAAAAATTATTGCCTATCGATCTTAGAACCAATTAATTTTCAAGGCTTGGAATTGGGTTACTGGATAGTCTCCTCTAGAGACACAAAAACAATTCTTAAGATGTTAATATAAAAATTGTCAGCAACAATTCATAAAAATTTGCAATTGACTTCATTTTCTTTAAAAAATGTTTGGGTCATTTTCGATTTAATCAATCTTAAAGTGCCAATGATTTTTTTTGAGGCCTTGCAGATGTAATACTGCAGCAATTTCAGAAACAAAAATTGGTTTCAAACATATTTTTGAAATAGTTATTTTTAAAGGGATCAAATTTTGTCTTAGGGGTTAAAGCTTCAAAGCTTTAGCAAAGATTATATTTTTGTATTGTTTGTTTCTCAATTTTTTGATGATTTTTTAATGTTTTGGCTGGCATTGTTCAATTGATCATCTGCTAGTCAGGTAGAGTACTTCTAAGTGTTTCATTCAATTCTTTCAATTTTGTTTCAGGACTTGTCCAGCTATGTTTTTTTTTACTTCGTCGAACAGATTTTTGTTGGAATTGACTTTTTCAATGACTTGTGTGAGTTCTACTGCTTTGAAGTTGAAATTTGTGTTTGTGACGTCAATTCTGCTTTTAAGTCAATTGATTGACATACCTCACTCTAAAAAATGACTTCTGAACTCACTTAAGGAACTTTAAATTTTATGAACATTTACTAATTAAAGGTCAATAGTGTGCATCTAAGTAGTGCCAAGCTTATAGCCCTAATTCATGAGTAAGAGTTTTGAGTTTTAATATTGAGTATGAATTTTGAAGAAGCTCCATTAGGGCTTTTTCTTGTAGAGCAAATGAGTCTCATAAAAATGACAGTCCGAATCTAACCCAAAAAGTCTAGTGGTCTATTAGAAAGCTGCTGGTGGCGATCTGTCAATCTTATTTCATTAGTTGTTTCAATTCATGGTAGGCAACAAGCGTCTACCGTGGCTATTTTCCGGCAATCTGCCGGCTATGTTTTTATTTTGTCAAGATTTTTGTTACCACCATATGAGGTCACAACCACTTCAAGTCAGCGTTTTGTTCATTCGTTCATGCAATCACGTCTGAATTACGTGCGTGATATCGTTTTCCCTCTTATTGGAGCGAGGTTTTCTTCATTCTCGTGAGAGTTTTTGGTCATATGTGACTTACATCAATCTCAAAAATGACTTTCTCAATTTGTATTTGACTTTTCTTCACTTAAATTCATAGAGATAAGCTCAAGTGAATGTGTCACTCTAACCGAATATGATCTGAGGGCAGCTATTAGAAGCATCAATGGTATATACAGAATCTCAAAAAGTTCTAACATCTCAGCCTTTAACGAACTGAATTTTTTTTTGGTCCTTTTGAGACTGCAGATCTACGAAGCTATTGCGGGTATTTTCTGACAATCTACCAGCTATGTTTTGAAATCCGTTTTTCCACGGATTTATTGAGGCTTATAATTGGGCGAACAATAGACTGAATTCAGTTCTTTTTGTTCAGATTTTCCGTGTTTTTGCTCAATCTTGCCGGGTTTGCTTAAAAATTTGCTAAATTATTTTTTACATAAACGCGTCATTCTTTATAGCTGTGAAGCTTTAAGCTGAGCGTAACTATATCGTGGTCTTCGTGTTTGTTTTTCACAATCCTTGTTTTGATTTTATTTCTTTGATAATGATGTTACTGACTTGACAATATTTTGTCTAAAACAAACTAATGTTTTTTCGTGTTTTGCGAGTATTTGTTGTACTTTTTGTTATCTTATCATTCTGGGGACATGTTTCACAGGTCGCGAATAGGAACTATTTTAATTTGCTCATTTTTTTGAGTTCAAAAATTTGACTTGGAAAGTAATTGTTTGTAATAATAAGAAATATTATCAAAGTTTTGCGAGTTTTTTTCTTCAATTTTTTGTCAAATCATTTGGTCTAATTATAGCTTTTTTGTTTGCTCTTTTATTAAGATGCCTCGGTTAATTGTGTCAGTTAATAGCTTTAATTGCTTTCTACGCTGTCGTATATGTTGTTCGTTTTCCAAAAGTTTTTGTGAACAGTTTTTCTTGTGTCTGTTGAACTTATTGCCTAACCCCTAATGCCTGATCCATTAATCTGATTAATGTCAGATCTCATCAGTTGCTAAAGTCGAATAAAGGAATCGATTAAGTCGCTGCACTTTATTTGTGTTGCATGCTTTTGTTTTTTGTGGTCTTATTGAATAGTCTCGTATGACTAGCACCGATGCTGAGAGTCAGTCTCTTTATAGTGTTGTTATTTTTAGTAATCCTTAAAACCCTAAAAATCTGGGATAAAGAATGAATTTTCTGATTAATTATAGATCTCTTTGTTTAATATGCGTCTATAGGGCCATGATTTTCGTAGACTGTCTTAATTTGACGTTTCTGTGAAAAGGTTAATTTTCAGGTGATTAGTCAAATCAATTTTCAGTTTAATTAAGGTGCCTGCTATGTTTTTGTTTCGTCTCAATCTTTTGTTTTATATTTGTTCACACAGCAGAGCTGAAAAATTGGAATTTTCTGCGTTTGTTTGCTTAATGTCATTTTTAATTCTCTCTCTCTCTCTCTCTAGCAAAAACTTTTAGGTGATCTTTGTTATTAGATTTGGATCATGCGTGACTTCTCATTCAATAAAATAAATTTGCGGTTTCAAATTTAAATTATTTGAAATAGGTAAAGGACAAAAAATTATATGTGTAATAAAGGTCCCTATTTAAAGGGCCTCTCTGGAGTCAATTTTGACAAGCTTTATTATTTTGAACGTCGATTATTTTTTAAATAGATTTTTTTGTCGTCTATACATTTTTTCAATTAGTAGCTACATTTATTTCTATCTGTATTAAATGACGCGAAAATCGTTTTCGCAGCTATTCCTGCAATCTGCCGTCTAAAGTTTTAATTTCAACGACAAAAGAGGTTTACTAAACTGTTGAACTTTTGGCTAAATTTTTAAAAAAAATTAAACCTTTTGGAAATCGTATAAGCGCCAATTATGCATCTATTGCACAATTTGTTTAAATTTGTCGGAAAAGCAAAGCTAAAACTGGTGACAGAGTCTTTATACACTCCACAGAGGTTTATGTTTACTTCCGATTCCTATGAATAAGTTCTAGATTGAACAATTTGCCGGTTTTTTCTAATATGGCTCAATAATTATCCAAAATTCATTTTGAGTTATCGACTTTGCTATCAAATTACATTGTTTGCAGACTATTAGAACAATTAAAATTTCATAAAATTGAGTAGCGATTTTGGGTCTAGTTTTTGCATAATCGTTGGTTTTTACGATGAAAAATTGTTTGAATTACGGCGCTGTTTTGGCGCTGTATTTTTTTGGCATTTGTCGCTTTTCAATTATTTACTGGAAGGTTTTCATACCGAAAATTATTGCTCAATTATTGATCGATGACAGTTACGGGCGGTTGAGGTCCAATGAACATATATTATATATTCAGTTCAATGCTTGTGGTTCTCTTGGCTTCAACATTGTCTGCGTTAATTTGTATTTGAAAATCTGATTTTGTTGTTGTAGTTTTCTAACTATTTTAGTCTCACTGAGGACAGGTTTCATTGGCATTTTATGGAGCTATCGGTCTAATGTTTATGCAAGCTGATCGGTCTAATGTTTTCAGTCGAAAGCTTCTTGTTTTGTCTTTTATTTTGTTTTACAAAGTGATTTTTCCGCTTCTAGTTTCTGTTTTGTTTTTCAATATTTGTCTTTTTTGAGGTTCAATTTGTGTCTTCTCACTTTATTAAATTAATGAGAGGTCGCTTATCCCAATAATGGTGTTGCAAAGGTGCGTAATTGAACCTGTATAATTTTCTCAGTGAATAGATATTTGTTTTAACAGCTTTGACACTGTTTTCTAACAAAATTAACTTGAATGGTTTTCATTTTTGCGTATATTTATCGTTTTTTGTAGTCGTATGATGAAATTTGGATAGTTAAAGGTCTCAATGGTTTCTACGGAGTCAAAATTGAACCTAGTTTTTTTGTTTCAGCTGATTGCTAATGTTTTTCATTTTTATCTATTTCTTTTCACCTGCTATTTAGTCTCATTAAAGACAGGTCGCATATCTGGTTTAGTGAAGTAAAAATTGGTTTGCTCATTTTGCGGTTTATGCAATGCAATTTTGTTTCGGTTAAGTTTTCTAAATGGCCTTGAGCTTTGGTCGTAAGTAATGTTTGTTTTTGTTATTCGACTTTGTTGTTTGCCATGTCTCGTTGGTGGCATGTTTCATCGGCCCTTTAAAGCAGCTTTTGTCACTTCCTTCAATGGTTTCATTTTTAAACGATTTTTTTATTCGTACATCGCTTTTTTTTCTTTTTTTCGAAATGTAATTTTTTCAATGTTTTCAATCTCTTCCTGATTTGGAAGACTCAAGTCAAAACTGGGCATGAGCATGTGTGGGTACATTACATGCGAACATACATTACCGAGCCTCCTTGTATCCTTTATATCTACGTTTCAGTTCCAAATGAGATCAGGAGAATAAGTTGAGCCTATTTTCCGGAATGCTGTCTGATATGTTTTTATAAAACGAATCAGTAACTTAGTTTTGAGATATCGCTTTAGAGAAATAGTGTATATCAAATTTATTGATACTTTCTTTATTGGATTTCTTGGCGAAATTTTTTTAATCAATTAAAACAGAATTAATTGGACGTCTGAAGCTTGATTTTGAAGTAACCTCAAAATAACTTTGGGTCTTGAGGTTCAATCGCATTTTTCACATGAACTTATTCTTCTTATCGATTGAACGATAGAAGTTTAGCTCTTAAGCAATCTTCATGGAAGAGGAGAGTTTTTAATGTGCAGAATTGACTATTCAAAACGTTGTTGGCGCTTTTGTTTTTATTGAGAGCAATTAAAATATTTGTTTTCATTTAATGTGATTTCGCTTAGATTGTTTGCCAAATCTTGACAGTATTTTAAAAATTTTGGCTTCTAATAAATTTTGGCAGTTAAATTGCTTCTTTTGGAAATGGCTCACATTTTGTAGAATTAATTTCTACAGCGGTTATCAAGTTCTTGCTCTCAATTTTTGCCTAAATTCTACAGCAAAGTTCTGAGTCTGCATCACAATTTTGAGTGCTCGGATAAACAAGGTTGAGTTGAAGTCGAAGTCATAGTGCTTCTTGGCTTATTGGTTCGTACCAAAATTGTATTAGTGCTCAAATATCACTTTTAAGAAATTAGTCTAGCCAGGTCGACTGTTTGAAGTGACTGGTTTTTGGTAATCCAAAATTCGTATGTACTTTTTTAATGCAATATTTTTATATGCATATTTGAATATTGTTTGCAAATTTGTTCTGTCTACAGATCAAGATTCTGAAATTACTAAAAAGAAGAATCGGCTATGTGTGGTTACACATGATGATCCAACCAATGAAATAATAAACAAGCTGAAACTTGTTTATTATAGGTGTCTATCCTCAGCTATACGAATATTAATAATGAGCAAACCACTGTCTTCGTTATTTTCAATTTTTCTCCGTTAGATTTTAATAGTGAGCAGATAGGCAGTTGTGCGCGCTAATTTGAAAGTGTGAAACCAATTGACAATGACAAAAAATGTTTAAAAAAGGTCATTTATATGGACACTTGCATCTCAAGTTCATAGAAAGTGGTGAAAATCTGAAGAATTCAGGCCTCATTTAGAAAATAGTTTGGAAATTACTCATTTGGAAATTACTCAATTGGAAATCACTGGCCGAAAAGCAGTATGCCACCTTTTTCGACCAACTGGTGGTTACTTTTGATCAATGCGACTCGAAATTGTCATATCATATTGGCCTACGCGTGATAATGAATACCGACTTGAAGTTTGGAAGACCCGAGTAGAGATCAAAAATATTCTTTCTCACCTAAATTCTATCTTGTCACCGTCCCTTGAAGCTTGTTTTTCAAAACTTTTCTAAGCTACTGATTAAAAGTTTTGGTTGCCAGTGTTAATAGCGGCTATTATTGGGGACACCGTTGTTTTTTTTATAATCCAAAGGATTTGGATTGTATTGGTGTGCTGTCTTTTTTTAAGATCTGTTCACGCTTTTTTCGACTTTTTAACGTCAGTGAGAAGTCAAATTAGAGTGGTGATTTTAGTCACGGTGAAGTACCCAAGGGAGTAAAAATTAGAATAGTTTCAAGGCCTGATTGTTTTTCAAACAACCTTTGAAGTGGAATCAGAAATTGGTGATTGAACAAATTTTCGGTTTTTGAGAATTTTTTTCGCGTGCGTCAATTGTTGTCTTATCACATAGTATCATCACTGACAGGTCGCATCGGTTGATAATGAGGCGCAAAAGAACCTAATTATTGGTCCGAGTTAATAGCTTATTAGATTTCATGACTTGACACTACTTTTTCTCAAAAATTAATGGTTAATTTTCCAGTTTTTGTTGTACTTTTGTAATGTTTGTTGTCTTATCGTTTATTTTTAAAAACAGGCATCATAGGTTGCTAATAGGAGTTATTTTATCCAATTAACTTGTTTCAGTTCAAAGCTGATTCCTTCTATGACTTCGACATCAAATGGTTTCAAGAATTTTCGAGTTTTGCGAGTTTTTGTTGTTAACTTTTTTATCTTATATCTTTGTCTAATTATTGACTCTTTTCATTGGTTTCTAAAAACTCTTTGTGTTGCTTGAAGTCTATTTAAATCATAGCTTTTGCTTTCTTTGCCTTATACGCTGCCCTTGTTTAAATAAAACTATTATTGAAATTTTGAGTTTTCAAATGTTGTTTGAACTTATTGCTGTCTTATCACTTAACCTCATTAATGACAGGTTTCATCGGTTGAAACCGAGTTCGTAAAACTCGGTTTTGATTTTGACCATGTCTGAAAAATAGATCCGATTTTTTAGTCTTGCTTGTTTTTTCTGTTCTTGTGGTAAAATTGCTTAATCTCAATGGTGTGGAACTAATTGTTCTCATTGGACATCTGACCCTCCTTTTTTGTCAAGTCAAAGCTAAATCAATTCTTTGGATTGTGATTCAGACCCTGTCCTGCTGTTTTTTTAATTTGTCGTCTACATCGATTATTCTTGCGACCTGACTTCTTGGAATTGACTTTTTCAGTGACTTCAGTGAGTTCTACTGCTTTGCAGTCAAAATTTGTGTGCGTGGCGTCATTTCTGCTTTTAGGTCAATTGCGTGACTTACTTCAAAAAAAATGACTTCTGAACTCACTTATGGAACTTTAAATTTTATGAACATTTACTAGTTAAAGATCAATAGTTTGCATCCAAGTAGCGCCAAACTTATATGCCCTAATTCTTGAGTTTTTGATTTCGAATATCAATTTTGAAAAAGCTCTGTTAGGGTTTTTTCCTTGTAGACCGTATGTGTCATCAAATTGACAGTCCGAATCTAACCCAAATAATGGTGCATAGTGGTCTATTAAAGGACTTGTGGTCGATCTGCCTATCTTATTTCTTTAGTCGTTTCAATTGATGGAAGGCCCCAAGCGTCTATCGCGGCTTTGTTCCTTTTTTTTTTGGGGGGGGGGGGGGGGGGTGGACGCAGCCGTTTTAGTCTGAAAATAATGGCTTCCAAAAGCTTCAGTAAAAGCAATGGTTCCCGGTGCTAGAAATAGTGATGGAAAGACCCTTCAACGTGCTAGAATTAGAGCTCGTAAGCTCAAACAAAGTTGTTGAAATAGATTTATGAAAGATGGTGACAAATGGAAAATAGGATAATAATTAATTGCCTGGAAGCTTCCCACTGTTACATTAATTGAACGTATCCATGTAACAATTGGGAGAATATGCAGCGTTATATTTGTTTTCTATGGAATAAATGTTTGTTTGATTAAACAGTTCTTCCGATGACAAAGCGCAAATAAAGCAGATTTTTTTTCTGGTCTTTCTGTTGCTGTTTTATGCTGGCTCTTGAGTAGCTCATTAATTTGACTTCGGACATGTTGCCTATCAGGCTTTTAAATATACTATACCTTATATAATTTGCATAATTCAATGGAGTGAAGCGTATTAATCTACTTCTGTGACGCGTATCTGAGGCGGGAAGAGTGAATTTTTTTAGGAATTCCAGCCGTTTTCAAGAAATGAAGTCTTTGAAGGACTTCTATATTTGCGCAAAAGATCAGTTGGCCAATATTGACTAAACTGGAAAAACAGGCTCGCATTAACTGTGCCATTTAGTTTGGACAGTCGGATTTGGTCAGTTTATATGGTCAGTTATCGGCAACTGATCGTTATGTTCAAGGATGTGGATAGATAGTATCGGCACCAACTAAGGGGCTGTCAGAAATTACAGCTGTTATAGTCCTACCACTTCTGCTGCCCTTTTGCAATTTGGCGTCAGATACTTTACAAGTGGATTTAGTTCAAATATGTGAAAACCAAACTTTCGCGGGACCAAAATTTCTCTCATTTGAATAATATTTTGGAAACATGTTTCTTAAGCAACAAATCAGGGGTTCATATTCTGTACAAAAAAAGCAGAAAACTGGCAATTTTTGCAATGTTCCTCTGCCACAGATCTGCTTGATTTTTTTGTGAGGGAGCCAGTTAAATTTTAGCAACGAATGCGTATAATTAGGGTCCGCAAAAGACGATTTGGATTTTTTCAACTTTTTTTTGTAATTTCAAGGTCATGTAATTTAAAAAAAAATAGCAATTACAAGGTCATGATGTTTTTTTATGGAGCCATAGATTAGTGGAATAGAAGTAAAAATAGCAGTGGCATAACTATACCAATTTTCCCCAACGTGTAGCAAAATCCCGTCGAACAGTTATTGGCCTGTTTATCTGCAAATATCTGAAAAGAAAACAGTCGGAGGACCAAATTTTTTTCTTCATTTATAAATGTTTTTCCAAAATAGTCAGAGCAGAATATTATTGGGGTTCACCTTGTTGGTATAAACAAAAAAGAAATTTTATCGCAGAATGCTTGATATCTTTTTAATTGCTCTTGAACGAAGTTCATAGCAATTAGTGTAAAAGTGTGTGTCTTTTTTATGCAAAATTTTCGCTTGACAATTTTGACTTTTCGAGTGATTTTTACGCCCTTGACTTTTTGCGTTTCGCGTGATCCAAAATTCTCTCTCAATCACAATTTCAAGCAGCTGAACTCAATTGGCGGCAATTTAATACTATAAGTCAAATGAAAAGTGCGCCGAAACTGGTGCCATTTTTTACTTTAAATCTTAACAGTGATATATGTTAACCTCTGATGTGGTTATTTGAAGCCCACTATTGAACTTCTTAGTCCCATGTAGGCTCCCCCCTCCCTCCCCCCACCCCCGACTGAAGCAGGCCGCAAGTCATTAGAGCTCCCACTAGTCGTTCGAGAGCAATTCTTCCGACGTTTAGTCGGTTATGTTTAAACTATTATACTTAATCAGTTTTCAAGGCTGTAACGGCTCAAAAACAGTTTTTAACTTAAAAAACTTAAGATTTTGTCACTTTTCCGAAATTTTTCAAAGAAAAAATGTATTTCTGGAGATAATGAGTTTAAGAGGCTGTTTTTCGATTAGTTCTGAGTAAATATGTTATCTGATTTGCTCACTATTGAAACATGCGTTTTTGCTTTTTATGAGATTAAAAACGAAAACTTGCATTTTTGGAAATTTTCCAACAATTTTTGTGCTGTGCATTTAATGCCATTTACGTAATTATAGAAACTGAACGAAAAATGAATATCTTTGCTTGGATAAAAACATTGAGGTAAAAGTTTAAAGATTTTAGTGCGGATTTTCGAGAATTCATAAATGAAAATTAAAATTTTCAAACTGTTTGCTAAAATATTTTAACATTTTTTTAATCAACGTTTTCAGGTTAAGAATTGCAAATTATATTTCAATATTTGAATTTTTTGTTGGAACTCTTTTTGTTTCGGACGAATTGTTAACTGATCCATTTAATGGATAACGCGCATACATTTTGCTTGACATTTGTTAATATTTTCTTCGGAGTGCCTTTTCAGAGCTAAAAATTTCCCAAATAGTTTTTGCGGGCAAACTTAGAGCGGCGTGTTATAGGTTTATCGTGCTTTTTTGTTTTTCTCTCATCTTGACTGCAATGGCGCGGTAAGGGCGTATAAGTTTCTCGAAAAAAGGTGTATTTCTGAAACGTGTGTACAGTACGAGCAAATTAAGGAAACTATACTGAATCTTCCTGACGTATTTATTACTGCTTCAATAATTCCTCAAACGAAAGAAGAAAGGAATTCAAATCCATCAAACAAAGCTTTCCCACTTTCAAAATCCGCCCCATAAGGCGTTTTACTTTCAGTAGGCGCTATGCATACCTCTGTCTCTATTTGCGTTTTTATACTAAAGACTATTCTAACCTTTGCGGGAGTATTTATTTACTTCTATTTTGATGTGGTATTTTGAGACGGCGAAAGATGTGATTTTTTGTTCATATAGTATATTATAGCCACACACGTAAAAGTGAATTTGGAGAGCTCTGATTATAAATCTATTTATTCACTCTTTACAAATTTGCTGTAGGGGATTTAAACCCCATTTTATAATGAAGGAAATTGTGTTCACAAGTCTTATAACACTTTATTTGTTCATGCCTTTTCAGAATGGGTGAATGGGGTCCAATTGTTCACCTTTATTCTATTCACCGGCACTCTATAATTCGTTCACGTGGTGTTCACGCCCGCGTATTATTATCACCCTTACCCATCACAAAAACAGCAGGAGTCAGTTGTGGGCCAACTGAAAGCGTCAATCGGAAACTAATCTAGAATGAACAGTGGACTTGTACAGTCAAAACAAGCATTGGTGATGCCCTAGAGCTGATTTTGTTTAAAAATGCGACAATTAGTCGAGATAACAACAGAACTTGCATGACGTTATTCCATTATCTCATTTAACTCAGAGTTTTAATTTTTCGGTTCTTTTCCTCGCACTTTGGATCAGTAATTGGTGTCGGCAGAAATTTGTTTCATCTTAGTTTCAATTTCTAGTTGTTTGAAGTATTTGTCATCAGTCACTGGAGTTGCTACTTGATTATGAAAGTAATCAAAGCAGTTATCAAAAGATTTGTGCAGCCAATAAGTTGAATCATCGAATGTTTTATCGTAAAATAAGCACGTTTATTTACAGTATTTATGGCTTAGATTTTCCTAACATAAAATATATTATTCCGTGAAAATTTGCCCGTTTCATTTATGTTGAGTTTTAGTTTTTGAGGAATTAAGTATTTAAATTTCGTGTTTGCCAATTTTGTGAAACTTTTTGCACCCATTTTTGCGTCTAAAATTCGTATGTTATGACTTTGTGCACATATTTTAAGTCTTTTGTTGCACATACAACTATTAACGCCAATGTTATGAAATTTTAGCATGTTTTTAACATTTTTGTTTGCCAATGCTATGAAATTTTTTTAACTTTTTTTTAGCATGTTTTTAACATTTTTGTTTCACTGCAAATTATGCCTAAAGTCCTTGCGTCCATTTAAACATTTTTGTTACTTCTACAAATAGCAAATATATTTCAAGTAAAACGACTAGTAATACATTATTTGAAAGTGGGCATCGCTTGTAATAGCAACAGCTGTTCAACGGGACAACTGTGCCTTTGTCTGCATTGCCAAATGGAAACATGGACAAAACTAACAGAAGAAGTACTAATACACCAACAGTACCAGTATCTCCTACATCGTCTTCTGCTGTATTTGTGGTGAATGAAGTAGTTGATGGTGGAAATGGAAAAGAACAAGACGCCATTAGTGCTGTTCCAATCGGAGGAATTCATGCTGCATATGTAAGTCTAATTTCGAGCGTTTTAATAAATTTTAATTTTTATCAGCTGGGGTAAAAAGCTATTATAGTAAGCAATTGCATGATATTTATCAACTGGACATGTTGGAAGCGTTTTACTGGATGCTGCTTGTGTTTTTCATAACGTTCATAAGCTATTGTTAAAAAATATGCTTAAATTACAACTTTAAATTACACTAGTTGTGAGCTTGTTTATATAAAATTCCTCTCCTTAATTGCTCTCTAACAAAGTTTGAAGCAATCATTGTAGTTGTCTTTTTTGCAAAATTTTCCTTAACCATTTTGTTTTTAAAATTTTGCTCAACGGTTTTCTTTTACATAAGTGGGTTGATATTTCCAAGTGACCTTTTCACGCTTGACTTCCTGCCTTTTGTGTGAACTAACTTGCTCTATCATTCACAATAACAGGCTTTTGCACTCAGTTGTCGGTTGTTATTTTAAACTAAAAGTAAGCTCAAAAGTGTGCTAAGATTGGATTCATTTATTAGATTTTTTAGTGCTCTACGGTGAGCTCCAAGCTGATGGTTTGGGTTGTAAAATTTTGTTTAATGCCTTTCAAACTGTTTTGAAATTCTTGACTGCTTTTTTTTCAGTTTTGGTCAATATTTATGATTCTGGTCTAAAATTTCATTTATGGTTTTTGCATCGCAGCTGTTTTGTTTTTCGTGTTAATTGTTGATTCTTTTTCAATTAGTTCACAATATTAGGCAGCTGATCTGAGTAAACGACAGCTTACCATTTTGTAGTGGCTTAAAATACGCTTCAATAGCTACATTTTACTCCCATTATCATCCCGCTCACCCCCACCGCCTCTCAATTATGCTTAACCTAGCCTGTGTATACGAAGCCAACCGCTGGCCAGTCGCTTGAGAGCAATTCGCCCGACGTTAGTTGGTTATGTTTGCTTCAGTTCTGGCTTAAAACGCTGAGAGTTTAAGAATGGAAATTTTATTCCAAGAGCTATGAACCGCTTGGCAATCTTTAGATTTATGAGGTCTCAGCTGTCTGTTTCGCGGCTATTGTCCGGCGATCTACCCTCTATGTTCTCACTTTTATGCTTCAATTCTCTGCGATGCGACGGGCGCGCTCTAAATTTCGTTTTATACTCAATTTTTCTTATATAGTATCAAATATTTATATTAGACCAAATGGCAGATATTTTGTACTCTTTTCTGATGAGAAATGAAATAAATGACTTCGTATTTTGGTTCAAATGAATGACAATTGCATCCTACCTATATATTAATACTATGCGGGCGAAGACTTCCGTAACAGACATCCATTTTGATGAGAAATAATAAAGCAAGGCAAACGCTTGCAGACAGCTGTTCATAGCCTCTCTAGAGTTTTGGGATGTAATGCATAAACAAAAATATCATGGTGTATTGAAATTGTGTTTTTTATTTGTAGCCCTTTCGATGAAATATGTGGCTGTCGTTTATTTGAAACGTCGTCCTATTTAAACGCTTCCGTCAGATACCCTCTGTCAGTAATGCACGCGGTATATATTCATTTAGCTTCTTTTGTTTAATTGCTCTCAAACGAAGTTTGTAGCAATTATATTAGTTCTGTTGGTCTTTTTATGCAATTTTTCGCGTCGCCGATTTTTCATCTGACCCCTTTAAAGTTTGGTCCAAAAAACATGTACAGGTAACGGCCGGAGAGCACGACCCGTTTGCCCGATATTAGTCGGTTACGTTCTTAACACCAGAAGAATGGCAGGTGAAAGCTAAAAGTCATAGGAACATTTTAACTTTTTAGTTAGTTTTCCCACTCCAACTACATGCACCCACCTTCTAATGCTAGCTTCCCTAAGCCAAGCTGGCTTCTAATTGGGCTGTTTATTTTCCTTGAAAGTTGTGGCTCAAATTGAATCGCACTATGCGAAATGCTCACTTATCTGTTATGGCAAAAACTGCTTATGAATGGCTTTGCTTTTTAACAAACTTTGGGCTATTATTCTGAAAAAAATTAACGGACTCTAAGTAATTTTTCCTTTGTTTACTGCAACATCTAATTATTCAAGTGGTCGATGTTGCACTCTTACGGAAATCCCGTACAACAAGCCTGTAAAACCACAAGTGACTTCAAAACCTCCGTAGCCCGCCGCAATTGAGCTCAACAGGCTCCAATTGAATTCATAGTTTTTTAGTTTAGCTTAACCAATGCAGGGATGTTTTATAAATCTAATTAATTGAAATTGGATTAGACTACGATTTCAACAGCGATACGATTTCAACAGCGCGTACCTTTTCTGATAGTTCGCGATTATGTTGAAGAAAAGTGATTTATTTTTTATGCTTTTTTGCCTTTAATACTAGTCTCCAAGTATGCGGTTCACAGAAACTGTTTTGGAGACTTACACTTTTGTTGTGAAGGGCGGTTCTTAGAGGTTGACCCCCTCCCACAACAAACCTCTCACCTCACTTCACCCCCATCCCCACCCCTGCACATGGTTCAGGCAGTACGGGATCCGTGCAGCCAAAGAACCCCACCGTTGCCCCCATCAGTCCCCCTCCGGTGAACCCCCCTCACCCCTCCCGCTGCTCTCAGATCACGCCCTTTCAATAAAGCTAGATATAGCCTCACTAAACCGTGGCTAGTTCATGACAAAGCCAACCGCTTGCCGGTCGTTTGCTAGCAATCCACTCGAAGTTAGTCAGTTATGTTATCTTGTGTTTTATAGTGGCCAGTGTTGGTGAAAACATCAAGAAAATACTCAAAAATATCTGTACTTCTTAGTTGGGCATTTGTTTTGATGTTTTTCCCTTATAAGAGTGATTACATTATGATTTTTGAAAGAACGAAGGAACTGGCGAACACGCCTACTACATAATGTGTTTGGAGCAAAAAGTTTCTTAATAGCCGCGAAGCGATAGCGGCTATTATTGGGGACATCGTGGTTTTTTTACAATCCAAAGGATTTGGATTGATTGGTGTGCTGTCTTTTCACTGAGATATTTTCGGCTTTTTCACGTTATTGAGAAGTCAAAGAATGGTGATTTTAGTCACGCTGATGTACTAAAGGGAGCGAAAATAGGAGTAGGTTTAAAGCGTGACTTCTTCAAACGACCTCTAAAGTGGAGTCAGAAATTGGTGTTTGAACAAATTTTCGGTTTTTGAGAGGGAGTTTTTTCACGTTTGTCAATTTGACTTCTGTTTTCGTTTCCTTGAGTGATTTTAGTATGATACAAACTTGTTCTAATTGCGCCTAATTGAAATTCCCAGAATTCATCAAGGGGCAGCTGAAACTTTTTATGACCTGGACTTATTTTTTATTTTGCCCTCCTTCAAAAATTATTTCTGTTGTCTTATGGCTTAGTATCATCGATGACAGAGCTCATTGGTTGATCATGAGGCCAAAAGAACCTAATTACTGGTCCGAGTTAATAACTTATTAGTTTTCATAACTTTGACACTACTTTTTCTCAAAAATTATGAGTTAATTTTTGAGTTTTTGATGTACTTTTTTAAAATTTTTATCTTACCTTTATTCTCAATAATAACAGGCCTCTAGGTTGCTAATAGGGGTTATTTTAGTCGATTAAATCGTTTTTGTTCAAGGCTGATGCCTTCTATGACTTCAACATCAATTATTTCGAAGAATTACTATAGAATTTTTGGGTTTTGTGAGTTTTTGCCATTAACTTCATCTTATATCTTTATCTCATTATTGACCGTTTTCATTGGTTTCTAAAAACGCTATTCTTTTTATTAAAATCTTTTCAATTTATACATAATGCTTTCTTTGACTTATACGCTGCCCGTTTTTGAAAACCTATTTGTGAATTTTTGAGCTTTGCAAATTTTTTTGGACTTATTGCAGTCTTATCATTTAACCTCAATAATGACAGGCTTCATCGGTTGATAATGAAAAACACGAAAATTTAATTAGTGGCATGAGTTCTTAGAAGTCGTTTTTTGTTCTGACCATGTCTTTAAAAATAGATCTGATTTTTTTAGTCTTGCTTGTTGTTTGTTCTTGTGGTAAAATTGCCTAATCTCAATGGTGTCAAACTAATTGTTCTCATTGGACATCTAATACGGCTTATTTTTTTGTTGAGGTCAAAGCTAAATCATTTCTTTGGATTGTAATTCAGTCCTGCATTTTGTCCTGCTATGTTTTTTGATTCGTCGCCGCCATCAATGATTCTTGCGAGCATGAACTTTTTTCAATTTCTTTGACTTCTACTGCTTCTTTAGGTCAATTGCGTGACTTACCTCACTCAAAAAATGACTTCTGGACTCACTTAATGAACTTTAAGTTTTAGAACATTTGCTAGTTAAATATCAATAGTGTGCATCTAAGTCCTGAGTTTTTGATTTCAGAATGATAATTTCAAAAAAGCTCTATTAGGGCTTTTTTCTTATAGAGTGTACGTGTATCATACAAATGACAGGCCGAATCTAACCCAAAAAGTTTGTGTTCTATTAAAGGACTGGTGGTTAATCTGTCTATCTTATTTCTTTAGTTGTTTCTATTCCATGGAAGGCCACAAGCGTCTATCGTGGCTATTTTCCGGCAATCTGCCGGCTATGTTTTTTGCCTCTTGTTAACTCTCATTTAAAAGTTACTGCAGTTACTAGGAGAAATACACTGAATATTTTAATTTGAATGTGCTAAACTGTCTTCTTGAGGCCTAAAGATATCCAGCTGACTAAATATGAAAACGAACAAACGACCGATCACAACTGAACGAATCCATGTTTTGTTTAGAGTAATAATACTCGTGTGTGCGTAGATTGTTTCTGCATGGTCCTTGTGGCCATTGAGTCAAAACAGAATTATTATTTATTGCCATTTCTACTGTTTGGTGGGCAGAACTCTACTCAAGTCAAAGTAGCCTTTGAACAACTTTTCGTTTATTTTTTGTATTAGAAAATGGCAGTTGAATTTGAATTGTGTTCTAGACTAGAAAAAGCTCTGCTTTTGCATAGCTGTAAAATCAAATCGATAATTGATATAATCATCTTGCTTTGTCATACCCACGAGAATAATTCTGCAGTTATGGTTTGAGCAGAAAATTTGTAAGCATACAAATCGCTTTGTTGGCATTTACGATCTGTTAAAAATAGATACTCGTCGAATAATAAAGATTTTTTAGCTAAAAGCTCTGTTGGTAAAGAACAACAAATACCTGTTTTTGTTTTTATTTTGTTATTTTCAAAGAGGTCACTAGCATTTAACTATTTTTACATTATTGTATCACTATATCCTTTCAATTATTTTTGGTAGTGTAAAAAAAGAATTTCGATGTCACGCCTTTTCACCCCTATTTTCACCCTTATCATTTAACCCGGATCATAATTCTGTGATATTAATATAATTGGTACCATTAACATCCAATTTTTGAAAGCGTAGCTTTCGGATAAGAAATTTTGGGATTAATTCCAAAAATTAGGTATACGTACGGTTTTGGGGACAGATTTTTGGCGTGAAAAGTTTAATAGGTTTAATGATGTTGGGGTGAAAAGAATTAGAACAGAAATTTTCAACAGCAAATTTGATTTATGTTGAGATTCTTATTTGACCTTTACTTTTTGACCTGTAACTTTTTGACCTGTTACTTTTTGACCTGTTACTTTTTGTAGCCGAGTCATGCCGATCTAGAAAGCACAAGTTTCTCAACATTTTCCGCAGACCGCATCGTGAAAAGTGGTGAAGCTGCTAAATCAAACCACACGACAACTCAAAACTCATCAGGAAAACGACCGAAATCGTTGTCAGGCGACGGTCGAAGCAAATCACCTCTTCATTCCGATATTCATTCCTTGCATAATCTCAATTCTTCTTATTCCGCCGGAGGAGCAAATTCGAAGTTGCCAAATCCTAGAAAGTATGACCCAAAATACAACCCGAAAAGTCGAAAGAGCAAGGAGCCTAAAACAGACGAAAACTCAAATCGAACACGCTCTTTTGTCGTGAAACCTTTCGAAGCGTCTATCGAAATTGCGAACGCATTTCAAAGCGAGTTAGAACGTCTTTACACTGAGAGTGCTGCGGACGAAAATTTTCTAGTAGATAAAAGTTCAACCGAAATCCGTTTGGAAGACGTCGTCCTGGAGACAGAATCTGCTGACGACGTTTTAGGGACCGCAAGGTTGAAGAAGAATGTTGTCGCTCGATTTGAAAATGTTAGAGAGGGCCCAGTTGAAAATGGAGATGACGTCAGAGTCATAGCTAGTTGTGACGGTACTAACAACCAGCGTTCCAAAAGTGTTGTTGTGAGTGACCACATTGTAGTGGTTGATGATGATGATGATGGCTTTGATGACGATCTAGAAACCGAGAAAATGGAATCGACTGACACTGAATCCGTGGTAAGATTGGAAAAATAATTGACCCTTTTCCCCATTTCATCAAATTGTAGCGTTGTGGGGTGGCTAAAGTCCACTGAAATGGGGGTATTTTTTACGACTTTTGACCTATATTTTTAATCTATCCAGTTATTCTGAAACAGGATGTAAAAGTCAATGCCGCACGTGCAAAAATTGTGGTTCTTTGTCGATTAAAAATGGAGAGCGGAGAGAAGAGAGAGTGGTGTTTTTGTTCAGACCAGCTTGCGAAAGAGCGACTAAAGTATGTGTGAAAAAATTTCGCAACTCGGGCCAATTTTTTTTTGACCACGTACGGCTTTTTCGAAGCAGGTTTTTTAGCTTTTACTTTCTCAATGTAAGGTGGTTTTCCTAAACCATTTTAACAATTAAAGATTTGATAGGCCTTGTTTCATAAAAAATAAATTAATCAACGTAGCAATTTTTTTAGTTTTTACTTTTGGTTCATGGTAAGTGTTCCCCATCTCGTTTGAGTGCTAAATGAATAAGCACGGACCCTTCCTTAAGTTTGAGAACAGTTATCAAGACTTTTTTAGTTTTTGGAGAACGTCATCAGAAAAAATTAACAGTCTTTTATGATTTCCTCTTTATCTCCTTTCCTTTTTCTCAATTTTTTCTCGATTTTTGTGATGTATCTTTGGTTATGTTTTCCCATGGCTTTAATTTTGTTTGTTGAACACAATTAAATTAAAGCGACGATATATTATAAACAATGTTTTTCGAATTGCAACTTTCCGGTGAAACTTTCCTGCAAAAAAGTGCATCTTTGTTTTTCCCCTGAAAATTGGTTTCCTCAGTTTGTTGTTTCAAACCGATTGGTATAATGAAACTAATAGTTTTATCAGTTACTGATTGGCTAGGTTTTAAGTTATGTTTTACCTGAAGTTGATTCCGGAGTCTTAGAATATGTTCAAGAATCAAAATGGAGTGATGATTTTTGTGCCGCCGAAACATGAAGTGGAGCGAAAAGCAAGTGGAGTTTGAGGCTTGAAATTTTTTGTTCCAATTTCGTAGTACAGTGAGAAAACGGTGTTTGGACAAAATTTCGCTTTATCGCTAGTGGCTTCTTCTTCACATGCGGCTTTTTGGAATTCATTAATTGCTCTCAAATGTAGCAATTATTTTATTCCTGTCGGTCTTTTTTCATGCGATTTTTCAACTGACTTTTTTGCCTTTTCGTCCTCAAAAACGGAATAAACAGCTAGCGCCCAGCGGGCATTAACTTCTCTTGGAGCTTTTCAACTCTGTTTCAGCTCAAACTGTTTTGGAGACTTATACTTATGGTGTGAAGGGCGGTTCTTAGAGGTTGAAGACACACCAACTGTTGACCCCCACTATTGCCTCCCACCGCTCTGTCCCCGCACCCCACTGTTGCCCATCCCTCCCTCCCCATAAGCCCCTCGGTGCACCCTCCCACTAAAAACACGCCATTTTATACTAATTTTTACACTTTTTTAAGCTTTTTAATAGCCGCGTCAGCAATTCCAGGCGGCTATTTCTGCTTGCGCTCCTAATTTTTTTAAATCGTCTAACAGATTTGTGTTTCGTCTTAACTTGACTTCTTGCAATTGACTTTTGCAATGACTTCAGTGACTTCTACTGCTTTGCAGTTAATATTTGTGTTCGTGTTTGCGTCATTTCTGCTTTTAGGTCAATTGCTTGACTAACCTCATTAAAAAAATGACTTCTGAGCTCATTTATGGAACTTCAAGTTTTATGAAAATTTAGTAATTAAGGGTCAATAGTGTGCATCTAAGTAGTGCCAAAATTAAATGCCCTAATTCCTGAGTAATAGAGTCGAGTTTTAATATCGACTATTTAATTTTGAAAAAACTCCATTGGGGCTTTTTCCTTGTGGAGCAAATTTGCCTGGCAAAAGTGACAGTACGAATCTAACCCAAGAAGTCTATTGGCCTATTAAAAAAACTGGAGGTCGATCTGTCAATCTTATTTCTTTAGTTGTTTCAATTCATGGTCGGCAACAAGCGTCTATCGCCGCTATTTTGCGGCAATCTGCCGGCTATGTTTGAAAATGTTTGTCATTTTTAAAATTCTTTCTGCCTCCGTTTCAAGCAGCCTCCTCTAGAGTTTTATAATTGGTTACTGCATAGTTTTTAGTTGACAAAACGTGCAATTTTTTTCAATTTTATTGGCATTTATTTTTCATTATTCATGTTTTTCCAGACGGAGGGTCCAAAAGCGTCCTTACGGGTTTGATGGTAAGATACAGAAAAATTTCTTTTTGCCAACGGAATAGCTTTCAATTTTTTAATTTGACAAATTTTATCTATTTTTTGATAAAACTTGCGTTATTTTCAAGTTCTTTGAAAATTGTTGTGGGTTTTTAGGTTCTTCCAGTGTCAAGAACTGGGAAACCTCCTCTAGGTTTTTACTATAGGTTACTGTATAGTTTCTGATTGAATTGGAATGTTTGTCAAGTTTTCAACAGCAAAGGAATTTTAGCATTTTTTGACAACTTTTTTCAATTTTTTGACATTGTCATTATTCAGGTTTTGTGCAGCCTAACAGAAGACCTCTGCTGGGGTTTAATGATAAGTTACTGGAAAAGTTTTTTGACCTTGGATTAGTTCTCAACTTTTTATCCCAATTTTTTTTTTTGCAATCTGCAATTTTTTAAGTTTTTAATTTTTTGTCATTTTAGGTTTATCCAGCCTCAAGAGCTACATAACCTGCTCTGGGGTCTGATTATAGGTTACTGCATAGCGTCTAGATGTAATGGAATGTTTTCAAGGTTTTAATATCAGCAATTTTTAGAATTATTCGCAATTTTTTCAAGTTTTTTTTAATCTTGTTGAATTTCTTATCATTTATTCCGGCAACAGGGTACTAGGGACCTCCTGCAAGATTTGATAATAAGATAACGCATAGTGTCTAGAGTTAGTGGTATGGTTATCAATATTTTAATGACTCCAGCTTTAGCAATTGTTGGATAAAGTTTAATTTTTTTCAAATTTTCGGAAATTTTTTGTCATGTACCAAGTTTATAAACCTTATGAGCGAGTGAAACTATTTAAAGGTTCAAATAGGGATACTAGGCATTCTCTTGAGACAATTAATTTGTTTTGAAAATTTTTATATCCTGAATTTAAAATTTGCTATTGTTTTCAAAATTTTTGAGTATTTTTGTCCTTTTCTGACTTTGACGATCATTACTTTCAAGTCGTGCAGATGGGTTACTTGGCATAACTCCAGAGACAAAAAATTTTTGAACCTTTTTACTGCAAAATTTAAGCTAATCTTTAAATTTCGCAATATTTTGCAAATTTTTAAAATTTGACTTCAAGGCTAGAAAACTGAAAGTCGCAAAGTGGAATCAAGTTAAAGCTAGCCTCACTACACCCTGACTAACTACTGACTAGCTCGGGAGAGGATCGCCCGAGGTTAGTCGGTTATGTTTACTGTTTTTGATTTTTTTTGTCTGCTTTTTTTCTAAATGGTGTTACCAATCCATTCATGGTCCGTGTTGGTCTAGTTGTGTAAAAGTATGTGTGAAAAAATTCTGCAACTCGGGCCAAATATTTTTTGACCACGTACGGTTTTTTCGCAGCTGGTTTTTTAGCTTTTACTTTCTCATTTTAAAGTGGGTTTTCTAAACCATTTTAACAAAGATTTGATAGGCCTTTTTTCATAAAAATTAAATTAACCAACTTAGCATTTCTTTTTAGTTTTTACTTCTGGTTCATGGTAAGTGTTCCCCATCTCGTTTGAGTGCTAAATGAATCAGCACGGACCCTTTCTTAAGTTGTTTTGAGAACAGTTAGCAAGACTTTTTTAGTTTTTAGAGAACGTCATCAGAAAAAATTAACAGTCTTTTATGATTTCCTCTTTATCTCCTTTCCTTTTTCTCAATTTGTTCTCGATTTTTGATGTATCTTTTGTTATGTTTTCCCATGGCTTTAATTTTGTTTGTTGAACACAATTAAATTAAAGCGACGATATATTATAAGCAATGTTTTTGAATTCCAACTTTCCGGCGAAACTTTCCTGCAAAAAATGCACCTTTGTTTTCCCCTGAAAATTGGTTTCCTCAGTTTGTTGTTTCAAACCGATTGGTATAATGAAAGTAATAGTTTTATCAGTTACTGATTGGCTAGGTTTTAAGTTGTGTTTTACTTGAAGTTGATTCCGGAATCTTCACAATTTGTTCAAGAACCAAAATGGAGTGATGATTTCTGTGCCGCCGAAACATGAAGTGGAGCGAAAAGCAAGTGGTTTTTGAGGCGTGAAATTTTTTGTTCCAATTTTGTAGTACAGTGAGAAAACGGTGTTTGAACAAAATTTCGCTTTATCGCTAGTGGCTTCTTCTTCACATGAGGCTTTTTGAAATTCATTAATTGCTCTCAAATGTAGCAATTATATTATTCCTGTCGGTCTTTTTTCATGCGATTTTTCGTCTGACTTTTTTGCCTTTTCGTCCTCAAAAACGGAGTAAACAGCTAGCGCCCAGCGGGCATTAACTTCTCTTGGAGCTTTTCAACTCTGTTTCAGCTCAAACTGTTTTGGAGACTTATGGTGTGAAGGGCGGTTCTTAGAGGTTGAAGACACCTCCACTGTCGACCCCCCACTGTTGCCTCCCACCGCTCTGTCCCCGCACCCCACTGTTGCCCACAGCCTCCCTCCCCATAAGTGACAGTCCGAATCTAACCCAAAAAGTTTATTGGTCTATTAAAAAACTGGTGGTCGATCTGTCAATCTTATTTCTTTAGTTGTTTCAGTTCATGGTCGGCCACAAGCGTCTATCGCCGCTATTTTGCGGCAAACTGCCGGCTTTATTTGAAAATGTTTGTCATTTTTTAAGTTCTCTCAGCCATAGGTTTGAAGCAACCTCATCTAGGGCTTTATAATAGGTTACTGCATAGTTTTTGGTGGTGGTGGAATGGTTTCAATTTTAATAACACAAATTTTAGCATTTTTTTGACAAAACGTGCATTTTTTTTCAATTTTATTGGCATTTGTTTTTCATTATTCACGTTTTCCGGTTTTCCTAGACGAAGGGTCCAAAAAACGTCCTTACGGGTTTGATAATAAGTTACTGAAAAATTTTCTATTTGCCAACGGAATAGCTTTCATTTTTTCAAATTGACAAATTTTAGCAATTTAACTTGCGTTATTTTCAAGTTCTTTGAAAATTGTTGTCGGTTTTTAGGTTTCTCCAGCGTCAAGAACCGGGGAACCTCCTCTAGGTTTTTACAATAGTTTACTGTATAGTTTCTGAATGTAATGGAATGTTTGTCAAGATTTCAACAGCAAAAGAATTTTAGCATTTTTTTGACAAAATTTTTTTCCAATTTTCTTGACATTTATTGGCATTATTCAGGTTTTTTGCAGCCTAACAGAAAACCTCCGCTGGAGTTTGATGATAAGTTACTGGAAAAGTTCTTTGACCATGGATTAGTTTTCAACTTTTTATCCCAAATTTTAGCAATTTGTTTGCAACCTGCAAGTTTTTTGTCATTTTAGTTTTATCCAGCCTCAAGAGCCACATAACCTCCTCTGAGGTTTGAGTATAGGTTACATCATAGCGTCGAGATGTAATGGAATGTTCTTCATGATATTAAAATCAGATTTTAGCATTTTTTGGCAAATTTTGCACTGTGACAAAGTTTGCAATATTGTCATTGTTCATGTTTTTCCAGCCCTGTGAGCCAGAAAACCTCCTTTAGGGTTTGATAATAAGTAACTGGAAAATTTTTTGGCCTGGGTATAGTTATCAATTTTTTAATATTACTAATTTTAGCAATTTTTTGATAAAGCTTGAAATTTTTTTCAAGTTTTCTAAAATATTTTGGCGGCCAGGCAGCTTTTTCAGGTTTTGATAGCATTCCATTCTCTCAATTTTTTTTGTATCTTTTTGTTTTTTTATTGCGTAGCCATGGGCCAAGGTTTGGTAATGAATTGCTTTATAGTTTCTAGAGTTAATTAAATGGTTATCAATACTTATCAATGAAATGGTTATCAAAATAACTCGAGTTTTAGCAATTTTTTGGTAAATTTTAATTTTTGAAATTTTCTGATTTTTATCATTAGGATCTTCAAGAGCCAATGAAACTATTTAAGGCTTGAAATAGGGTTCCTGGATGGTCTCTGGAGACAATGAAATTGTTCTGAAGATATTAATAGCACGAATTTTAGCAAGATTTTGTTAAATTTTGCAATTGTTTATTTTTTGAAATTGTTATTCTTTTTCTGAGATTAACAATCTTCACTGGCCAACAAAACGTTTCAAGTCTTGTATATGGGTTACAAAACAGAGCTCCAGAGAATAAAAATTGGTTGGAAACATTTTTTTCACTGCTGGAAACTTTTGAATTTTGTTTGCACTTCAGTTTTTCGTTGTTTACTAACGAGGCCGGAAAACGGAGTCGAATCTCAGTATGAAAAATATTCATAGCTCTCCTTCTCTCTCTCTCTCTCTTTTTCTGTCGGTTGGTATTTCTGTCCTCTTTTTTGTTCAAGTTTCTTCTCTTTCCTTGACTCTTTTGTTGATTTTAATATCAGCAATTTTTAAAAGTAATTGCAACTTTTTAGAGTTTTTCGAATCTTTTTGAATTTCTTATCATTTACTCCGGCAACAGGGTACTAGGGACCTCCTGCAAGATTTGATAATAAGATAACGCATAGTGTCCAGAGTTAGTGGTATGGTTATCAATATTTTAATGACTCCAGCTTTAGCAATTGTTGGATAAAGTTTAATTTTTTTCAAATTTTCGGAAATTTTTTGTCATGTACCAAGTTTATAAACCTTATGAGCGAGTGAAACTATTTAAAGGTTCAAATAGGGATACTAGACATTCTCTTGAGACAATTAATTTGTTTTGAAAATTTTTATATCCTGAATTTAAAATTTGCTATTGTTTTCAAAATTTTTGAGTATTTTTGTCCTTTTCTGACTTTGACGATCATTACTTTCAAGTCGTGCAGATGGGTTACTTGGCATAACTCCAGAGACAAAAAATTTTTGAACCTTTTTACTGCAAAATTTAAGCTAATCTTTAATTTTCGCAATATTTTGCAAATTTTTAAAATTTGACTTCAAGGCTAGAAAACTGAAAGTCGCAAAGTGGAATCAATTTAAAGCTAGCCTCACTACACCCTGACTAACTACTGACTAGATCGGGAGAGGATCGCCCGACGTTAGTCGGTTATGTTAACTGTTTTCGATTTTTTTGTCGCTTTTTTTTCTAATTGGTATTACCAATCCATTCATAGTCGGTGTTGGACTAGTTTTTTTTGGTTTAGTCCATGAAATTTCTTTGAATTGTTTTACAACTTGTGCGGCTATGTTTTTGTTAAGATCTGTTGACATTCATGATCTGTTCTTGATTTTCGAAGTCGAATTGCACTGATGATTGTGGTCACGCCGAAACAGGAAGTGGAGGGAAAAAGTAAGGGCTTTTGCGGCGTGAAATGCGCTTCCTCTAGTTTTAAAATAGTGAGAAAATGGTGTTTGAACAGAAAACCGATTTATCGCTAGTGGTTTCTTGTCCACCTTCGGCTTTTTGACATTGAGTTTACTGTTTTTGTCAATTTTTTCGCAATTTTCTCAAAAAAGTTTTTCTAATCCATTTATAGTCCAATAGGTTTTTTAAGTCAATGAGATTTCTTTGAAATGTGTCAGGCTTTGTCCTGCTATATGTTTTTGTATTGAATCGTTTTACAAATTTTTCGGCCCTTTGACTTCATTAAGAAGTCATATTAGAGTGATAATTTTAATCACACTGAATTAGCAAAAGGGAGTGAGAAATCGACTAGGTTTGAAGCGTAATTTTTAGTCAAATCAACTAAGTTGTGTTCGAAATCGGTTTTCGATTAAATTTTTGGTTTTTGAAAGCGATTTTGTTTTCGCGTGAGATTATTTGAGACCTTTGTTTTCAGTTTTTCTTTTCTTGAGTTCTATCAGAATAATACGAATGTGTTCTTTTTGCCCCATTTGTAATTGATTAGTTCAGCAGCGGGCAGTTCATCCTTTTTGGACTTTGAAACTATTGATTGTCACAGAATATTAGTGAATATTCGGTTTCTGTCCATTTTTTAATAAAATTTATTATCACGTAGTATCATTATTGATGGGTAATATTGGTTGCTGATGAGGCATAAATGAACCTAATTAATGGTCCGAGTTCATGGCTAGTGGTTTTTTTACTTCGACACTATTTTTATTCTCAAAAAATTTTATTGAGTTTTCGAGTTTCGGGAGCTTTTGCTGTACTGTTAGGTGTTTTATCATTTAATATCTATAAGGATGGGTCTCATAAGTTACTAATTAGGTTTATATCAATTGATTTGCTTGTTTCAGTTCAAAGCCTTGCGAGTTTTTATTATTCACATTTTTGTCTTGTCTCGGTCTCATTAATGACATTTCTTGTCTGTTGCTTAAATTGTCTAAAATCGTCGAATAAGTTGCTTCGGTGCGTAGGTTTTTGCTCTTATGATTTCGAAAAAAAATAGTATTTTTAGTTTTCTAGTATTTTTGTTCTTATAGCTGTCTTATCACCCAATGTCATTAATGACAGATCTTATGGGCTGTTTTTAATGTGGATAGGATTAGTACATGTGCATTTCTGGGCATATAGGTACAAGGGCTTGTTGTCTGTTGAAGTATTTATTGTCAAGTCCTTAGTTAATTGTTTTCTTTGGATTGTAATTCAGGAATTGTTCTGCTATGTCTTTTATTTTGTCAACAAGATTTTTGTTAGGACCATATGACATCACAACCACTTCAATATTTCTTTTTTTTTCATTCCTTCATAAAATTGAATTGGGTACGTGAAGTCATTTTCTGCTTTTTAGTGGAGCGAGTTTTCTGTTCATTCGCGTGATTAAGCTTTTGGTCACCCTTGATAACCTCATTCTCAAAAATGACTTCTTCATTCTCAAAAATTACTTTCTCGCTCTCAATTTGACTTTTCTTTACTTTAATTCAGAGAGAAGTTCAAGTGAGTGTGTGTCACTATTTAAAGGATATTCAAGAGCAGTTAATAGAAGCAGCTAACAAAAAGTTGTACAGATTTCAAATCAAATATAACATCTGTTTTTATTGAAAAGAATAAATTTTTTTTGGTCTGTCTTTTTTGAGACTGCAGATCTACGAAGCTATCACGGCTATTTTCTGTTAATCTGCCAGCTATGTTCTTCTACTTGTGTTTTGTAAAGCTTTTGTAAAACACTATTCAGAGAAGATCTCAAAGCTAGTTGTTGTGTTTTTGTGTACCTAAACATTAAAGAGCTGTAGAAACATTAGGTATTTTTTTGAATATTTTTTGCCTATAATTTGCAGACAACTGTGGAGGCCGACAAAACTAACGCTTAAGTTTACTACGCTTAAGTTTATTTCACAATTGAAGAAATATTTGTTCCTTTGTTTTTCCCAAATTTGCGCAATAAAGCTATGATTGGCAAAAATTAAACAGATGATAATTTTCTTAAGGAAAGGAAAACGTATTTTCTTTTTCTTTAAAACCATGAAGTATGATTCAGTGGAACCTCCGGAATACTGAAACAAAACTATTTGCGTGAATGTTAGAGCATCTATAGCAGAGATTGTTTGATTCAATCAACTGCAAACATGGGAGCAGTATTACACAATTGTCGAGTTGAGACAGATCGAATTTGATTCAATGAAAATTAATCGAATTTATGAATTCTGTGGACACCTACGCTCAGCCATAAACCCACCCTCATATTTGACTAATGCTTTGATTGAAATGTGGCAAAATCGAGCAGCCATTGGATGAAACAACATCACAGAGAAAGGGAGAAAGTTAACAAAATTATAGTAAAAAATTTTAGTGTCAAATTCAACAAAATTATAGTTGCTCAAATTCTTAGTCAGACAATACCTTAAATTCACCATGAAAACAAATGAATCTCAATTAGTATACATTGCCAGAAGGTCACGGAAAAAAAAAACAAAACAGAAGTTATATCGCCGAAAACACCTACAAAAAATGTTTCTAAAAACCAAAAATTCTTGATCCCAAATGTTTGATTCTAAAAAGCCACAGACTAAAAAAATTGCACAAAATTTGAACAAAATGTGAAAAATGAAATAATCCAAAAAAATGAAAACCGAGAACTTCTCGAAAAAATACAAAATTTATCGATCGGTCAAAATTGACTGACAAAAAACCACATGAGCATATAGTTCTCCACCCAAGTTAGGTCGCGGCAATAAATTTTATGGGTCTATAATGAGGAGGAATTTAGTAAGTCTTAGTTGCGCGCTGGATTGTAAATCAATTCGACATCACTGTGGCTTATCTAATAAATGTCGTGCTATCGGTTTGTGAAAATTAGCATAAATTAATCCTTCGAAAAGCGTGGGCTTCGAACCCACGCATCCGAAGATACTGGGGTCGATATGTACCGTGTTAGACTACTCGGCTATCTTGCCATTTTATTGTGATGTGTTTATTGAGGTATAGTTTGTACAATCGAGAAACAACGGTTGTTTTAACTTAATTTGTTTCATATTTGGGTCAATTTTCGATTCGTCTTGTGTTTATACATAATAATAATATATATTAAGAACGAGAAAAGTTAGCTACAGAGTTAAAATATGCATCGGCCGGGAATCGAAACCGGGTCTATCGCGTAGCAGGCGACAATTCTACCACTGAACCACCGATGCTTGAAATGTGACAGTCCACATCCACTGATGGGGAAGATAGTTAAGGTCGATGTTTAAAAGTTTGAACAAATTTTTGGGGAATAAAAGAATTGTCCAGACCAGGATTTGATCCTGGGTTATTGCGGCCACAACGCAATGTCCTAGCCACTAGACGATCTGGACCGATTGAACAGTTTACCAGTGTGATCAATTCCAAATATCACCTTTAGGAGCACACTTTTTCACTCTTTATCAATTTGATTGTTTTCGCATCTGATCTATTTTTCACTTCTAATATTTTTTGATCGAGAAAATTTGACATATTTGTGTTGCGTGGTTTTACTTTTTTGAAAAGGTAAATCTAATTGATAATATGGGTTTAAAATAACTGAGAGGGTGCAAATAATGTGCACAAACTAATCTGGGGGAGGGACACAAAGATCCTCTCATGCGTATCAGTACTCAAACGTTGTATTCAAATTGGATATCGTCGGTCCTGTACTATCAAGCTATCCTATGAGTATCTCGCTAATCATGATGTGCACTATAAGTCCCATAGATACTTTTTTCTGAAAAAATTCAGCATTCTTGGTTTTGATTCCCGTGATGTTAATTGGAAAATCATGAAAAATTGTGAAACAATTTCCCAGACCCTATTCTCATAGCATACCAGTACTGAAACATTGTATTCCAATTGTATATCGTCGGTCCAGTACTGTATCAAGGTATCCTAAGAGTATCTTGTTACCTCATTATGCGCAGTATGAGTATCATAGATTTTCTTCTGAACATAGAAAGTGGGCATCTCTTGTCTTTAGTTTGAAAAATACGATTCCGTGGTGAGTTTGTCTGGGGGTCCAGTAATAAGTTTTAAAGCCCACAATATTTATTTCCAGTGTATTAATTTTGAACTGGTGCATTAGATGCTGTTTTTTTTAAAATTAGACGCTATCATTTTAAAGAATGTGGAAGATTTTATTAATCTGATGTCAACCGGATTTATTATCTGCAACCCCAAGTGTGCCTGCTACAATAACACAAATTGGTTTCACATAACCGGGAGTCACTAGCCAATGATTGACTGTTATTCCCTGCCTCTATGAAGCGGCCTGCGTAAGGATAAGCGCTCACTTGACCATAACTTCAGGTTGACCAAAGCTTCACACCAACATTGGGTGCAATGCTGGTGCTAAGTCAACGTTTCAGATACAAAAAGGGACCGCGATCAATAAATAAAGCATTGCTGCTCATTAAAAGAACGGCCTGGAATTTGGGGAAAAAAGTCAGCTGAGAAAAGGCCTCTATGGCCCAAAGCTGGTCAGCTACGATTACCCAAAAACCTCTCTTAATAATAATAATTCTCACTTTTTAGCCTCCTCCACCTTCGGATGAACTTCCCTCTGACGACTGTGAGTCGAAGCCAGAGGACATCATAGAAGCAGTTAAACAGAACAAACCTTTAGAATCACAGCCTCCTGACCTAGATACTACAACTGCTCCAAAAAAGATAAGCATGGACAAGGCAGCAAGCCTCTCCTGTCTCGAGATAAACTCAATTAATACATGGGAGGAAACCGCGGAGAGTGGGAAAAGTTCGGAAGGGAAAGAGAGTGTTGTTTTGAGAGAGAAGAGAGATGAGAGGAAATCTTCGAGGCCCATGAGCTGTTACACGCCTAGCTTGCCTACTCTGGAACCCCAACATGCAGCTTCCAAATCAGATGGTAAGAGTGAGATCACTGAAAGTTTAGATCCTTTCCGTTTATGCCCCCCCCCCCCCAGTACGTTCGTTATGCACCCTCCCCCTTATGTGAAAATCTGGCACGGGCTGCGTTTGGGGGTTGCGAATAATATGCACCCACTGGGGGCACCAGCTGGGGTGGGGGGGGGGGGGGGGGGCACAACCGGAAAATATCCAAATATTTTTAAAAATTAAATTTCAGAGATTCAAATTACTGCAATTTTGCTGCGATATATAGCATTACTAATTCAGTAAGGACCAATATGAAGAAAGCAATTTTTTGTTTTTACCGGTTAGTTTGGCTTTCGATGGGGGAACAGGGAGCGTGGAAGCGGGTTCAATTTAAAGGCAAGTGACGCCATGTATGGACAAAATTACCCACAACAAAACTATTTCAAAGAAATAAAAATTGAAAGCTTGGTTTAGCTAGTTGTCAATTTTTTGACCATACCGCTTTCACAGTCGAAAAACATTCAATACATGCTATCGGAATTTTTAGCTCGCAATTTTGTAATTACTCTCAAACAAAGTTTGTAGCAATTATATTAGTCCTGTGGTCTTTTCTAATGCAAATTTTTGCTTTACCGATTTTTCGTCTGACTCTTATAATTTTTCGTCCTCAAAACTGGGATAAACAGGTAAAGCCCTCAGTGCATCATTGGTTTCTGTGGCAGTCGTCTGCTTGAGTAGTTGAAGCCTGAAGCCTTCGGAAAGAGATATTGTTTTTGTGAATCAGGAAATTAATCCGATCTTTGGCTCTGGCCTCTTCTTAATGTTTTTAATTGCTCTCGAAGAGAAGCAGTTATTTTGAACGTGTCTTTTTTAATGCAAAATTTACTCTTGACCGTTTTTTTTTTAACTTTTCGAGTGACTTTACGCCCTTGAGCTTATTTTTCGTGATTTAAAATTCTCTCTCAATCGCAATTTCAAGCAGCTGAACTCAATTGGCGGCAATTTAATACTAAAAGTCAAATGCTTAGTGCGTCGAAACTGGTATCATTTTTTTTCACTTTAAATCTTTGTAGTGGAATATATTAACCTCTAAAGAGGTAATTTGAAGCACCCTTGTGATTTTCTTAGTCCCATTTAGCCCGACTGAAGCACGTTGCAATTGATTAGAGCTCCCACTATTCGTTCGAGAGTAATTCTTTCTATCAAATTTTTTCTATCATTCAGATTTATTCATACAGGAGATGTTTAATTGCTCCCCAAGGTAGTTATGGTCAGCATGTCTGTCTTTGTTTGTGTGCATAAATCTTACAATAATTCGCTCGCTTGGGTGGTTTAGGTTGACTGTCGGGATCTTCGGTGGGATAAATTGGTAAAGCCCCAGGTCATTTAGTCTGTAAGCGGCTCTCTAAGTATACGAATCAACGGATCTGCTGAGGAACGCTTGAAAAGGCAGAAATGTATCGTCTAAAGGGTGACCTGCGACCGCCCACTTTTAAGCGTTATTTATCTGAGCTCTCTGGTGCTAAACTCCTTATGGTTCAGCTAGATGCAGCCAATTTCGACTCCTCCTCTATTGTTTGAGAGCAATTTCTCAGACGGTAGTCGGTTTTTATTAGCCGACGTCAGCCTCTCAACCGCTATTAAATAGGTGCTCACCTTTTTACAATTCAAAGAATTTGAATTGTATTGGGGCGCTGTCTTTTTAGCGACTCGAAGAGGAGTATTGGAGAAGTCCTTTTTTTAATCAATTTTATTGGAGTGATTTTTGAAGCAGGAAATGAAACGCGTGAAGAAATTTGGAGTGATTTTGGTGCTGAACAAAAGTAAAGAGCGGAGCGAAAAGAGTGGTTTTTGTTTATACCGCACGCCTATCTTGCCTACTCTGGAACCCCAACATGCAGCTTCCAAATCAGATGGTAAGAGTGAGATCACTGAAAGTTTAGATCCTTTCCGTTTATGCCCCCCCCCAGTACGTTCGTTATGCACCCTCCCCCTTATGTGAAAATCTGGCACGGGCTGCGTTTGGGGGTTGCGAATAATATGCACCCACTGGGGGCACCAGCTGGGGTGGGGGGGCACAAACGGAAAATATCCAAATATTTTTAAAAATTAAATTTCAAAGATTCAAATTACTGCAATTTTGCTGCGATATATAGCATTACTAATTCAGTAAGGACCAATATGAAGAAAGCAATTTTTTGTTTTTACCGGTTAGTTTGGCTTTCGATGGGGGAACAGGGAGCGTGGAAGCGGGTTCAATTTAAAGGCAAGTGACGCCATGTATGGACAAAATTACCCACAACAAAACTATTTCAAAGAAATAAAAATTGAAAGCTTGGTTTAGCTAGTTGTCAATTTTTTGACCATACCGCTTTCACAGTCGAAAAACATTCAATACATGCTATCGGAATTTTTAGCTCGCAATTTTGTAATTACTCTCAAACAAAGTTTGTAGCAATTATATTAGTCCTGTGGTCTTTTCTAATGCAAATTTTTGCTTTACCGATTTTTCGTTTGACTCTTATAATTTTTCGTCCTCAAAACTGGGATAAACAGGTAAAGCCCTCACGACATTGAGGGACTGAGTAGCTCTCTTAGAGCCGTAAGCCTTCTTACTAGTCTCTAAGTATGCGATTCAACAAAACTGTTTTCAGGAAGAATTTTTATGGTGTAAAGGGCGGTTCTTAATGTTTAAAGTTTGACCCCCTCGAGTTCTCAAAGATTATAGTGCATCATTGGTTTCTGTGGCAGGCGTCTGCTTGAGTAGTTGAAGCCTGAAGCCTTCGGAAAGAGATATTGTTTTTGTGAATCAAGAAATTAATCCGATCGTTGGCTCTGGCCTCTTCTTAATGTTTTTAATTGCTCTCGAAGAGAAGCAGTTATTTTGAACGTGTCTTTTTTAATGCAAAATTTACCCTTTACCGTTTTTTAACTTTTCGAGTGACTTTACGCCCTTGAGCTTATTTTTTGTGATTTAAAATTCTCTCTCAATCGCAATTTCAAGCAGCTGAACTCAATTGGCGGCAATTTAATACTAAAAGTCAAATGATTAGTGCGTCGAAACTGGTGTCATTTTTTTCACTTTAAATCTTTGTAGTGGAATATATTAACCTCTAAAGAGGTAATTTGAAGCATCCTTGTGATTTTCTTAGTCCCATTTAGCCCGACTGAAGCACGTTGCAATTGATTAGAGCTCCCACTATTCGTTCGAGAGTAATTCTTCCGACGGTTATGTTTCAAATTTTTTCTATCATTCAGATTTATTCATACAGGAGATGTTTAATTGCTCCCCAAGGTAGTTATGGTCAGCATGTCTGTCTTTGTTTGTGTGCATAAATCTTACAATAATTCGCTCGCTTGGGTGGTTTAGGTTGACTGTCGGGATCTTCGGTGGGATAAATTGGTAAAGCCCCAGGTCATTTAGTCTGTAAGCGGCTCTCTAAGTATACGAATCAACGGATCTGCTGAGGAACGCTTGAAAAGGCAGAAATGTATCGTCTAAAGGGTGACCTGCGACCGCCCACTTTTAAGCGTTATTTATCTGAGCTCTCTGGTGCTAACCTCCTTATGGTTCAGCTAGATGCAGCCAATTTCGACTCCTCCTCTATTGTTTGAGAGCAATTTCTCAGACGGTAGTCGGTTTTTATTAGCCGACGTCAGCCTCTCAACCGCTATTAAATAGGTGCTCACCTTTTTACTATTCAAAGAATTTGAATTGTATTGGGGCGCTGTCTTTTTACGACTCGAAGAGGAGTATTGGAGAAGTCCTTTTTTTAATCAATTTTATTGGATTTTTGAAGCAGGAAATGAAACGCGTGAAGAAATTTGGAGTGATTTTGGTGCTGAACAAAAGTAAAGAGCGAAGCGAAAAGAGAGTGGTTTTTGTTTATACCGCTGTTTTTGAGAGAGCGAGAAATTGATGTTTGAAAAATTTTTCTCTAAGCTAGCGAAATTTTTTGTTCACGTGCGGCTTTTAAAAGCAGTTTGTTTGCAACTTACGATGGTTATGAGGTTTGGTTATGATATTGTATTATTTTGAGGCTTGTTTTGATAGGAATTGAAAGTTTAAAGTTGTTAATTTGAGTTTAGTGCTAATTTGGAGTATTTTCATGTATTTTGCTGATTTTCGGGCTTAGTTTGCGTATTTTGACGAGTGTTTTGTTTTACTAGCTCCGTTTGGGTATTGGAAAGACTCCTTCTACTTGAACAAACTTTAGATAACGATTGGTTACAGTTTTGTAGATATGAATCACTTTTTTGAGAAAAATGACAAAAAAATGGCAAAAATTGGAACTATTCTTCTTAATTTTTGCAGTTTTTCGGTTTTTTAGACAAGTTTCATAGCCTGTTATGACTTGCCTATTATTTTGCAAGCATCTGGATACCCTATTTGATGAAAGTTAATTTTCTATGGATTTATATGCTATGGTAATATTAAAAAATTTTTTAACTTTCAGTTTTTTATTGCAAGTTTTTAAGATTTTTTTTCAGAATTTGGACTCGAGTATTTTTAAAATATTCACATAAACGGCTTTACTAAGTACTAGGTGTTTTAATGAAATAATTTTGGCAGAGATAGTTCTTTCGGGATCTCAAGTTATAACAAAATTTTTTCAGATTTTTTTTGTAATCATATTTTAAGATTTGATTTTATTGTTTTTACTTTTTTGTTTTCTGGTTTTGTTTCAAGATAAACCTACATTAGTGGAGGCACGTTTTGTCTGATGAGTATTTGGACGGCGTTTAAATGGATTTCCACTTCGAGTCGTTTCCGGAATTCTTCCGGCTATGTTTTTCTTTAAGATCTGTTCACACATTTTCATGATTTTTGAAGTCAAATTGGAGTAGTGATTTTGGTCACGCCGAAACAGGAAGCGGAGCGAAAAAGCGAATGGTTTTGCGGCGTGAAATTTTTTCGCTCTAAATTTAAAGTAGTGAGAAAACGGTGTTTGAACAACAATTCGCTTTCTCGCTTCTGGTTTTTTTGTTCACAGGCGGCAATTTCACTTTGATTTTTACAGTTTTTTCGATTTTGTGGATCGGATTTTTTTAAATGGTTTTCCCAATCCATTCATAGTCCGCTCTTGGTCTAGTTTTCTGTTTAGTCAATGAAATTTTTTTGAATTGTACGTCAGGACTTGTCCTGCTATGTTTTTTAATTCGCTTTACCTTTTGATCACGTTTTTCGTTGAACATAAGTCGCATTTATCACGTTTGACTCGTGACTTACCTCCCTTACTGTTTCAATTGAATGGATTTTAAGTTTTTTCATACATTGAATTACGCAACATAGTGAATACGGCCAATGTCAAAAGAGCAAAATCAAAAGAAACGTGATAAAGCGCGGTCATTAAGTCATAGTGCATTAGGTTGTCAAAGTCCCGTAGAGCAATTGCTAGGTGACATGTATTACGCTTAATAGCTTTCAGTTTAGAAGCTGAATAGAGTATATTTTTAGAATATAACTGAAAATGCACACCGGATTTGAACACTTTTTGAAACGTAGCTCTATCTCTTCTTTTTAATAGCCGCACCGCGATAGCTGGGGCTATTATTGGCCTTCTCTTGGTTTTTTTTCGTGTCGCGATTTCTGTTACGACCATATGACGTAACAACCACTTCAAATCTGCTTTTTGTTCATTCGTTCATGCAATTTTAACTGAAATAAGTATGTGACGTCATTTTTCGCTCTTAGTGGAGCGAGTTTTTTTGATCATTCGCGTGATTAAATTTTTGGTCACACTTGACTTACCTCACTCTGAAAAATGACTTCCTCACTTTGAAATTGACTTTCATTTACTTTAATTCAAAGAAATAAGGTCAAATGGGTGTGTGTCACTCTAAATGAAGGTTATTTGAGACCAGCTTATAGAGCCGACTAAAACTCATACAGATTTTAAATCAAAATGTAACATATCAGCCTTCAATAAAAAGACGAATATTTTTGGTCTGTCTTTTTTACTTTTTTGAGACTGCAGATCTACGAAGCTAGTGCGGCTATTTTCTGGCAATCTGCCAGCTATGTTTTCTTTTTCTATTTCAATTCCGATGTGCGTCAGGCGCGTTAACGGTGGCTATTTGCCGGCTATGTTTTTTTTGCAATTGAGTGGAGGACAATGGGCGGCACTTTTTTGACTGTTTTCTTTTTGAATTGAAATTATGCAAATCAGTTTAGTAACTGAAACATATCGTTATAGTGAGTTGTTTTTATCAGTGCTTTTAGTTACGCGTGAGATTTTGAAATTCAATTAGAATTTTCTCTTTGGAAATTAATTTTTCTATTGAATTTTGCTAGAATGAACCTTAAACTAATTTTCTTGCATGACTTCCTGTTTTGTCCAGTGAAACTCATTTTTTGTTCAGGTCATATTTCTCAATTATTTTGAACGTTTTCCGCACAATTTTTTTTGGAAAGCTTAATACTTTTTTCAATGCTGGAGTCTTTAACACCGGAGGTCGGTTGGTTCAAATTTGTCCTTGGTTGGAAGTTTTTGCACCCATTCAAAATACTCTGGACTACAGCCCACTCTGAGTTAAAAAATAGCCCAACCTGTCTATGGAGAGCGATTTTTCTGACATGAGTTGGTTTTTTGGTAATTTGGAAAAAAATATCAAAATATCACAGTCTTGAAATTATTTTTCTCGACTTCGCGGCTTTCAAGTTGTTTTTCATTAAAGAAGGATTTTGGTTTTTTCAGTAAAATAGGCTTTTGAATTTTGGTTTTTCATGTGTTTCATGTTTTTCAAGTTGTTGTACTATATTATCTATCAGCTTTTTGTGTTGTGACTGAAGGACACTGGATCGGACGCTGTATTGAGCATTTTGTTTTGAAGTCAAGTGGAGAATTTCGAAAAGCAATTACAATTTGTCATGTTAATTTTATGAATTAGATTTTTTTTCGCTACCTTTAATTGCTCTCAAATAAAATTTGTAGCAGTTATGTTAGTCCTGTAGTCTCTCTTTATGCAATTTTTTTTGTTAACGAAGTTTTTGTCTAATTCTTTTACCTTCTCTTCGTCAAAGACGAGATAAACAATGATGCTCAGAGGGGATTAAGTAGCTGGGTAGCCCTCTTAGAGCCTTATGCTTTACAGGTCTCTTTTAGGTTGATCGGTATGTATTTATTTTTTTTACAACTTAGTTTGCTTATTGATAGGTGTCAGTGGTTGCTAATGAGGCATATTTTTGTAGCTGCGAAGCTGTAAGCTGAGCGTAGCTATATTGCGGTGCTCTTGGTTTTTTTTGTTTCGTCGTCTGACGCTCTTTTTTCATTTTACATTCAGTCAAATTTTCTGAATGACTTCTTCCTCTCACTAACGGAATTTGCGCGCGTGACGTCAGTTCTCACTCGCTTTAGCGAAAGTTTTTAGGTTATTCGCGTGATTAAATTTTTGGTCACACTTGACTTACCTCACTCTCAAAAATGACTTCCTCACTTTGAAATTGACTTTCATTTACTTTAATTCAAAGAAATAAGTTCAAATGGGTGTGTGTCACTCTAAATGAAGGTTATTTGAGACCAGCTTATAGAGCCGACTAAAACTTATACAGATTTTTAATCAAAATGTAACATATCAGCCTTCAATAAAAAGACAAATTTTTTTGGTCTGTCTTTTTTACTTTTTTGAGACTGCAGATCTATGAAGCTAGTGCGGCTATTTTCTGGCAATCTGCCAGCTTTGTTTTCTTTTTCTATTTCAATTCCGATGTGCGTCAGGCGCGTTAACGGTGGCTATTTGCCGGCTATGTTTTTTGCAATTGAGTGGAGGACAATGGGCGGCACTTTTTTGACTGTTTTCTTTTGAATTGAAATTATGCAAATCAGTATAGTCACTGAAACATATCGTTATAGTGAGTTGTTTTTATCAGTGTTTTTAGTTACGCTTGAGATTTTGAATTTCAATTAGAATTTTCTCTTTGGAAATTAATTTTTCTATTGAATTTTGCTAGAATGAACCTTAAACTATTTTTCTTGCATGACTTCCTGTTTTGTCCAGTGAAACTCATTTTTTGTTCAGCTCATATTTCTCAATTATTTTGAACGTTTTCCGCACAATTATTTTTGGAAAGCTTAATACTTTTTTCAATGCTGGAGTCTTTAACACCGGAGGTCGGTTGGTTCAAATTTGTCCTTGGTTGGAAGTTTTTGCACCCATTCAAAATACTCTGGACTACAGCCCACTCTGAGTTAAAAAATAGCCCAACCTGTCTATGGAGAGCGATTTTTCTGACATGAGTTGGTTTTTTGGTAATTTGGAAAAAAATATCAAAATATCACAGTCTTGAAATTATTTTTCTCGACTTCGCGGCTTTCAAGTTGTTTTTCATTAAAGAAGGATTTTGGTTTTTTCAGTAAAATAGGCTTTTGAGTTTTGGTTTTTCATGTGTTTCATGTTTTTCAAGTTGTTGTACTATATTATCTATCAGCTTTTTGTGTTGTGACTGAAGGACACTGGATCGGACGCTGTATTGAGCATTTTGTTTTGAAGTCAAGTGGAGAATTTCGAAAAGCAATTACGATTTGTCATGTTAATTTTATGAATTAGATTTTTTTCGCTACCTTTAATTGCTCTCAAACAAAATTTGTGGCAGTTATGTTAGTCCTGTAGTCTTTCTTTATGCAATTTTTTTTGTTAACGAAGTTTTTGTCTAATTCTTTTACCTTCTCTCCGTCAAAGACGAGATAAACAATGATGCTCAGAGGGGATTAAGTAGCTGGGTAGCCCTCTTAGAGCCTTATGCTTTACAGGTCTCTTTTAGGTTGATCGGTATGTATTTATTTTTTTACAACTTAGTTTGCTTATTGATATGTGTCAGTGGTTGCTTATGAGGCATATTTTTATAGCTGCGAAGCTGTAAGCTGAGCGTAGCTATATTGCGGTGCTCATGGTTTTTTTGTTTCGTCGTCTGACGCTCTTTTTTCATTTTACATTCAGTCAAAGTTTCTGAATAACTTCTTCCTCTCACTAACGGAATTTGCGCGCGTGACGTCAGTTCTCACTCGCTTTAGCGAAAGTTTTTAGGTTATTTGCGTGATTAGATTTTGATCATACGTGACTTACATCACTCAATAAAATGACTTTTGCCCTTTAAAACTTAAGTTTAATTTGAATTTGTTTAAGGTCAAAGGAACTCATATGTGCAATAAAGTTCCCTAATAAGAGGCTTCTGTGGAATGAATTTTAACAAGCTTTTTTAATTTATCGCTGAATGTTTTTAGCCTAGTTTTTTGAGCGGCGTCGATTTTTTTCAGTTTAGATCTGTATCTGTTTCTATCTCTATTATATGGCACGCAGGTCTATTCTTTCGCAGCTATTCCGGCAATCTGCCGGCTATGTTAGTCTGAATCAAGTGTTCAGTAGATAGCTAATGGTTGCGTGCATTATTTGTTTGCTTCCAAAGAAGTTTCATTAAGAATCATAAATTAATTGGGAGTAAAACAGGTCGAACGATCTCTCCTTGCAACTAATCTCTAAGAGAATCTCTTCAAAACTGTTTGGGTGACCTAAATTATTGGTATGATGGGGTAAGAGTTTGACCCCCAAGCTCCAAGTCCACCACCATCACTCCTCCGTCCACCCTCCTCCCCCTGACCAGCGATTTAGACCCCCCCCCCCCCCCCCCCCCCCCTCGTCCATTGCATCACAAACCCCACACGCATTCCCCCGATAACCCACTTCGCTCACCCCTCACCTAATAAAATCCCTAATGCTAGCATCTCTAAGCACCAGCTGAGGCCAACCGGTCATTAGTCGTGAGAGCAATTCGCGTGACGTTAGTCGGTTATGTTTGAAAAGTTTTAGTAAATTTTTAAATCTTCACTTCCATATGTTTTTTTGTCCTTTTTCATTCGATTGAATTGCTTAGTTTTTTTAATGATTTCTGAAGTTGTAATGTATGCTGTGGTTCAAGATTCAAGTGTATAAATACGTGTTTGTTGTTACTTTCATTTTTGCCAAATTGTGAAAAATTTTGATGTTCAGTTCATCAGTTATTTCAATTCCTTAATTGTATTTGAGGACTTTTGTAGCTTTGTCTGTTATTTCGTCGTCAAGATTTTTGTTACGACCTGTAATGTCACCTCTTTACTTCAAATCTTGCTTTTGTTCAGTACTTCATACATTTTCGACTTAGTTGTGTGCATTTTTCACTCTTATTGGAGCGATTTTTTGGATTCATTCGTGTGAATATATTTTTGATCGCACATGAGTTGCTTTATTCTCAAAAAAGTGAGGTGTCTCAATTAGTTTTGCATCCTTTAATTCAGGGAGTCTTTGTCAAATTCAGATAAATTGCTTAAATCGAAGATTTAAGAGCAGCTAAAATCGAAATCAAATTATGACACCTCAATTATTAGAAGAGATTTGAATTTTTTCTTCTCTCTTATTTGTTTCTTGGTAATTTGAGACCACAGTTCTACGAAGCTATCAAAGCTATTTTCTGGCGATGTGTTAGCGGTGTTCAGTTGTGAAATGGTTCCATTTTGCATTACATATTCTTGCTGTTTTGGAGGGCTAAACTTTAACTAAGGAGACCAAATTTTAAAGTTTACAACTTGGTCTAAAAACCGAACTTAAATTATATATTCTTTTTAATAGCCGCCCTCATCTTCTCAGCCGGCTATTATTGCGCTCGTATTTTTTTACAATTCAAAGAATTTGAATTGTATTGGGGCGCTGTCTTTTTTTTTAAGATCTGTTCACACATTTTCATGATTTTTGAAGTCAAATTGGAGTGGTGATTTTGATCACGCCGAAACAGGAAATGGAGCGAAAAAGCAAGTGGTTTTGCGGCGTGAATTTTTTTCGCTCTGATTTTAAAGTAGAGTGCGAAAACGGTGTTTGAACAAAATTTCGGTTTTTCGGTAGTGGTTTTTTGTTCACATGCGGCAATTTCACTCTGATTTTTACCGTTTTTTCGATTTTTTGGATCGGATTTTTTTGTTTTTTTGTAAATGGTTTTCCCAATCCATTTATAGTCTGTTCTCGGTCTAGTTTTCTGTTTAGTCAATGAAAATTCTTTGAATTGTACGTCAGGACTTGTCCTGCTATGTTTTTTTACTTCGTCAAACTTTTTTTCGCTTTACCATTTTGCCGCTTTTTCGACATTTTGCGTGAAATCTTTTTGACTTCTCTAGGCTAGTTTCTGTCTTCTCTCATTCTGCTAAAAGTGATTTTGAACATCAGTTGCTAAGCAAAGCAATTCAAAATGAACAGAGTCGGTATGAAAAATTGAAGTCAGAAATAGAAACGGGATAAACCCATAAAGCCCAATTTTAGATGCCCGCTATTTGAACGTCGTTCCTATAAGTCTTAGTTACCACCTCTAATGCTTATTGGTGTTGATAGTAGCCCCTGTAGCCTCTCTCTAAGAAACAGAAGTATGTTCAACTACGAAATGCCATCAAAATAAATCGGACTTAAAAAATATTTTTGTACAAAAATCTTTTTTTTTCAATATATTCTATTCGTTCAATCCCAATCATGCTTATTGGAATCAACGTCGGCTATGTTCCGGCAATCTGCCGGGTATGTTTTCTTTTGAATTTTAGCCATTCACATCAGTTTTTCCCATCAGTGAAATCTATATTCATAAATTTTATCGAGTTTTTATTTTTATTGTAAAAGTTCTGTGTTCTTAAACTGTCCTCTGTTTTCGAGTCGTTGTTTTTCAGCTATCTACCTATGACGTGTTGGTAATAATCTTTATACGCTGCGCAACAAAGTGGATACTAAATTCCGTTCACTTAGAAAAATGCAGCATGTCATTTTATTTGGTTCTTGATTTCGGTATTACTTTCAAACAGAAGGTCGCTCATTTGCTGAAGCTTTGCTTTCTCGATCTCACATTTTCCGACTTGCTCAGAGAACGTTATTGGTGTTCCTTCTAGGTTCAATAATACAAGGTTCAATAAAGAAATCCGAGAATTTTATCGTTTATTAGTGTCGTACTTTTTACGCTAAACCTTTTCTGTTGATTCGCTGATACGAAGCTATTATTTTGGAGAGTAATCTTCTACCTCAATTGATTTTTTTTGTTCTTAAATGCGAATAGAAGCTCTGTCTAGTCTAATTACTGACTTCAAATGTATATTTTTGAAGGTGGAGCCATAGTTTTTTTGCTTTGAAATGCTTGATTTGTTTTTTTTACTCTTAAATAGTCATAAAGGAAATTATGATCCGCTTATCAAATAGTTTTTGAGCTTTTTGTATCAAGTATTTGTTATTTCAGACTTAGAATCAAACAAAGACATATCCAAGTCTCCAACAGCCAGCATATTGCGCAATTCCAATACATACCAAAGCAGCATCAACCAACATTATCGCAATTCACTACCATATCATACCTCAATCCAGCACCAAAATGCACCCTCCGCCTCCTTTTTGGACCGGCTTATTAAACCGGGAAGAAAATTATCCAGTGCTACTTCATTAAGTCACCTGCCATTGGCCGATGACAGCAGTGCTAAACAGCACAAGAGTTTCAGCTTCAGTCGAACCTTCGGAAGGTCCAAAAAGAGGAAAGCTCACAAATGGCATCTAGTGGACTCAAACGACGTGGGATCGGCATTCGAATTTGCATTTGACGCGACGGGAGGTCCTAGGAGCGGACAGGGTAGCGGACCAATGGGATCATCCGATTTGGTGCCGTGCTGTACAACGTGCAATAGACCCCTGGAAGAACCGAATGATGGCCAGCTGTCGATTTCCAGCATTGCTATTTGCATCCGTAAGTTGAGAAAAACAACAACGAAGAGAAAAAGTTTAGCTGGAGCAGTGATGAAAGTTTCTGCCATTGATAACAGCTATTTTTCTTTCAGAGCCTTTCGGCTTACTAGACTTCTAGCGATTCGCCAGATTTATTTTGATGAGACAATTTCATGGCGTGAATGGTGGTTCTTAATCTTAAAGTTTGACCAACCTTAGTCACCACACCCCATCACCCCGCCCCCAGCACAATCCTAGTCCGCCCTCGCTCCTCCACGATTTGGACCCCTCTCTCATCCAGCCCTCCCAACCGTACACCTCAACACTTGACCCTTCAACCCCCCCCCCCCCCGCCGCGGCCAACAGATCGCTGGTCGTTGGAGAGCACTAACGTCGGGTGCATTGGTATTATCCAGCTAGAGGTTTGAAGAAAATATTGTAAACGTCTGTTTCTTTTTTTATGCAAAATTTTTGCTCGACGCTTTTGCACTTTTGTTCTAGAACATTCTGAAATTTTTCTACAATATTCTTTGGATTTCAATTCTCACGCTTGATTTTTTAAATTAACTTTTTCACGCTTGATTTGTTAAACTTAATGAGTGATTTCAATTGTTTGCATTCATAACTTAAGTTTGTTGCTAAAATAAATCCGATTGTGAGCGAAGACAGTAGACTCCCCGTGTAGCATCGTGGTTAAACTCATGGAATTTTAACCGAGATGTCATGGGTTGGAATCCCCTCCTCGTCAGAACTGAAAGCAATTCGTCCGACTTCAGTCGGTTTAAGTTTGTCTATTTTGATTACTTGCTCTCGAACGAAGTTTGAATTAATTTTTGTAAACGTTGGTCTGTTTTTAAACTTTATGCTTGACCGTTTTTGCGCTTGTTCTAGAACATTTTTTTTTCTTTTTGAGTGACTTTGTCACATTTTAGTTTTCCATTTGTGAGTGATCGCAGTTGCTCTCATTGTTTGTTGCTAGTTTGTTGAGAATCAAAGCCCTAGTAGCTTAGTTGTTAGGATGTCAGACTGCTGTACTGGAGTCACGGGTTCGAACCCCTATCAGGTCCGAGTTTTTGCAGTCAAAAATTTCGAAGCTACATCCCTTGATTATATTGCCCCCGCCTGTCTTTCGAGAGGAATTCATCGGACGGTAGTCGTTTTGTTTTTTTTGCTCCCAAACAAAGTTAGTAGCAAATATATTAGCCTTTGAGTCTTTTGATCCAATTTTTTGCTGGACCATTTTTCTGTCCGACCCTTTAGATTTTTGTGCTGGGAAACAGGTAAGGCCCTTTTGACTTGCAAGACTCTAGGTATGCTCTTCACCGTATACACAAATTTCGACTTTCATGTATTTAGCAAATTAGACTTCCTATATTACCAAAATTTTTGCTAATTCCGACTATTTTAACTGCTCTCGAACGGAGTTCCGGAAGATTACTTTCGAGAAAAGCTGGCACACGGATCTGATAGCTGAAAGGTTAGTTCTGCAGTCTCACAGATTGGAGGTCAGATTCTCACTCCAGCTTGGTTGGAATCATTTTCTCCTATGAAAAACCTGGGCTGCGCCAGCCGCTGAATTAAATTGCCTCGGAGAGCAAGCTGTCCGACGTTAATTGGTTTGTCTTTATGATAAATTTCCAAAATTTTGTTCTATGTTTTTGCAAACTAGGCCAAATACATTTTTGTTTTTTTTGTGGCAGTAGGCATAGAGGTTACATGAGCCAAAAATTTAAAATGTGGTAAAAAATTGGATGAAGTCTTGCTGAAGTTATGCTTTTTCAATTTTTCAGGAAATTGTGATACCAATGAATGCTGAGTTAATATACTCATTTAGGAGAGAGTAGTGTTTTGCTGAAACGTTTGAATTTGAAATGAGCTTTGGCAACAAAATAACAGTAATAATCTGTAACATTAATACCGGCTCCCCGGTTAAACGTTACGCGGAACATTTCAATATTTCGAAAGAATGGTACTTTGTCAACTACCCCTCGCAAAACTTTACTCTTCTGTTCTATCATACGCATGGGGTCGTGATCGAACTTTTCATTAACTTTGTTTTTAATAGTAATCTCTGTTGCTATCTGTTGTCCTTTAAACTGTCGTACGTCTTGAAGAGTCATCAAAAAGCATTTTTGGTTGTCATTGTTTTGTTTTGTCAGTTAGCCTTCTAGCTAGGTGAATAACTTGTGTCTGGAGAATAACTTGAGTAGGTCAGCTTGCTCTTTCTCTAACGTCTTGAGTTGACCACTGGACTTCCAATCAACTGTTTTCCAGTGTCTACTGGGATTTTTGCTAGCCATCGTTACTGTTAATTGAGGAATTGTTGCTGTTTGCGTCACTGTAGTTGTTCTGCGGATCGGCGGACCAAATGTTGTGACTGCTCAAGAATCTCAGCGGTATCGAAATATCACAGCTTGGTTCTCGAGCTCTAGGCCGGCCTGGTTCTTCTCTGGATTCCCATTGACTAACAATCTCGTCAGAACTATTAGTCGCTCGGTTGTATTAATGACTAACGGACTAAACGACTAACTTCGGAATTGATTTGATGAAGTCAAGAATACCCTTAGTGATAAACTATATTCAATCTCGTGTTGAAATTTATAAGGCTTCAAACAATTGCTAGTACTGTTACTAACTTCTCGTCAAGAAAGCTCAACTAACATAAAAATTGTGAGATCTTAAAATCTAGCAAACCTTCCGCATAAAAGACGAAAGTTGATGAAAAATCAATTCATAGTCTATTCTGAGAGCAATCTGCTCGTGGTAACAGTGTCTAATGGTTCCAAATACGATACAATTTCACTGCCCAAATAAACAGGTTAAAGTAAACAGTAAGGTAAATATCATCAATAACATCATAACTCGTTCCCGATTTGTAAATCAAGAAAAGTGACTTAGGTCAAAATTTACACTGTAAATGTCCAGTTACTGCAATATTTGCTTTTGTTGATACAAGCACGAATAGTTATTACGTAGCGCTGTATGCCTTGAAAATATAGCATCTGATATAAGTAAAAAAAACCAAGAGTTCATAAAATAAACATAAGGAAATTTAGCTAAAAATTAGAAATATATGAAAAATAACACTTTTGCGCCAATTAAGTGGTATTAGCGACAATTGTGGGTCTGATGCCAAAGCGCTCGTGGGGTCGATGGATAGCTTACAGATTACCCTAACCAGGTGCTAAGACCGTTGGTTTCCCAGGTTTTCCCTTCAGAAAATGGGAGGGTGGACAACATTGGAGTCCCAACTTGTAAAATTTTCTGTTTGCCATTTTTGGGGTTTGACAAATGCCAAGTTTTTTCAGTTTCAAAAGTTATTTCTTGCTGTCTGATGGCTCTTGCTCCCGTTCAATAGTGGCGCCACCAAATGGTGTTGACACGAAATTGAGTTAATAAAGTGCATTTAAAATGTTGTAATTTTTCGAAGTAATATATTTCTACAACCGTCGGAAATATCAGGGAAAATTTGCGTGGGAAACAGTGGAGCACACGGAAGAAACTTTACTACTGTTTTGTAAATACTCGCAAGCTAAGAGGGTGTAAAAAGGTTCGAGAAAAAAACTAGGAATAATTTGGAGATCCATCTAACTCTAAAAATTTCACACTAAAGTAGGTATTCTCACAATTTAACACGTTGTTGTTCAATTGTGAGCAGTCTTGATCACATTAAGCATTTAATAGTACAATTGAGAGCTATTTATTACTTTATAGCTTGGTATTTTGGCATTTTTCTCCCTCTACGTCGAGTTTTTCAGCTCGAGCAAGAATATTTCTTAGTTTTGATGAAGCGTTCAATTGTTTGCTACTTTCCGGTCTATTCCTGAAGTTTTCTGCCAAATAATTCTGTTCTTCAGAAAAATGTCTCATTTCATTGGTCTGCATTACTCTACTAGTTCTGTTATCAAAAGGAGTCCCTGAAATTCTTGAGAGGTCATGATTGAGATATGGAGAAATTTTGATTGCACGACGCACCATTGAAGAGAGCATTCAAAAATAACTATGTTCAACATTGGTTGCCTCGTTTTGTCGCTATTGGGTCGTTTTTTGTTATATTTGTTTTGTTGAAATATATCAAATAGCCTCTTGAGCATATATGTCTATGAGAGTCGGATTTCGTGAAAATGTCGACAGATTCTGCTTTGCTTTTCGATAGAAAATCTCCGTGTTTTCTTTCAATTTTATTGGTTTGAGAAAATAATTAGTGTAGTTAGTTTAATGAGCAGTTGGCTGATTGAATGAGCAGTCTGAGTCAAATTTTACAAGACCGTTCATGAGTTTTCTGGCCTTGTTTTTAAAATTTTAGACTGCTTTCAAAAGGGGGTTAATTAGTATTTATTTAAACGTAACCGACTACTTTCGAGCGAATTGTTCTCAAACGACCGGCTGGCTTCGTCATTAGCTAACGACGGCTTAGTGAGGCTAGCTTTAGCTTAGTTGAAGGGGCGTGAGGTGAGCGCAGCGGGGGGAGAGGGTTGGGGTGAATTGATGGGGTAGGGGTCTCTGACTGCATGGGGCCACGACCTTAAGGCCTGAACGATGTGCAGTTTTGGGGATTGGGGGGGGGGGCAACTGAGAGGGCTGATGTGGGAGGGGGGGGTCAAACTCTGTAGCGATCTTACCATGAGTATACGTCTCCAAAGGTTTCAGGACCCTCGAGCTGAAAGACTACGAGAACTTAAAGCCCTCTGGGAGCTACCTCTTTATCCCTTTTTTGAGGACAAAAACAAAATGGGTCAGATAAAAAATCGGTCAAGTGAAAAATTGCATAAAAAAGAGACCACATGTCTAATATAATTGCTACAAACTTCGTTTGAGAGCAAATAATTAGTACGCGTTCTACAGCAGTTATAGGCTACCAATTATTCAAGGTGCCCATCTTAACAAAAAGACCAAAACATCAAAACAAACAAATTCGAAATTAAACCTTTGCTGTAATTTGCAGAACAGAGTTGCATTTTTTTTAAAAATGTGCCAATACAGTTAAAATAAGTACTACGAAAATCATTATTTAAAATTATAATGATTTCCTCCAAATCAAAGCGTGTACATTTCCCTAATGGAGATGATTACATTGGATAGTTATGTAAATAAAGGATAAAAACAGCATAAACAAACAACATTCAGGTCCCTTTAAGAGCAGACAAGTTTAAGTTCAAGAGAAAATTGACTATAGAATGTTGGAAAACTTTTACCTGAGAGGGCGCCTTGAAGTCTGAAATTTGGTTACAACTTGTAACTTAATAAACTGCTTTCTGCCACTACACGCTTTTCACAAACAGACAAATCACCAATTTCAGGGTAACTATTGAGTCGATTAAAAGTGGGTTTTTGGAGGGTAGCGGGTAATATCATGAAGGAATGAACGAATCAAGGAGAGAGGAGTAGGGTTGGAGCGAGGCTGTGAAAATTCACACACGGGAGGCTATATTGTTACTTGTGGGTGGTGGCTGTGGTGGGGAAGGGGGGACTGGTTTAGAGTGACCTTGGAAAATGGGGAATGGATGAGCCCGGGGCGGTGGTGCGCCTGGCATACAAATGATGTAAGAGAGTATAAATACAAAAATGGATTTTTCCAAAGGCGGCAGATTTCCTTGAGGTGCAAATGTATGGTCAATACTATAAATCCCCACTCTTTTTTCCTCGCTCTCTCTCTCTCTCTCTCTATTTCTCTCCTGTGTGTAAGGTGAAATGAAGGGGATAAGAGAAACAATCCCTTAATTCGCTCTTCCAGTCCCTTACAAGCGGCGATTAAAATCGGTTTAAAAGGGCGTACGATCCTTTGTACATTGCGACGAACCACTGCTTTACCAGTCACTGTTTCAACTTGAATCGATCTGCAGCATAGAATTGTAATTTTCAGTTACTGACCGGTCTGTCCCGTCTTGTCTTGTTTCATTTCACAATCCACCTCCCCCCCTCCCGCCTCTCTAACCTCAACCACTACTGCCAAAATATCCATCAAATTTGGTTCACTGATTTCTGTCTTCAAACGCACAACCGTTTTAATATCCTCAGGCACGCTTTCATCAAAATGGGCGATAGATAGATAGACAAAATTCGATCAAATCGAACAAAATTGGGCAAGCTGCGACAGCCAATTTATCTCAATATGAAATTCAAACAACGGTTATTTCAATCCCTACCGTTATTCGCCAAGTATAAATAGTCATGACACGTAATTAATTATTAGAGCACTAACGTACAATGCAAGCAAGTAGCGTACAAAAAAGGGAGCAAATATTGTACCTCAATCAATACACGGGGTTGCATTTTACAATGGCCTGCCTCCATATAATTGACAAGAGTTTCAAACAACAGGAAAAAACGTGTCACACAAAAATCAACCAACTGCCACCAATTTTCACATGGTATTCTTACACAATGCAGTTCCAAAAATGAACACCTAGTTAAAGTCCCAAAACTTGTACAATACACAAGCACACTACCGTAAAATTACCACGACCTAATCACGCATCAGTGAATTTTGTTGCTCCAAACCCTCCCAAATTTAAATTTTAAGGAGAACTTTTGCCGTACTGCATGCAACCTATTGTATATTTTGTACAAAAGAGCACGAAAGAAAACAAGTTTTTACTTGCGTAACATAGAAGCAATTAATCAGAGCTTTATATATAGCAACCAGTAACCCGCTTTTTCACCGCCATTTTTCTAACCCCCTGTGATTTCATCCAACTATCATTTCCCCCCGATATTAACCCTTTATAAAATGTCACAAAAATAGTATCGAAAAAACCATAACAACTAACTGATGTCATAAAAACCGGCCTCAAATAATGAGGAAAGCTTTAGATTATATGATAACTTATTTAGGCGGATATAGAGCGAGAATACAAACAAATAAGAAGTTCCGCAGATTATGTCATACTTCAGCGACAACTGTTGAAATTCATTAAACTCTATGAAGCAGTCATTATATTTATAACAGTGATATATCACATTACATGCAATTTAGTTTCCACTTCCCAGCCTTTAGGATCTCGATTAAAAATGAAAAGTTTGCACATTCAATGCCACTAATTGATCAGAGCGAAACTTAAGACACATGAGATTCAAATATTTTCTGCTCTTTATGAGTAAAGTCTGTTATTCGTCGAATAGCAATCAACAAATTTTTAGAAAATTAACATGCCCGAATAACATCGGAGGAATTGCTGAACGACTGGCGGTGAATCAATGCTTGGGTGTCGGGGTTGCGAATGCGAAAATGGAGAAAATAATTCCATCGACTTATAGTAGATTTCATCTGACTCGGAGTGTTCATTTGACTTGTAATAGTAAATTGCCCAATTGATCTCAGATGGCTAATATTGTGAATGAGATGGCATTTTAGATTACGCAAACCGCAGGATGTCAATCCTTAAAAAGGATGTCACCCTAAGGGACTCTTGAGAGCGAAAAGAAAATTCTAGAACAAAAACAATAAAGTGGAAATGTACACGACGAAAGAGACTTATTGCAAATAGGCCAAATAATCAATATTTCAACCAACAAAAACAAACCGAACATAACCGACTGAACGTCGGAAGGATTGCTCTCGAACGACTAGTGGGAGCTCTAATCAATTGCAGCCTGCTTCAGTCTGGGGGGAGGAGGGAGGGGGAGTCTAAATAGGACTAAGAACATCAATAGTGGGCTTCAAATAACCACATTAGAGGTTAACATACACCACTATTAAGATTTGAAGTGAAAAATGGCACCAGTTTCGACGCACTTTTCATTTGACTTTTAGTATTAAATTGCAGTCAATTGAATTCAGCTGCTTGAAATTGTGATTGAGAATTTTAGATCACGCGAAACGCAAAAAGTCGAAATTCAAGGGCGTAAAAGTCACTCGAAAAGTGGCGGATGTTATGCAACTGTTGTAATCGCATATTAAAACATTGCGTGATCATGAAACTAAATTATCCGGTTAGGTATGCTGAAATTCTTGTAATAGCAACCGCTAATTTGTTATCCGACTATAAAACGCGATGATCAAACAGACTTAATTGAGTATTATGGTATTGGGTAAAATGTCATAACTCCTCAAAACTTACATATCACGTTATCACATTAAAAATATAATCACACCACTGTTAATGAAATTTTAAACTAATTTGAACAAGGAGGCTCGGTAATGTGCGTTCGCATATGGTGTTCCGACTAAGCCCATCCAAGTTTTGATTTAGTTGTCTACCAAATGAGGAACAGAAAGAAAAAGTTCACAAATTAACATATTTTTCAAAAAAGTAAGTGAAATAATTATGGATTAGAGCGCCGATGAGACTTTCCATCAATGAGAGTACTGGAAAAAACAGACGCACAAACAAATAATAGCAAACATTAATTACGACTAAAACTCGATTAGTATATTTCAAAAACACTTAATAACAAAATAAAAAAGGAATCAGATAAAACCTGACTAAACAAATCAACCTTAGATAATCTAGGATAAGACAAGACCTCTCAACAATGCGAATCGGTGACAGGCCGACAAAGAGCAAAAAGGACAAAGTTCGAAAATACTTCTTTTTGAAAACAACTAATTTCATAGTGAAAACGCTTCGTATCATTTCGGCTCTTTAAGAAGGCAAATTCATGCGTCATAGGAAGCAATTGAGACCTGTCGTTATTGAGACTTGTCGTAATATTTTGGACGACTGCAAAAACAAAAACGAAACAAAAAAATTGAATTTAAAAAGAACGCGGTGCATCAACCGTTGAAACCATAAGCTATTCATGGAGAATAATAAACA